>NC_062573.1:89118260-89462426 GCF_022837055.1 Prionailurus viverrinus
ACGAGGGTTTTTTTTTTGTCTCAGTTGCAGTGAGAATTTCTTTGTGGGCGGGGTGGGGGGGGGAGCCTCAGGACAGAGAGGGGAGGGGAGACAAAAATCTCTTTGGAGGGGCTGCCCATCCTGTCCTCCCTCTCTCGTCTCCTTGCTCCGACCACGACCAAGGAGCCCCAGTGGGAAGGAAGGCAAAAGTGTTTCCAAACCATCCCCCAAACGGGCTGCAGGGAACCCATCTGCTGGCTTTCTCCGCCCCCAGCCCGGGGATGCCAGCGCCCGCACAGGGTCCCGGTCCCCACGGCTGGCCCACTCTACCTGGAGGGAGCCTAAGGCCAGCACGTGCATTTGACTCTTGGCAACCTGGCGGGGAGACAGGCGGCCCCCCAACGCTGAGCAGCCCTCTAAATGGGGTGTTCTGTTTGCCCACAAATTCTCGAGTAGATACGGACTTACAGAAACGTTCCCCTGGTAAGGCTTGAGAAAAGCAACTTAGAGGGCTTTTAGCTTCATTTACCTTGGAATTTTAAGGGGGGCTGAAGGAAACCCAGGGGCTCCCTGGAGGAGGCTGGAATCTTACAGTCGTGGGAATAAGTGTGGCTCAGGGTGGCCCGACCAGGAGAGGCAGAGTGGTGCTGGTGGGGGCTACGGGGCTGGGGCTGGCTAGGTCTAGGACCACAGAGGGCAAGGTGCCGAAAGGGGGCTTGGAGGCAAAGCGTCAGGTGTCACTGCCTTAAAGGGGCCTGGCTGGGCCCCTCAGCTGCCTCTGCCAGTAACGTGTGTGCACTAGATTCCGGCCGAATATCCACCCAGGGCAGCGTGGGGTAGCTAAGGGGGTCAGCCTCCTCCTTATTCGGAAAGGGCCTTCACAGTGAGATCACCAACAGCCTTTCAGACCCAGGGTCTCGGGTGGGATGAGTTTTCTCCTTGCACGACGGATGGAACCATTTGGGAAGCAAAACACGATTGGAACCAAGAGAGGAGGATGGAGAGGGTGCGGATCGGCCCACGATGTCCTTTTCAGGGTTGCAGAGTGATGGGTGTGGCCGTTGCGCCAGGCAGGGGGAGAGGGGTGCCTCCCAGAAAATGCCAGGCCCGTATCTTAAACAAGTGCCGTGGGCTAGAGGCCCTTTGCTTGGGGCACAGAAAGTACCGCGCGGGCACAGATGGCTTCTGCGGTGGAAGTTTGGACCCTTCCAGCCCCCGCCCCCCTCCCGCCAGAGGGTCGGGGACCCATTCTAATGCTCAGAATCTTCTGGAAGGAACCTCCAAGGTCAGTATCCACTCCACGACGTCGCAGACACCATCTTGCGGTTTCTGCACGGGCGCGTCCAGCCGCAGGGCCCTCACTCTCCGTGCAGCCTGGAGGAGGGGAGGGACACTAGAGCGGGGCCCTGGCCTTGACTGCGTGGTGACCAGTGTGTCTGAAGCCTGGAAAGAAAACCAAGGCAGCCGGACCTGCCCCTCAGGCCTCCTTCACGCTGCCTCACTCCCGCCCCCGTGTCACTTCTTACCTGCAGCAACACGGAATCCCCATCCCGGTCACCCCCAAGAACCCGTGGAGCATGGACGAGAACCTTATGCACATCAGGTAAGGAAGACGTTCCCCGCCTGTCCGCTGCCCCGCCCCGTGTCAGGGAGCACCTGCCTGCGCGGGGCAGATGTCACGGTGACCGCATGCGTGGACCGACCCACTTGTAGCTCATTGCACGGCCCTCTGGGGGGTAGATGGATGATAGGCACCCGGCCTCCGCTGGGGTATCCGGGAAGGCTTCTCGGAGGAAGTGACATTTGACATTCAAACTTCAAGGATGAGAACGGACTGGGCCGGCCGAGGTGCACGCAGTGTTTCAGGCAGAGAGAATAGCATGTCTGAAGTGCCCCCCATCCAAGATGGGAGGCCCTGGGGCCGTGCCCCCCCCAGAAGATTGAGGGAAATGTCCCAGGGTCTTTCCTGCAACCTGCAGTTCCCAGAGCCAACTATGGTGGGCTCAGAATGTTCCAGGCGGGGCTGGCAGCGGTTGCTTTGGCAGAGAAAGAAAGGCAGGGCAGACTTGTGTTGGGCATGGTGGGGGCGGGGGGCGTCTCCCTGCCCCTCCCCACCTGACCCCCTGTCTTCCCTCTCCCCCTGCAGCTACGAGGCTGGAATCCTGGAGAACCCCAAGGTAATCCCCCCCCACCCCGTTTCCTGTGAACGGGCTGCCTGCTCCGGGCCGATGCTGTCTGATGTGATTGTAGCCTAATTTGAAATTTCACGGGGGCCGGGTGTGGGCCTGGGGCCGAGCCCTGCCTGCGTCCAGATCCTCCCCACCGCCCCCCACCTCCCCTCGCCGCCTCCCCACTCCATGCTGCTGCGTTTTGAGACACCCCACCCCCCCCCCCCCCCACTCCCTGGCTCTCTTTTTCTAATTGCCGCCCGAGATGAATAGGAGAAGGAAATATTTCAGGACAGCATGGAGAGAGTGTGTGATTGTAAGACAATAAAGAAGCAATTAGGCAGATGAGACACTTGTAGGAGGGCCCAGGCTGTGCCCACCAGCTCTCAGGCCGCTAGTGCTGCAGTGGGGTGGGGGGTGGTACAGATTAGAGCCCCAGGACCCATTTGTCTGCGTTTTCTGCTTCCACGGCAGCCCGAGGCAGGCCGCCCTGATCCCGGGTCCCCAGCCTCCCAGGCTGGCCAGGCTGGGCCTCAGCCCTGTTTGAAGTTTAGGATTTCTCTCCCTGGGGGGTTTCCCTTTGTATCTCCCCCTGCCACCGTGGGAGATGGGGGCTGGGGCGGGGGGGGGGGGGTGGGTGGTGAGGGATGGGGGGGACCCGGACGAAATCTATCCTGGGAAGAGAAAAATCTCTTTGTCCCTGAGGGAATGTGTCTCCATTCCCTGGCCCAGCCCCACACCAGGGCGGCTGGTTTGGGGGTGGGGTGAGCTGCTGGGTGGCTGACGTTAGGGAAGAAGTGTGCTGTGTGGGGTGGGGGTGCTTGGGCAGCGGGGTCTGGGGGATCCAAGAAGGCCAGCTGGAGGGGGGGGGGTGCCCTGGTGGTGCCGGTGAGGGTCGGGGAGCTGGAGCCCCTGCCGGGAGTCCTGGGGGGGGGGGGGGGGCCCGGAGGGACCAGGCCTCTCCGGCAGTGTGGGTGATATTGTAACAGCTCCCAGTGACCATTTCTGGGGCCAGGCCCGGGTTTAGCTTCTTCTTGGATTCCTTTCCTTGGCTCCTAGCCATAAGCCAGTCCTCATCTCACGGGAGAGGAAAGGGAGAAACCAAGGCCCAAAGTTAAGTGGCTCCCCCCACCCCACCGCCTTGCTAGGGCACCCCATCTCGGGAGCTGGCCCTCCTGCCTCCGTGGTTCCCCCATTGCCCGCCCCCACCCACACTCGGCTCTGCCCACTGTGTCACTCAAGAGAGCCCGCACCCTTGCCCCCTGGGGGCTGATGGCCCCACGGGGCCGCTGCCTGCTGGCCACAGGTTTTTCCAGTTCATGCTCTGCTGACCCCGTGACACTCAGGCCAGCCACCCCTAATTAGCCAGTCAGTCAACGCCAAGGGGGGCGGGGGAGGCTGAGCCTGGCAGAGGCAGAGCTGTGCAGAGGCAGGCTGTGACCCCGACCCCTCTCCAAACATCCTGTGGCACTCTCACCCACCAAGGGGCGGCTGGGGGGCGCGGGGAGCAGAGCCAAGGCCAGAGGGGAAAGTGCCCCTTGGGCAGTGCTGGGGGTGCAGATGGCTGCGTGACCCTGGGCAGACCCTCCCCCTCAGGCCTCCTGTCTAACGAGGACGGTGGATGGATGCGTAAGGGCCAAAGAGTGTCTTTGTAGGAATTCTGCCACCCGCTCAAGTTGGGAAGGCTGGGGCCTCAGGCCCGGAGCTAAGAAACCGGGCTCTGAATCCTGGCTCTGCCACTTGGTGCTGTGCCGCCTCGGGCAAGTGACCCAACCTCTCTGAGCCTTTGATTCCTCATGCACACGGTGGGAGGCCCCAGCCAGCCCTTCCCTTCTGCGGCTCTTGGCCTGTCCCTAGCACAGGGCGACGACACCTCGATCTTAGCGCCGAGCTCCCCGGCCCCCCCCTCCTTACACAAAGATTCTTTGGGGGATAAAGGGGCCGAGATCCTCGCAGGACCCCTCTCATCGGGCAGGGAAGGCTGGGCTGGGTATGAGTGAGAGGAAACATCATTCCCGCTGAGCAGTGTGGGGTAAGGCTGAGGACCCCACGGTCCGGCTCTCCGGGGCCTGCCCGGCTTGGTGGCAGGGGTGGGGGGGGCTCCCCAGCCTAAACCCCAGGACCCCTCCCCCCCCCTTGCATCTCTAGATGCCCTGTGCATGGTGCCAGCCTCCACCCCCCCCCCCCCGCCCCACCGGCAGCCCCGGCCCCCTTGGGAGGAGATGGGGAGACAGCTCAAGGGAACGGGGGGCCCCCCGCCCCCTCTCCAAAAAAAGCCCCAAGACCTGCCGAAGGGAGGGTCTGAAGGCAGATGGCGGAGCCATTTTCTGCCTCCGTGAGGGCTGATTGAAGGGCAATGAGGCAGCTAATGCGAAGAAAGATAGAAATTTACTTGCTTTAACTTCATACGGCACACAGTGAAAGAGTTCATTCAGTCGCCGGCCCGCCATATCTGATGGATGAATAAACCATCTTCAGCATCGATCATGCCTCTACATCATGGTTTAGTTCATGGGCCATTTGCTTCCAATTTCTCCTTCTCGGCCCTGTTTCGTGCTTTCTTTCGGCCTCTCCCCCCACCCCACCCCCCACTCTCTCTCTTTTTTTTTCTTCACTCTCTTCCCTCCCCCCAGCCCCCCCCCCCCCAGATGACATTGGAAGTGAGCCCTCCCGCTGGGAGGGATAAATAGATAGATGGTATTGATACTCGGCAACAAACTATTTGTCATTTGAACTGGGCTTTTAGGAGGGAGAGTAAAAAAGAAGGCAGGCGCCCAGCCACCTCGGAATGCAAAGCAAATGTCACTTGATTTCTATTTAGTTATTTTATTTAATCGGCGCTGTCAGGGTGTCGGAAACCGGCAGGACAGCTGCATCCGACGTCCACCGCGGAGTGTGGGTCGCTGGCCGAGCGGCTCTGCCCGCCTCCTCTGTCCTCCCAAGTACAGGCCATCTCGTCCTCCGTTCCCAGCTTCGCAGAGAAGCGCGGCTGGAGGTCAGGCAGCGCTGGGGTGGGGGGGGGTGGGGGGGGGGGGAGGAAGGAGCCGTGGGTGCGGGACCGGGGACCCTCAGCGCTGGCACCCTGCTTTGAGTTCATCCTGGGCTGTGGGGAAAGGGGCTGCGGAGTCAGGGGGGACACCCAGAGGTCCAAGCCCTGCTCTCCACTTTGCCTTTTGGCCAAGGACGGTTTGTCATCGGGCCTGCCTGTGCCCAAGGAATGCGGTGGTCGGCGGGACCCAGCGGTGCCTGGGGACCCAGCGGTGCCTGGGGAGCTGGGCATTTCTCTGAAACCATTTCTCTGAAGCCTGTCCCCACCGTGCACGATGGTGGCTGTCTCTGGCCCAATCCCTCGCGCTGTTTCTCAGCCCTTTGGTTTCGAAACCAGCTGGGGAACAGCAGGGGGTGATGGGAAGAGCAGTGAACAGGGAGTCTAGAGTCTACACTGGGGTGGGGGGGCAGGCAATATGACTGGGTCAAGCCACTTCTTTGGCCTTGGTTTTCCATCTCTGCCGTAGAGGCATCAGGTCCTGAAGGACCCTCTTCTGCCCTGAGTCTGTCTTTGAGGTCAGCTCCGGAGGCTTATTCCCACCCTACAGATGGAAACAGATGAAGGGATACAGCGGGGCCCAGGTCGTGCAGCAATCTGGAGGTGAGGGGTCCACCGCAGACCCCTGTGTGAGCTCAGAGGTGGAGCTAGAAGCCCAAGCATCCCCCCTTGCCCAGGACTGAGGGGTGCCTAGGCGGGCGGGAGCCAGGATGGCTGGTCACTTGGGCATACAGCCAAGAAGCAAAGCGACCACAGGTGAGGGGCCCAAGGCACCTCTGCCGGCCCACCTCTCCTGGACAGGCTCTTCCCGGAGGCAGACGCCACCGGGGGTCTGTTCCAGCTGCCATACCCCCCCCTGCAGGGCAGGTCACAATTTGCACCCGACCTCCCTGCCATTTTCTTGGGTGATGTGCACACCCAGTAAAAATTACAAAAACCACCCTGTGTGCTTACGGTGGAAGATGGTCAAGGGCAGGGATCATTTCCCCATTTTGCAGGTGAGGGAAACAGGCCCAAGGAAGCAAAGCAACTTGCCCAAGCACCCCCCCCCCCCCCCCCCCCCCACACACACACAGGCCGGAGATCCTGACCCCTGGCTGAGGGTATTTCCCACCAGTCTAAAACCCAGCTCATGTCTGTGGCCGGTCTCAGGGTTCCCTGTCCCGGGCAGGGCTCAGGCTTGCACAGAACCTAGTTGCAGCCATGGTCCACCCCCTGCCCCCCCGCTCAGCCTCTATTTCTTCATCTATAGATAGGATGATAGCACTTGACCTTACCGAAGGGGGCTGCTGGGAACCTGAAAGAAACTGCAGGTGGAAAGAGACCCGTGAATGTCTGCAGGGTTCTGAAAGCAAAGATTTAAGGAACTATGTGTCCCAGGGTGTCCCAGGTGGAAACTGCTAGGTCCGGGGTGCCCACAGAAGAGACTAGAGCAGTCAAGCTGAGAGGCGGGCCCCCCTCCCCTCAGTGGCAAGGATCCTGGGCCGGCGGGGAGTATGTGGGGGGGGGGGGGGGCGGGTAGCCAGGGCCTCGGGAGCCCCAGGCAGTCAACGGTCCCTCTGCCGCTGGATCAAGACGAGAGGCCCATTTTCCAACACGCCCAAGAAAAAATATACATAAAGGTTGATGTGCTTTCAAATGGGTTTTTGCTTTACTCTTCTCTTTTCTCCCTGTGAGTATTAACCTCGGGGACCCCGGGGACGGCTCGGCCTGCCGGAGCACCTGCTGGGGTCACGCGTAGTCATTAGCTTTGCGGTCAGTGCAGAATAAACCCCAATTCCCGGCGCCTGCGAGAGCGAGCGCCCGCTCCCGGGAAGCCCGCTGCCACCCGCCCGCCCGCCTCGCTCCTCCAAAGTCACACTTTTCTTGCCTGACTTGTTCCTCTGCTGCTATTCTATTCTATTCTACCTCCAGCTGTGGGGGCGTCGAAGAAAAAGATGAGATCAAGTTGAGGGGAAAAATTGTCTGATTTCTTGAGCCCTTTGTTTCCCAGGCCCCTGGCAAGTGGGGGGGGGGGTGCAGGGGGGAGGCCGGCTCCTGGCTGGGGGGCTGGGAGGACCATGGGTCCGTGCCAGGCGGTGGCAAGGGCCGTAGCCCCCTAGTTCCGGAGAAGGGGTGCAGATCTCTGCGGGAGGTGGGTGCAGGGACTGGCAGGGCACAGCTTGGCTCTGGGCACCCCGGCCTCCAACCTCTTTCTGTCTTTTATCAGAACCAAGCGCCTCCAGGCCTCTACACAAAGACCCAGGACCCCACCAAAGCCCCCAACAGCCCTGACATCCTTGAGATCGAGTTCAAGAAAGGTAGGTGCCCGCCTGTTGGGACCCGAGGGGGTGAGCTCTTGGGGCCCTGGGGTCCTGGCTCCTTTCCCCTGTGCCCAGGCCTGGTCACGAGCCCTCTCCATCCCCCCTGTGTTCCCGGAAGCCAGAATTCAGGTTTGCCAACCCCCGCTTCCCCAGATGGCGTGGTCCACGGAAGCCCCCCAGGCTTCAGAGAAAAGCACCCTCAGTGGCCCATCACATGGGCTCACGGGCACCAGCTCTGACGTGACAGCATTCCAGTCCCCAGGCAGTCATTTGCCAGCTGCTTTGGGACTTGGGGCAGTCATTCAGCTATCCTCGGCCTCAGTGTCCCCTTCTGTAAACTGGTGATAAAAGCATCCGCCACTTGGCATTTTCATGGCATGGAATGAGGTCTGAAAGGGACGTGTCTGCTACAGGGTTCCGGCACCAAGGAGGTGCTCAGTAAATGGCGGGTCTTAGAGAGCCAGCCTCGGGGGGCCCCTCTGACCCCACAGCTAAAGCCTCAGCTAATCCTAGGCTCGATGCTGTCCACACCCCCTACCCCAGACTCAAAGCTGCCACCACTCTTGTTCGCTTTGGCCGTGGGTGGGTGTCCTGATCTCCCTAGCTTCACTGCTAGCAGCAAGACATGTTTGCTGGCCCGGCCTGAGTGCCCAGTCTCGAGCCTGGCACCAGGCACACCTCTTGCCATAGAGGACAGACGGGAAGGCAAGGTGAGCCTGGTAATGAGAAGGGCGGGACCAGGCTCAGAGTGAGGGCTCAGGGCACCCAAGGAGAGGACCTGCCCAGGCAGCTGTAGAAATCGGGGAGGCTTCCTGGAGGTGGTGCTAGGCAGGAGCTAGAGGATCCAGCAAGGGGTGGGGGGGCATCCTGAGTCTGGACAAGGCGGCTGGACAGTCCATCCACAAGGCCACTCCCTGGGCTAGAACAGAGCGGAGGGAGAGGGACATGGTCCCTCCCAGGGCACCTCAGAGACCTAGGATGGGGAAGGGGAGGTGGGGGTTCAGATCTGTGCCTCACTCATGCTGGTGTGACCTTGACAGCCAACTCCACCCCTCTGGGCCTCGGGCTCACTTTGCTATAAAACAGGCCATGGAAATGATGCTCGTAGGTGCTGAGTATGGTGTGTGGAGTGAGACAGTGGGAAATAGAGGCTGTTAGTACGCGGATCATCCGCCTCTCCTGGCCTTTCCCAGGAACCTGGCCAAGCCAGCGGGCGTCTTCATTGCCCCCCCGCATCCATTCAAACGCTTGAATTTCATGCCACTTGGGAACCAAAGGGCCCGTGGTCTGACGCCCCCGCAGGTAGCTGAAGCCCTAAGTGCCCACTCTGTCTGACCCAGGTCTGGTCCGCAGGCATGGGGCATCTCCGGGCACCATCTCGAAGAAGGTGGCAGGAGGGGACCCAGGCAACACCTCCGGCAGGTTCCGCCGGGGAGCCTGGGAGAGGGTGGGAGGCGGGCGGGCAGGCGGCAGCGGGGTCCTGGACACAAGGCTCTGGCAGCCTTTCTTCCAGAAATAGGGCAGCCCCAAGGGCTGAGCTGGAGAAGAAACGTGATCCATTTTAATGATTTAGGGAACCGTCTGGAAAAAAAAAAAAAAAAACAACAACAAAAAAACAGACGGGAGGAGCCGTCCCCGACTACTCCCATTCACTCTCTAGTTAATTTATTTGAAGTTTTAATCTAATTATTAACTATTTTAAAGGCTAAGAGGCTTTCTCCGGCAGCAGCATCGACAATGTTAGCTCCTCTCTGGGGCAGGCCCCCATCCAAGGCCCCTGCGAAGGCCATAATAGGCCCGGGAGGGAGAGAAAGGGAGAGGGGAGAGGCGGGCAGTGGCGAGAGGGGCTTAAGGTTCATTATTGGGCAGACTTACATTTAATAGCAATTTACAACCAAGTTATAAAACCCCTGGAAATGGGGGTGAAGAATGGCGAGGTGACAGCGCCTTGAGGGAAGCCCCTCCAAGCGGCGCCCGGCTAATAAAGACTGGAAAGCCGCTATAGAGGCTGATTGGCCCCCGGTCGCTGGCTACATGGTAATGAGCTGGGCAGATGGGTGGGGGATTATCCGCCAACTTTGAACAGCTTTTCTTTGTCACTGTTACAGCTCTCTTGTTAGCCCCCTGATACATTCATTGCTCATTTCACACCGCTCCAGAAAAGTGCCCCCTTGCTATTCAAAGTCAACCCTGAACCCACCCACTGCCCCCCTTGACTCGGCCCTGCCCTCCCCTCCCCGAGCAGCGGCCACCTCCCTCCTGCCCCCCTGCCACCCCAGCCCCGACTTCTCAGAATTCACGGACACCTCCCGACACCTCGCCTGCTGGAGCGGGCACCCCTTTACCCCGGCGATCGGGGTCCGGGGGGTCCACCTGACAGACGTGGCAGGGGGCTGTGAGTGTGTGTGTGTGTGTGTGTGTGTGTGTGTGTGTGTGCGTGCGCATGTGCGTGCACGAGCCCGAGCCCCTCCGCATCTCGGCCAGGCGGCCTGGGTAGCTGGTGGGACAGAAGGTGCCCGGGCGTAAGACAATGGTGGAGCGTGAAATTCAATTAGTTCAGGGCTGGTTCCAATTTCACAGCCCCTAAATGCAAAAGGGACAGAGAGAATGGGAAGGGTGGGGGGCGCGTTTTTATTGCATTTTCCCTTTCATTCTGGGGGGCGTTCTCGCCCCTTCTCTCCCTCCAGCAGGCCCCAACCTGCACAGGGCTTTTCAAGGAGTCATTTGGAGTCTATATCTGTCACATCCATTTAAGGCGTTGCGGGTGGAGGGAGAGGGCGGGGTGCCAGGCACAGGCTCCTCCGAGCTCCGGCCCCGCAGGCCCACCGCCCTCTCCTCCTGCCCTAGGGGTCCCCGTGAAGGTGACCAACGTCAAAGACGGCACCACCCACCGCACGTCCCTGGAGCTCTTCATGTACCTGAATGAAGTCGCGTGAGTGCCCGCAGCCTTTCCCGGCCTCCTGGGAGACCACCGTCTCGGGCAAGCCCTGGCACAGGCCATTGTGGCTGATGGTCACGGCCTGGGGCTTCGGGGCCAAGGGGGATGCGCCTGGGTCCTGCCGGCGGCCGTTGGCACAGCCCGTAGGCAGGGGGTCTCCTGGTCTGAGCTTCTGAGCCCTCCGTCCGACCCGAGACCGGGACAGAAGGAAAGATGAGCAGGGGGAGGGCTGGTGCCAAGCAAGGCCTCAGGACGGAGGTAACAAGTGGCAAACTCAACTGCGTGACCCGGGCGATCTTTTCCACCCTCGGGGTCTCAGTTTCCCCACCTGTGCAATGGGCGGTTGAGGCAGGTGACTTGGCTCAGATGTTCCTTTGAGTCTTGGATCCTGCGATGGCGCTGGGCAACCCCCATGTGGCTCTGTGGCTCTGGCGCCCCGC
The DNA here is from genome assembly GCF_022837055.1 of Prionailurus viverrinus. Taxonomy (NCBI): domain Eukaryota; kingdom Metazoa; phylum Chordata; class Mammalia; order Carnivora; family Felidae; genus Prionailurus; species Prionailurus viverrinus. Next base: position 89,129,135 of record NC_062573.1, read on the forward strand.
AGCTGAGAGCCCAGCCAGGAGGGCGGCCTCCGACTCGCATCCTCGCGGCGGCATCTGGTTTTCAAGAACCCGCTCTCCCCACAGGGGCAAGCACGGCGTGGGCCGCATCGACATCGTGGAGAACCGCTTCATCGGGATGAAGTCCCGAGGTGAGTCTGCTCTCCGCCCTCGGGGGCACGTCTCAGCTCCCAGAGACTCCAGAAGCCCCCCCCAAATCGCCATCCCATCGGGGCGTCGGGGCAGGTTCCTTCCCCCCGCCAGACTCCGTTTCTCCCCTGTGAAGCGGGGATAGCGGGCCGTGTGTCCCTGACTCCCAAGGGCATCATGAGAGGCACTGTCCCAAGAGTGAGGAGGAAGCTGGGGGTCCAGGAGGGGCTCAGAGGCGAGGGGAGGCCAGGGACGGGCCTGGAAGCCAGGCTCTCCTGTGCCCTGGGTGGGTCGGCCAGGTCTGGAGGCAGACCATGCAGGGCCGATTTCACAGTCATTAAGGCTTCTTTGAGGAGGCCGCCAGCCCAGCAGGGCAGGAATCTTGCCAGGGGTGGGCGCTATGGGCTGCGCTGGTCAAGCGAGGGGGGCCTGCGCCTGGGTTTGGGGCAGCTGACTCGTCGGCTAGGCGGCCCGTAGCTGCCTTTGGCTGGCCCAGGAGTGGAGAGAGGTTGGTCCCAACCAAGCGGGTGCCTGTATCTTCTCTTTAGTAAGCAGAGCCCTGTGATTTTCCGGCCATCGCTCACAGGGGCATCAGACCAATCAGTCCCCAGGCCACACCCTCCCCTCCGGGACTCAGTTTCCCCATACAAGGGGATCTCAAATCCCCGCAGGTCTGGGTCTGTCAGCATATGATATAAAGCAATGCTGCCTCCTTAGGGAACTTTAAGAGGGAGAGGGAAATCTTGCAGCAGTGAGAGCCCCCAAATCGAGCCCCTGATTTTTTAAATACTGGTGGTGAGCTTGGGGGGGTCCCCTGTTTTGACAGATGTTCAGCTTGCTTTGCTTAGGTTTGATTTATTTTATGTTATTTTTTATTAAAAACAATTTTTTTAATCTTTATTTTTGAGAGACAGAGTGTGAGCAGGGGAGGGGCAGAGAGAGAGGGGGACACAGAATGTGAAGCAGGCTCCAGGCTCCGAGCTGTCAGCGCGACCCCGACGCGGGGCTCGAACTCACGAACTGTGAGATCATGCCCTGAGCCGAAGTCGGACGCTCAACCGACTGAGCCACGCAGACACCCCGTACTTTATGTTATTTTTAAAAGTTCATTTACTTATTTGGAGAGAGGGAGCACGACCAAGAACGCGTGCGAGATGGGAGGGGCAGACAGAGGGGGAGAGAGAGAAAATCCCAAGCAGGCCCCACACTGCTATCGCAGGGGGGGACGTGGGGCTCGAACCCACAAACCATGAGATCATGCATGCCCTGAGCAGAAACCAAGAGTCAGATGCTTAACCGACTGAGTCACCCAGGCGCCCCTTCTTCGGGCCAATTTAAAAAGATAACACAAGCCAAAGGCAGCCAGGCCAAGGGATAGTCACGGCGCTTTGTCCTTTAGGACATTTTTACTAAGATTCTCAGACGCAGAGAGCTGATGGCCAGATTTCAGCTGTCAGAACAGCGTGCTGGGCCGGGAGGCAGGGTGTGGGAGCTGTCACTCAGGCTCGCCCAGGCTTGCCCGGTGACCTCTGACTTGTCAGCTCGGGGCCCCGGTTGGCCCACGGGTGACGTGGTAGGCACAGGGGTGGAGGTCGGATCTTTTTGCCTATGACCTGTTTGGATGTGTCTCCAAAGGTGCGGGGAGGAGGGAGGCAAAGTGACTGCTTAGCCTCTTTCCCATGATTTTTTTTTTCCCCCTCCTGGACACAGCTACTATCTTCCAGAAGCAACCTAATTGAAACTCTCAGGGAAGGCCTTGTCAGAACAATATTACTAATTAGCTGCTACCTTTTATCCTCACTTACCTTTGTCTCTTACCTGTATTAACGTCTAATTAAATGTCCCTTTGTCTCGGTCTGCCCTTGGGAGACAGCACAATGTAAAATCGTGCGAGGCAGATCTAGGCGGACCTTGGGGAGCCACAGATCCACAACCTTCATTTGACAGAAGGGGAAACCAAGGCCAGGACGGATGCCCAGCCAGACCCAGAGAGGCGTGGGGCTGAGGCCAAGAGCTGAAACTCGCGGGTGGGGCACACCCAGGTTCCGGCCGTGTTGCATAGTGGGATCAGGTGCCCCACAAATGACAGCAGCCACAGAGGCATGCTGGAAGGTCAAAGGTGGCCTGTGCCCTCGGGGAGCTCCGTGTGGCTCAGAGGCATCCTCTATGGCACCTGCCGTCATGACCTTCCCGAGCCATCGTTCGTGGATTGTGGACGTGTCTCGGTGCTTTGGAGAGTGACACCAACCGACCAGGACTGGCACTTGTGGTGAAAACGAATCGCCGGGTAGGGACTGGCCTGAGGTCACTCTGTGAAATGGCATCCCGCAAAGTAGGGACAGTGGAGTAAACTTGAAGGGGGTAGTAATGAAGGCCCGGGCGGGGCTATGCTGAAATGACACCCTGGAGACGGTGGCAGGAGAATGGGCTTCAGCGGGTAGGTGTGGAAGAGAGAGGGTGGGGTGGAACATTCTGGGGGGATTAGTGAAGAAGTTAGGGGGCACCCCAGGTGGCCTGTTAGGTCTGAGGGGGAGCTGAGCGCCTGGAACCTGACGGAGGCACATTGGAGGGCTGGGCTTCGATAGAAGACGTGAGTCCCTGTCTCAGGTCCATCACCACTGGGAAAGCGACTTAGCCTCTCCGGGTACTCTGCGTGTACCTGTGGGAAGCCGTCCCTAAAGGCACAGAATTGAGCCCGAGAGCTGTAGAGCCTTTGGAGCAGACAGTCGACATTCGGCTCCCAAGAACTTGCTGTGTGACCTTAGCAAGTGGCTTTCCCTCTCTGTGGCCCCAGCTGTCGAAGGTGGGGCCGGCCTGGGTGAATCTTACCCCCTGGAAGTTGTAATTTGCCTGTTTTCTTACTTGGATCAGAGGGGGTGAGAGAAGACAGCTGCTTCGCGATTTCTCGGGCGGTGTCCTGTTTGTACGTCTCCACTCTGAGTAATTCGTCGGGAGGATGAACGAGCAGGGGGGGAGTACGTGAGGGTGCTGGGGATGTCCACAGGACAAGGTCTTTATTAAGTCTACCGTAATGGGAGAAGCTGTTAATTGTCAACGATATTGAGGGCAGAACAGGAAGACGCTATTGTCCGTCGCTCCGTGTACAAGGGGAAAATGTCGTTTGTATTGATTTTACAAAGCTCATAATTGAAATTCGTTAAAGGGCTTGGTTTCTTTTTTGGGGGGTGGGGGGGTGGGAGTTGGGTAGGGAGCTGGGCAGTGCCACTGCCCTGAGCCTGGGGTGGTCATGGGGTCAGAGGGGCAGGGGACTGGGGAGGCTGCAGACGGAAGTGCTTTTGCTGTATTGTGGCTGTTCACGTTGTCATTATCACATTATCTTTTTAACTCTGGAGGGGGGCTAATTAAGTGAAGTAAATGAAATCAGTGGGGAGGAGGAGGGGGGCAGGGCAGGCAGGAGGGGAGCGGGGAAGGCGCCAGCTCCTGCCCTTCTCCTTCTCCAGCCACCTCGGCTCCCTTCTTCGCTCCCAGCCCTGTCCCTCCCCGGCTCACTTCTGCCTGCTGCTGCCTCTTCCCCCTGCCGACTCCCTCCCTCTCCTCCTCATTGCCTGCTTCTCCTCTTCCCTCCCCTGTCCCTCTCTCCTCCACCCTTTCCATCTCTCTCCCACTCTCCCCTCCTGTCTCACTTCCTCCCGATTCCTCCACTTTCTGGCTAAGAAAAACCAAGGGCTGCCCGCCCACTTACCCACCTGCCTGCCCACCTGTCCAGGCCTCCCAGAGGCTCCGCTCAGATGGAATGTTCCAGATGGAGAGGAGAGAGAGAGAGAGAGAGAGAGAGAGAGAGAGTTATGCAACAAAGATGTCTGTACCCTCAGAGGCCCACACTGCTCACCAGGCTGGGGTTCGCAGGGCACCAGGGCACAGAGGACGGCTGGAGACCCACCATGATTTGCCTCGCCATTACCATGGCAACCCTCTCCATCCTTGGCCCTGGTACCTAAGAGGGGAGCCCTTGGGCTCCAGCCAGCCTCCCTTCCCCGGGTCTTTGCAAATCTCTCCCTCTGGATCCTGCTTTCCCAAAGCAGACCACCTCTGGTCCAGGCGCCCTCACCCCTATCCCCACCCGCTGCCCCGGACCCCAGCTCACTGGTGGATCTCACTCAGTTCTGCCAAGCTGTGCGGGTCCGGTTAACCTGGCAGCCTCGGGAACAGAGAAGCAGCGGCAGAAGTGTTTTGGTCCCCACCACTTCCTCCTCGGTCCACTCTCGCTCCCACCCCACCCCCACCCCTGCCAACCTCCCCTAGATCCCTGCCCTTTTCCCCATCCCCCCCCCCCCCCCGCCCCAGCAGTAATTACGGTGTGATTGAGGCTGCTCCGCAGAGAGCCGTTGACACCCCTGTCTTTTTCCTGTAAACACGGGGAGATGAAAATAGACACTTGGAGCCGCTGTGCATGTCACTGCGAAGATGTCTGTTGTCTCTTCCACCGCGACAGCGACTCACCTGTCATTTCCTCCTTCTTTTTGCGCAGTGGTTTGTATGCCGACTGTCAAAAGCCCCAAATCCATAGTCTTTTAGCATCAGGTTTCTGTCACTGTTTTTTTTTTTTTTTTGAAGTCATTTTTTTTTTCCAGAAGGAATACACAGAAATCATCTGTACCCCCTACCCCTGTGGAGAGGAGAGGGGAGATCTTTCAAACGCCCTCTCTCTCCCTATCACACACACACACACACACGCACGCACACACACGCACACACACACGCACACACGACAGCAGCGACCTGAAAACAGCTTTTTGATCAGTCACGATTAACTTTAACACCTAAGAAAGGGAGCAGGAATATTAATTGTGCTGCTGTGTGTCAGGGGCTATGGCTTTTCTTCTTGCCCGGATGCTTCCCGCAGCCGTCGGGCACGTTCTCTGCTCCTTTCCTGGGAAACAGCTATCCTGGGCCAGCAGCAGGTGGCCCTGGGGCAGGTCACAGGTCTTCCTGGCTGGACAGTCTAGGTGTCCTCCCAGCATCACACGTGACTGCTGTTCAGGTGATACTGTGGGGTCAGTTCCCCCCCCCCCCCCCCCCCCGTGTTCTAGAGACAAAGCCAGCAGGGTGCGCACCTGCGATGTGGGTGTGCCTGGGCACTCACCTTCCAGGCAGGCCTCCCGTGAAAGTTGGAAGGAGGAGCAGTTTGCTTGGGGCTCAGAGAGGCAACTGACGTGGGCCAAGGTCACATGGCAAAGCTGAGCTGGGAGCTCTCCGAAGATATCCTGTCCGTGGGACTTCTGGTCCCCAGCCTCAGCCCTTTGCAAATACGGCTTGGACTGCGCCCCATGCCTGGCCCAGCCAGACAGAAAAGCAAGGAGGAGTCAGGTTCCCGGGGAGCCGGAAAGGAAGAGGGCTCCAGGGCTCTAGCTATTGGCCCGCCCCGGCTGGCACTATGGAGACTGACCGTGCCAATATACGGATAGGCTTTGAAAGTATCTGGGTTTTTCCAAGACGTGCCAAAACTAATCATTAGAAGGCCTGTTTGCAATTCAATAAATACCGAGTTCTTAGCTTGTGCCTGAGACGGACGAAAGGCCAGTAAAAGCCTCTGTCGGTATCTTGCTTTAGGTGGCTCTTGGAAAATTACTATGTTCCCGATGCTAAAGTTTCTAGGATAGTTGAAAACCTGCCACTTGAATATTGTGCTCATCTCTGCCATTCCGGAGGCCGACTTTGTTGTTGTGGGTGTTGATTTATTTATTTTGAGAGGGGGGAGGGGCAGAGAGAGAGTCCCAGGCAGGCTCCACGCTCATCGAGGAGCCCGATGTGGGATGGGACTTGATTCCATGACCATGAGATCACGACCTGAGCCGAAATTAAGAGCTGGGACCCTTAGCCGACTGAGCCACACGGGTGCCCCTGGAGGCAGGCATTTCTCAGTGTTCCCAACATGTCTGTCTTCGTAAACAGACGGCCGGACCTGTCGGGTCTTTCTCCGTGGCCCCGGGGGCCACTGGGAGCCACGCGTGTGTGGTACCTTACTGCCCCAACTTCTGTGCTAAGCTCTCGTAGGTTTTCTGTGGCTCCCCGTTCTCATGCTCTTGGCTTTTCTCAGCCATCCATCCGCCACCAGCCTTTCTGCCCTTTCTGGCTGGTGGCTGGGGGCCGCTCCGAGCCCATTTGAACCGCGTTTGCCAAAAGCTGAGTGAGGGTCTGAACAACTCCCCAGGACTCCAGGGCTTGGGGCCGGTGCGTGAACTTGGGATGGTGGGGTCTTCCTGTTGGGGAGGCCGTTTCCCCTGCCCCCCTGAAAGGTCACAGTTGGAGCAGGACAGTAGACCTTGCCCTGAGGGCCACACAAGTGGAATGGGACAGGCTCCTTCGTGGCACACTGTGATCATATCAGCACCTGGCCTCTAGGTGGGGCTTTGACATGGATGTGCCCACCCCCCAAGACCAGGATATCAGAGGTTTGCAGATAAGAGACTCACCACCCGCCCCACACACACCCCAGAGAGGCTCTTTTTTTCTACTGGGGAACACCTCGGAGCCAGGGTGAGAGCCCAGTCTTTTCCTCCTAAGCCACTCCTCGGATTTGTTCCCTTTCACGCCCTGGTAAGCACGGGATTGCTTTGCCAGAGGCCCTGAGAAGCAGCCTGGGGCAGAGAAGGGAGGTCCAGTGCCGGTCCCACTCGCCTTGGGCAGGTCCCCTCCTCCCCGGCTTCAGCCTGCCCCTCTGTAAAAGCAGTGTTGGACCCGGTTGGCATTTAAAGGACTTCTTGGTGGAGCCCAGCGTTTTCAGAGGGGCCTCCGCTCCCCGCAGCGGGGCCTGGGCCGCGTGCTCTAAAGGCCGGGCTTCTGCCAAAGCCTATCTGAATAATAGGTTTGCAGCTCAAAGTTGGGACAACAGGGCACCGGCGATCCGAAAGGGCCTGTCCTCGCCCCAGCATTTCTGCGACTCCCAGAGGGAAAGATCCAAGGCGGGCAGGTTCCCGGAGGAGGGCGTTTCTGGCCAGGGACAGCGCACTCAGCCGTGTCCTCGGCCCCTTGGGCTCCAGGGTTGAAAACAACCTCCTTTCTGATTTGGGCTCGGGGCAGGGGAGGCTTTTTGAAACCTTTTTTTGGAAACCGTGGTACAATACACTTAACAGGTGTATTTGAACCATTTTCAAGCCTACAGTCCAGTCCAAATACGTTCACGCTGCTGTGCAGCCGGCCCACCGGCTACCTCTAGCCTCGTTTTCGCCTTCCCGAACCGGAGAGTCCTCACCCTCACCCTGTAAACCAGCGCCCCCCCCCCCCCAGCCCCTCCTCCTTCCCAGCCCCCGGCGCCCACCCTTCTGCGTTCTGTGCCTATGAACTCGACGACTCTGGGGGGCCTCACGTAAAGTGGAACCGTGCAGGATCTGTCTTCCCGCGACCGGCTGGTGCTCCTCGTGCCCTGTTCCCCGGGCGCATCCCCGCCGGATCCCGCGTCAGAACCCCCTCCCTCTTTCAGGCCGGATAATAATTCTGCTGAGTGTGTTTGCCACATTTTGCTGAGCCGTTCGGCCGTCGGTGGGCATTCGCGCTGCTTCCACCCTCTGGCCGTGGTGAACACGGCCGTGCAGGTCCTTTCTGGTTTTTAGAGCAGCCAGTGTGGCGAGACCGCGGTACGTTTTCAGGATAACCAAAACTACCAGGGAAGCGGCACACATAACCGGAACGTTATACGGTGGGAGGAGGGGAACCTTTTGGAGAGGCATCTGCGGAAGGGGGACGGTTACGGCCCCGCCATCGGGACAGCAGACTCTGTGGTCAGCTCAAGGCGCTGCCCTGAACTTCACCCGAGAGGCCGTACTGCTCGCCACAAGAGGGGGGTCTGACCGTGAGTGCGCGCGCGCGGGCGGTCCTGCCTCTGGGCACCGCGGTGTCCTCCCCTCTAGGGAGGAATCTGTGAATCACACCTTCCTCCCGGGACCGCGCTCAGCTCGGGGCCAGGCGCCTCAGTGTCACTTCGGAGACCGTCTGGTCCAAGCAGGCTGTTTAAGAAACGGAGGGGCTGGGCCTGACGTAATAGGGACGGAGGGGGGGCCCCTGAGCAAGACCAGCCTCCCCACGACCTTCTGGGTTTGGGCCCCCACCGCCAGCCGAGCCACAGGGCAGCCGACAGCACTGGTCAGGGACGTGGCCCCACGTTGGGCACGTCCTTTCTCCTCCCAGGCTCAGTTTCCCCATCTGTGCATGGGGCCAGCACAGGATACCGCCGAGCCCTCTGCGGCTACCCCAGAGGTGGGGGCTTCTCTGCAGAGACGTGACTCATAAGGGAGCCTCTGGCTGAAGGTGGCATGTGTGCGCACAGCTGTCCCCTCCCCTGGCTCCCCCAGTGGAAGGGAGGAAGGGATATTTGGGGCCCTGGGCTCCACTGTGGTTGGTTTAATTATAGGTTTTCAGCCGCGGGCCGGTGGGCACGCGTTGGGAGGGAGGGGGGAACAGCTCCGAAACCCTGTCATTTTCCAACGTCTGAGGGCCTCTTCAAAGGGGGGATCCAGACATTTTCTCCGCAAGCCGCAGAGTGGACTGTCGTGGCCCCAGCATGAGCATAATGACAGGAGCGTTTTGCGGCAAGCTGGGAGTGAATGGGTCCGACCGGCTTGTCTCCTGTCAGACGAGTCATTATTTTTTTTTTTTCCATTTTTTTGTCATTTGCTGACAGTTTGGGTTTCATGCGTTTCTCTCTTTTTTTCTCCTTTTCCCCCTGCCTGGAAAAATGGCTAGGTATCTACGAGACCCCAGCAGGGACGGTCCTTTACCACGCTCATTTAGACATCGAGGCCTTCACCATGGATCGGGAAGTGCGCAAAATCAAACAGGGCCTGGGCCTGAAATTCGCCGAGCTGGTATATACGGGTGCGTAGACCCCGCTGCCCTCCCCTCCCTAAGCAAACAGCACCCTCCTCCGGTCCCGCTCCACCCACCGCCATCCTTGCGAGAGCCCGAAGGATGCAGGCCGAAGGGGGTCAGGCGAGGCCAGGGGACAAGGAGCGAGGGGGGCGGGGGCGCCAGAACCTGCCTTCCTCGCAGGGTGTTGAGGGGAATGTGTCAGTCCCCCCAGGATGTCCAGCCGCTCCGCCACCTGCGATTCGTGTGACGTCAGCGGGGGCCAGGGAAGCGTCACACATCATCCCTGGGGTGGCCGACTTTTACGCGGCACGCGTGCCAGGCACTGCGTGGGAACACCAGCCATCCCCGGGAGTCCCTCCCCACGTTCCTAGGAGGAGGGCTCCGGCCAGCTCTTGTCAGAGGCGAGGAAACTGAGGCTCAGAGGAAAAGGACCTTGTACAAAATGACACAACCGGAGGTGGCCTAGTTGGGTCTGGCCCCAGGTCAGGCTGTCTCCAGGCAGAACCTGGAACCACCTCAAGCGAGGGAAAGGCTGCCTTGACCAAGAACTCGGCCCCAGGTCCGGGCATCGCACGAGCCAGATGTCCCCAACCCACGCTCGGAATGACATTAGCACGCGGTATGCGTGGGCCCCGATTTACAGTTGAGACTCGGGTTTCCGTGCCTTATCTGTCGTCCCAGAGTTGGAATCCACATTGTAAAACACTGGTCCCCAGGTCCGGCCCATCTTCCATACCTGTTCAGCCCCTGAGGGGAACCTAGTTTTTGGTGTTGTTTTTTTTTATACTTCTTAAATAGTTGGGGGAAAAGTTAATGACACTCTTTCACGTCACAGGAAAATGACAGATAATTCGGATTTCAGTGCCCATAAATAGGTTTGGGGGCACGGCCGCGCTCATTGGCTCCCATGTTGTCTCTGGCCACCTCTGAGAGATAATGGGAGCGCTGAGTAGTTGTGAGAGAGACCGCACGACCCGCAGAGACAGGAATAGTTACTGCCTTCAGGGCCCTTTCCGGAAGATGTTCGCCGACCCCGCTCTATGACATTCACCGGCTCCTTAACGTGAGAAACCACATCACATCAAACAGCCCCTCTGAGCTGTGGCAGGGGACCGGCTGCTGCTGACACCTATGGGGTCCTGGACGTCAGGGGGACCCTGGAGAGTGAACATTAATAATCCCTACCTGGGATAAGACTCCGCGGCGCCTACTCACCCCCTCCTCCTCCACCCGGAGCTTTTATTTCCTTTGAAAGCTCCTAACCACTGTAACTCATCTTGGGGCTTCAAGGGGACTCGGTGGTTATTGGCTGGGTGATCTCTCCCTCCCATTGTATCCGGCAGCTTTGAAGCCGGGTCCCCCTCCTTCCCAGGTAGAGACAGGTGTTTAAATACCATTGTCTCCTGCGGGCTCTCTTGCTCAGCAGGGTTTCAGCTGGAAGGTGGATTCTGGTTACAAAGGAGGAGAGTCGTGAAGCATGGCAGGCCAGTGGGGGAGAGCACCTGGCCTGGGCGGCGGGCTGCTAGCTCCGAGGCCCCGGCTGCCGCGGGGAGGCCGAGCGGGGGCAAGCCACCAGTCGCCAGCCACCTCCCTTCTCATCCCAGAAGAGCTGCTACCTCTTGCCGAGGGGCCCCGAGCTGGGCCCTCACGGGTATCACCTCATCTTGGCTGCACAGAGGTGAAGACACTTGAACGGTCTCACGGCCGACGAGTGGTGGCTTTGAGCCCGGGACAGGCCAGCTTCGGAGGGCAAGTGTTCAGCCGCTCCAGTAGATCCCAGGAGGCAGGAGGGGGGTGGGGGGCAGGGAAAGTGGGCTGGGGCCCTTAGGAAAGGGAGATCAAGGGTGGGGTGGACGGAGCATGCACGGGGGGGAGGGGGGAAGCGGGAGAGGGGCAGAGAGAGACGGAGACACAGAATCCAAAGCAGGCTCCAGGCTCTGAGCTGTCAGCACAGAGCTGGAGGCGGGGCTCGAACTCACAGACCGCGAGATCATGACCCGAGCGAAGTCGTAGGCTTGACCGACTGGGCCACCCGGGTGCCCCAGGTGCCCCAGGTGCCCCGGGTTTAAGCAAGTTACCGAACCTCCCCGTGCCTCAGTCTCCTCATCTGAAGAGTGGGGATAATACATAAATAGTGAGGACTAAATGCATGCACATTTGTAAAGCATCTAGAACAGGGCCTGGCATGGCGGGGGTGGGGAGGGGGGGGTTGCTATTGCAAAGTGTATTGAAAACTACAAATGCCTGGCATGTTTCCCAGGATAGAGGCAGGGACCAGGGCCATGCCTCTGGCTGGTTTGATGACCTTGAGTAGGTCTGTCTACCCCAAGCCTCAATTTCCCCTCCTGTAAAACTCAGGGCACCAGGCCAGGACTCTTCACGGTTCCTAATTCTAACAGCTCAGTCATATAGCCACTCTGCTGTGACATTCGGCTTCCCCGGAGCACAGACAGGGAGACTGAGGCACGAAGGAGCCCTTCTGCCTCAGCCCCACTCCTAGATGCCCTGGTGACTGACCACTGTTCATTTCCGTCTCCTCACCCCACCCCCAAATCTCCCTATGGGCTTGTACAGATCCCCTCCCTCCAGGCGCAGACCCTGGTCCCGACCCACAGGGTCATCCTGGCAGGATCCCGGCTTCAGGACCCATCTCCTTTAGGGCACATAAGCTCACCTCCTCTCCCCTCGCCTCAGTTACTTCAGCAGAAAAATGGGTATAACGCACCCTCGTACAGAGGGCCGTTATCCCGATTGGCACAGTGCCTGGCCCAGCCCAGAGCTGAGATGCCCATTGCAACGCACCAAGTTCACTGCCCCTCTCCCCAGGCTGGGTCCGCTGGGAAAAGAAATCTGAGTGCAAGACCGCCACGTAGTTGAGGTGGGGAGGTCCCGAGATAAAGCCCAGGCTGGGTCTTCTTCCCGCATGGGTTTCAGCCCCCTATCTCTGGCTCTGTCTTCCAGCCTGAGAGCGTAAAGGTCTAATCATCCTGACTTAGAAAGATGGCCAAGCCCCCGGGGCATGGCAGGGAAGGGGCGCGGGGGGCATCAGCGTCCCCTCCCACGGGGGTCTGGGCCAGAGTCGGGAGCACTCTTCAGGATCTGACTGTGGCTTGGGACAGCCTCTTCCTCTCCGGGTTTCTGTCTCCCTGTATGCAGTGAGGGCTGGAGGAGGCCGAGTTCAAATCTGGGATTTAAAATGCTTAGTGTTCGGTCCACATCCTGTCATTGAAACCACACAACTCCCCCGGAGAATGGTTAGTACTCTCTCACTGTACAAATGAGGAAACCGAGGGACAGAGAAGTTGCATCGCTTGTCAGCATGGAGCGGGAGAGGTGAACCCAAGTGACAGGTGGCTGGAGAGCGAGGACCCAGTCTCTTCTCTCCCTGCCTGGCCCCTCCCCCACTTCTGCAAGCCACCGGACCCCATCCTGGAGAAGGCCTGCTCCGCTTTCCCACGGAGAGCCTCAGCAGGTGCCCCCCCCCCCCCCCGCCCCTACCCGGAGGCCCAGCCTCCAACAATAGCTGCAGACCCGGGGCTGACCTGGCCCTTTATCAGGGCAGGAGATCGGGCACCATCTGGCCCCACAGCTGCCCAGGTGGGGTCACCTTCCCGGCTCCGTTTCAAAGAAACCCTACCGCCTGAGCTGTCCCTCCCCCAATCCTGCCCGCACGGCCACCCGCCCTCCACAGGGACCAGAGAGGAGATAGCTGTCTGCAGGTCTGAGCCTGTTGGGGTTGAGATACAGGCCCTGGGGCAGCCTGGGGACTGAGCACATGGCCTTCGCTGGCCTTAGGGCTCCGGGGGTCAGAGCTTGGGAGCGGGGGAGGCGGCACATTTCTCAGGCACCTTGTGCGCTGATGGATGTTCCATCCCGGGACAGGAAAATTCCAAGATTATCATGAACTTGGGAACTAAGGGCAGACCCAGGCCCCTCAGGGTCTGCTTGGGTGTGACCTTGGAGAAACCTCAACTTCCCTGAGCCTTACTTGCTCACCCAGAGAAGAGAGAGGCTAAGAGAGTTTTTCTTGTAGGGCTGTTTATGCCCATTCGAAGAGCCAGTCCAGGACACCTGTGCTTCGTTCATAAAAATATTTGCATATGCAAATATTAGCAGTATGTTGACAGGTTACTGACATCCAGGGAGTGGGGGGGGGGGCGGGGGATGCGTACTGGCTCTTGGCCAGGACGCCAGTGTGTGGATGCCCAGGACTTCCACACCCAAGAAGCCCACTAGTCCTGGGAGGGTGATCTTGTATTACCCCAACTCCAGACATGGGGAAAGAGGCAGAGAGGTGAAGGCCACGCACATGTGGCCTTTCTGCACCCGAGCCACCATCCAGCTGCCCGTGCTGGGTGCTTCCATTGCTCAGGCTGGGGTCACACACATGCCTGAGTCTCAGGAGGCCTCCTGCCCCACTGCTGTCCGCTGTCCTCATGAGACTGAGCTCCCAGCGGGCAAGCGCTGTGACCTTCACCGCCGTGTCCCCAGTGCCTGGCCCGTCGTGCTCCCTGAATGTCTGGCATGAGGCAGAGGGTTATAGCTCCCCTCCTCCTGATCGTGGCAAGGGTACCTCCTTACCCACAAGAGACCTGCAGGGCCACAGGCCCGGCCTGCGGGCTTACGCACAAGTGTGCGTCATGCCGAGACTCGGCAGTGAACAGGGCCGACCCACCCCCGAGGTCCACCATGATGGGCTGAGGCGTGCGGTACCCCAGCGCCGTGGGCCACCCTAGCACCCTCACTTTGTCCCCGCTGCAGGTTTCTGGCACAGCCCTGAGTGTGAATTCGTCCGCCACTGCATCGCCAAGTCCCAGGAGCGCGTGGAAGGGAGAGTGCAGGTGTCTGTCTTCAAGGGCCAAGTGTACATCCTCAGCCGGGAGTCCCCACTGTCCCTTTACAACGAGGAGCTGGTGAGGTAGGTGGCCTACACTTGCCCCAGCTGGGGAACAGACCCCCACAGCCAGTGTCTCTTCTGACGGTCACGAAGAGAACAGACATGCTGCCTCTGCCCTCGGGGCCCTTACAGGCTAGATGGGGAGAAAGGCACCAATGCAATGACCGATTGAATGAGGAAAGGGGGTGTTAGGCCGTGGCGAGGTGCAGGGTACTCTGGGTAGAGTGTGGAGAAGCTTCCCTGAGGAAGTCACCTTGGAGCTGGCCTCCAAAAGACAGGAGCTAACCAGCGTGGAAGAAGATGAGGAGGAGGTATGAATCACCCAGCACCAACAGCTGGGCGCGCTTCGGTGGCAAGTCCTGGGTTTGAGGGAATTCTTGAGGAAAGAGCGTGCATTTGGATTCAGACACCCTGAGGGTGAGTCATCTTCGAGACTGACCAGGAGAGTACCTGGTCAACCCTTGGACACACGGGTCTAGAGGGGAGGAGAAATTGGGTTGAAGACAGTGGAGAATGGTGGGCAGCTGGATGTTTTCCAAAGCCAGGAGGAAACTGGCTGGGGGCTAGGATCAGACTGAGAGGGCAAGGGAGCCAAGGAGGGATCTTGAGGCCAAGCCGAGGGTGCTGACAAGGCCCCGGGGGACAGGCTGCGGACCCCAGCCCAGGTGTCTAGGAGAGCATGGCCTTCGCTGATGATCAAGGCATCCCTTTTGGAGGTCATCTGGCCAAACCAGAGGTGGGGACAGACAGCTCCCCCACTCCCCCGACTCAAGTCCCAGGCCTAGGTCAGCCCCCGGGGGGGGGGGGGGGGAGGCCCGTTGGGAATTAGTGTGTGAGTTTTGTTTGGCAGCCAATATTATTTTTCTCTTTCCCTTCTCCTAGCCGTGTTGAGCGTCTCCCCCCTTCCATTTTTCTAAACACTCTATAAGCCATAAATATAACCGAATCAGTTTAGATCAGTCGGGGTAAATGTCAAATTATCTTCTCTCTTTCTCTCTCTGGCTCTTTCTTCCCTCCCCCTCCGAATCAACAGCCTCTAATAATCTGCCCAACCCTTCATTAAGCCTTACAGCCTCACTCAGGGAGATTAAATGAAGAAAGTAAAAAGGGGAAGGGAAAAAAAGAGAGAAAAGCAGGCGCATTTATTCTCACTGTGTCTCCGACCATTTCCCCTTTCTTTTTGATTTCTACATCGCTGACTTGAAAGCCCTTGAATGACAGCGTCACAGGGACCAGCGAGGAAGCCGTGAGAGGTAGCAGGGCTGGAAATGCCGAGGCACAGTAGGTAGAAAGTAACGTAATTATAGAGCAGGTCAGAGCCACTCGAATGAACAAAAATAAAAGCACAGAGGTTTTCTGTAGACCGTCAGGGGAGGTAAAAAAAAAAAAAAAAAAAAATCATTGTAAACTCTTTTTCCACCACCCCCCCTCCCCACCCACCCCAAACCACGATTTTAAAAAGAGGTTTTTCAGCTCCTGAGAAACACCTCTCGGAAACTCTTCGGCAGCCTTGCGGGACAAGTTGGTCCCTGGACGTGGGCCTCCCTTTGCAGGGGCTGCTGGGGCCGGTGGACGGGCCGACGGGGAGAGGGGAGTGGGAAAGTTTGTTTTGACACGTGCAACGAGATGGTGTCGCAAAGGCAGGTGTGCATGGAAGGGAGCTGGAAGCTCGGAGCCCTGGCTTCTCCCTGGGCCGAGCACAGGGGTCCTTCTGAAGGGGATCGGTGGCAGCGTGTTCCACAATTTGTGGGGGGAGGGTGGGGGGAGGGGTAAGCTTCATTTATCATCCAGGGCAAAGTCCGTAAAAGGGATCCGTGGAGGCTGATGCTTTAGTTCGGTCCGGCTTTTTCTCCGCCCAGTCAGGGGCGGGGGGCAAGAGGCAGCCCCCCGAAGTCTGTCGTCTTCCCCCTTACAGGGGAACTTGCTGGTCGGCTCCTGGTGGCTTCAGCCACCTGAGACCTGGAGGGGCCAGCGGAGGTGAGGAGGAAGGGAGGGGTGGGAGTTCGTGGGCAGCTTCACAGCCCCATGAAGGTCAGGGCAAGGGCATGGTGTGGGTTGGGCAACAGAGCCCACGTCCTGAACAAGTTTCAGGACAGCGGAGCCCAGAGACCCCATTGGTCCTTGGAAAAAGCCCACATCCACAAAGAGCCAGCCAGAGGCACAGCCTTAGGGCGAAAACACCCGCAGATTCTCCTCTGCCCTCCTCCTCCCCGATCTCACCCCTGGGGAGAAGGGCTCCTGAGGGGACAGGCCGCCCCCCTTGTCATTGAGAACCTCGAGACTGCTTTGTCCCGAGGCTGGAGTTCTGGAGACGTGAAGACAAGGGGCTGATTCAGAGCAGGATGCGTGAGAAACAGAGGAGGGTCCTCTGCCCACGGGGGGGCCTTGGAGGGTGGCCATGTGGAGACAGATCTGAGACCGCAGTGCCCCTGAACTTGTCCTCAAAGAGCTTATCACAGTCACAGTTAAGGAAGGCAGGTGGGTGCTTGATTGCTCCCGCCTCTGCGCCACCCACACCCCGCGGGCCCTGTTCTCGTCTCCCTCTTGGTTTCGTTTCCTCGGCACCTGCGGGTCCTGGGTGCCTAGAAGATCCCCAAATAAAATGAATGAGTGAGTGAATGATACAAGTAGCAGTGAATGCTTGCCATGAGGTGCAGTGACACCATTTCGGGCGGAGCCAAGTAATGACATTGAGAGCCCCCGTTTGGCAAGTAAAAGCCTGAAGTTCAAAGAACAGGAATATTTGCCCTAAGCTCCGTGGGGGGGGGGGGGGGGGGAGGGTCGGCAGAGCTGAGAGACAGGCCCCTCCCCACCCCACCCCCACCCCGCCCTGAAGGACTGTGGTTGGGAGGGGCTTTGGAAGCTAGGGAAGTGAAAACAGCCCCAGAGAGGTCGAATCTGGAAGATGAAGGTTGTAGATGGGGGGGGGGGGGGGGGGGGGGAGACACTGGTAACAGCAGTGGTTAACCAGGCGCTTCTGGTGGCCAGCTGGCGTGGGGCGGGCACCAGGTTCGTGGATGGGTTAGGCAGGGTCTTGCCGGGACCCTACCTGCCCCTTCGTGTAGCAGGGATGAGGCTCCCCGCTCTCCAGCCCCGGACACGGTGCCTGGCCCGTAGTAGGGCTCCTGAATTGGGACGGAAATGCAACGAGAAGCCGAAGTTTGGGCCAGCAGGGCAGAAATACCCCGGGGTATCTGGGAGCCTGAGCTGTGCCCAGCCCCAGAGATCCTCTGACATCGCAAAGCAAGGCCCGGGGGCTGTGCTGACAGGCTTCGACTGTCTCCTTGCAGCATGAACGTGCAGGGCGATTATGAGCCCATCGATGCCACCGGCTTCATCAATATCAACTCCCTCAGGTGAGCGGCTCTGGGCCCTGATGGGTCCTCAACACCCCCCCCCCCCCAGGTGTGGGCAGCAGGCAGTGACGGGACCTCAGCTGCCCTTTCCTAGACAAGCCCCACCTTTCTGTCCCCCTGCCCATGGCGTCTGCAGTGCCTGCTTTGGAGCCAGCCTGTTCCTATTCTCAAAGAGGCAGAAGGCACAGCCAAGAGCCACAGAGGGTCCTGGATACTTAGGTTCCATGTTTCCGGGTCCTGCCCTTTGCCTCTGACACTTCCTCCCACCCTCTCCAGCTGCAAGAAGGACTCGGCTAGGAGCCCCTTGCCTGGGTGGGTTAGAAAGGGAAATGGCCAAGAGGTAGAAAGGAGCCTCAGAGAGTCACCGGGCCAGAAGGCACCCGTCGCCACAGCCGAGCTGCGGGTCTAACTGGAAACCACCCTAGCCACGTGGCTCCCCATGGCCTAGCGGGGTAGCGAGTACCATCTGAAGCCACTCAGACCTGGGTTCAAATCCGAGCTCTGCAGTACGGTCTCAGAGCCCTTGCGAATCACCGGGAACCATGTGGGGTCATTGACCATAGCCACCTCACCGGGGTGGCAGCCCAGACCCTGGCCTACAGGAAGGGCCCAGAAACTGGTACCACGTGCTCAGCCCGGGGGGGCAGGCTGTACAAGGGCAAACAGGGTCATTTATTCCCAACCGTCACCATACACTAAGCCACTCCCAAGGCACTCTCCTAACTTGTCTCCTTTAATTCTTACACAAAGCTGCGACTCCAGAAACAGGCCCAGAGCCGTTAAGTAACCTGCCCACAGTCACACAGCTAGGAAGCCATATTGCTGAGTCCAGAAGGTGTGTCTGTCCAGCTCTGGGTGCTTAGCCACCAACTTCCTTCTCTCGGAACTTGGCGTTGAGTAGAAGGCACGAGTCTCTCTTGTCTCCCTGACACATGCACTGGGCACAGAGCCACCGTTTTCCCCCAAAGCCAGGCTCTTGTCCCGGGTGCCGAGACCGAGGGAGACGCTGAATCCAGCCTGACCTTCCCGGGCGCTCTCCGCTCCGACAATCACCTCCGCCAACCCGCCTCCTTCGCCCTCTGTATTTTATGATTATAAACCCTTTTTCAATGGCTCCAGACACATCGGGTTTTCATAATGGCCTCTTCATCTCTCCCATTGCCAGTTAAATGCTTTGTCTTCAACAATGCCAAGCAATGTTTTCCCCCAAAGATAAATTAATTACATTATCCTGATTGGAGGGCAGGAGGGGCCGGGGGCAGGAGTGGGAACACAGGGGGGGGAAAAAAAGACAACTTCACACACACACACATCTTAACAAGCAGCTGCCCCCCGCCACCCGGGTTGGGCCCGAATTAATTGAACCGAGTGCATGTTGTTATTGTTAATTTACATTTTTCTTTGTTTTGAATCTGGTTTACAGGCTGAAGGAATATCATCGCCTCCAGAGCAAGGTCACTGCCAAATAGACCGGTTGACAATGAGGAGCTGGGCCGCCTCCTTTGCCCATCTCCCAAGTACAGGCGCTAATTGTTGTGATAATTTGTAATTGTGACTTGTTCTCCCGGGCTGGCAGCCTGGTGGGGGTGCCAGCCCCCAGCTTTGTTCCCCGCTCCCCTGCAGCCTGCAGAAGTGGGCACGGAAGGGAAGGGGGGGGTGGCTGCAGTGGGGAGATGTAAAGTGACAATTAAAAAGAGATACATTAGTCTTTTGTTTCTTTATTTCTGCAGAGAGAGGGTGTGTGTGAGACTGTGTAGTCAGCGGTGCCCTTCTTAGACCAACCTTTGTGATTTAAGCGCTACCAAAGCCACCTTTTGCCGGGGACCCTGTTTATCTGGAAGGATCGGACCGTCTCTCCTCCCGCAAACCCCCCCCCCCCAGAGAATCCAGATTTGGCCCCCTGGGTCAGCCTGGCATTTTGTCACCGACTGTGGCCCCGTGCCATGTCACAGGGAACCAAGGAGAGTTTGGGTGACCTCCTGGGGAGCTGTCCCGCCCGCTGCCCACAGAGAACAGCCGGGAATGGCGGCCATGACTGCCCACAGGAGGCTCCCCCCAACAGCACGGTGGCCTTATGTGGCCCAAATTATGGAGGAGGAGGAACCCTGAGTTAAGAAGAAAAGCCTGAACAGAGAACAGAAAAGGACAGCCACAGAATTTAGTGTCAACCCTTGGGCCTACAAGTTTTCCCCCCATCACTCCAACACAAAACAAGGCCCAAGGCGGCCATGTCTGTGCAGTGACTCCGCCCCCTCAGCCATATCTCATTGGGCCGGGCCTGGGCACCTGACCCAAGCCGGGCCAATCAGAATCTTGCTCCCAGGGACCCAGCAGGCACAAATAGGCAGAAGCGAGGCCAGGTGCCCTTGGGCTGGTTGGGGTGCCTGGTTCCCGGAAAAGCGCAGAGGGAGAAGAAAGCAAGAGGCAGGGGGATGGGAGGAGTGGGCTTCAGGGTTAGAATCCCAGTTCCCATCCCGGAGCGCACCATGGTGGTGGTGGTGGCGTTTCTTCATCCGGATTCTCTAAGACGGCCTGGGGTTCTCATAACCCAGTATCGTGTGGGGCCTAAGCTTGAGGAGGGAGTGCCTGATACTCGCAACCAAAAGCCGCTTTACTGGGAAGACTGGAGCGCGGGTTACTCTGGACCCTACCCTGGTTCTGATCTCCCCTCTCCTGCCTTGGCCAGTGAGGGTTTCTTTCAAAACAAGTTTTGTCTTTGAAACTTCTTTTTCTCTGCTTATCGGAGTTATGGGTGAATTCCTCAATACCACCGTTGCCAAACACTTGGCTATACGCTTTATTCACATGGTCTCCCCGGACCTTCAAAACACCGCGTGGTTGACACTGTCCCCTCCACTTTACAGAGGAGGCAACGGATGCAGAGAAATTGATTTGCCAAAGGTCCCTCAGCTGCAAGCGACAGCCAAGGACCAAACGCTGGCCTGGCTGCCCCGCAAAGGCTCCCGTGTTATGTCGTGATAGGCTGCGTCTTACTAAAATTAATTGAAATTTTATGGAAAGAATGAACACTCATCGGCCTGCCACCCAGTTACAAACACTGCTAATACTTAGTTTATGTCCTTACAGTTGTATTTTTCTATGCTTATAAATATTTTTGGAGAGTCCTTTAAGCTAAAATATTTCAAAAAAAAATTTTTTTTTAACGTTTTATTTATTTTTGAGGGAGACCGAGCACGAGCGGGGAAGGGGCAGAGAGCGAGAGGGAGACACGGAATCTGAAGCAGGCTCCAGGCTCTGAGCTGTCAGCACAGAGCCCGACGCAGGGCTCGAACCCACAAGCTGTGGAGATCATGACCTGAGCCGAAGTCAGACGCTCTACCGACTGAGCCACCCACATGCCTCTACTAAAGTATTTTATTATTTTTTTAATCTTTTTTAACGTTTTATTTATTTTTGAGACAGAGAGAGAGCATGAAGTGGGGGGGGGGGGGGGCAGAGAGAGAGGGAGACACAGAATGGAAGCAGGCTTCAGGCTCTGAGCCATCAGCCCAGAGCCTGACGCGGGGCTCGAACTCACAGACCGAGAGATCGTGACCTGAGCTGAAGTCGGACAGGTTAAGCATCTGACTCTTGCTTTTGGGTCTGGTCATGATCTCTCGGTTCATGAGTTCGAGCCCCGCATGGGGCTCCACGCTGACCGTGCAGAGCCTGCTTCGGATTCTCTCTCTTTGCTCCTCCTCTGCGCGTGCTCTTTCTCTCAAAATAAATAAATAAACTTTAACGTGTTAACATTATATCACGAATGGTTCCCCACATCATGAAATCTCTTCTCGAACACTTCCAAGAGCTACGTAACATTCCATTACTTTGAAAAAAAAAAAAAAACCCAAGTTACTCACTTACAGATTTATAGATTTAGTTTTTTTCCACTCCTAAATTGTTTCCCTCCCCTTTGTTGGATTTCATTGGGTATTTTTGGTAGTTGGTTTATTAGCTATACTTCTTTTTGCCTTTCTGGTGGTTTCTCTAGGGGTCACAATATCTATCTTTCAACGTTTATTTATTTTTGGGACAGAGAGAGACAGAGCATGAACGGGCGAGGGGCAGAGAGAGAGGGAGACACAGAATCAGAAACAGGCTCCAGGCTCCGAGCCATCAGCCCAGAGCCCGACGCGGGGCTCGAACTCCCGGACCGCGAGATCGTGACCTGGCTGAAGTCGGACGCTTCGCCGACTGCGCCACCCAGGCGCCCCAACAATATCTATCATTAGCTTAACCCCAGACTACCTTCGACGAATACCGTACTGCCTCATGTGCAAGGCGAGAATCTCACAACAGAGCCCTCTTAGGACATTTCCCTTTGTGCTGTTGTAGGCATTACTTTTCTCAAACCCCTACGACACTCTGCTGTTATTTTTTTTTTTAATGTTTTTATTTATTTGGGGTGGGGGGAGAGGCAGAGAGAGAGTGGGCAGAAAATCCGAAGGGCGCTCAGTGCAGGCACCAGAAAGCCGGATGCGGGGCTCGAACTCACGAACCGTGAGATTGTGACTTGAGCCGAATTTGGACCCTTAACCGACTGAGCCACCCAGGTGCCTGGTTCAGGGTGCTTTTAGTGCCGCTTCTGTCTGAAGGAGCATCCTTCTGTAAGCCTCATTTGTCCTCCTGTAGGCTGACAAAGCCTTTTTAATGTATGTGGGATTGATAACGGTGTCCCTCTTTCATTACTCACCTTGGTAATTTGTGTCCTTGTTTTTTCTTGACTAGTGTAACTAAAAATTTACCATTTGGGGGGCGCCTGGGTGGCTCAGTCAGTGAAGCGGCCAACTTCAGCTTAGGTGATGATCTCACCGTCCGTGGGTTCGAGCCCCGCGTCGGGTTCTGTGCTGACGGCTTGGAGCCTGGAGCCTGTTTCGGATTCTGCGTCTCCCTCTCTCTCTGCTCCTCCCCCACTTATGCTCCGTCTCTCTCTCTCTCTCTCTCAGAAATAAACATTAAAAAAAATTTTTTTTACAAACATCGTTTTTGTCCTTGTACGTATAATGTCTGTTTTTCCTGCCTGCTTTTTTTTAAGTTTTTAAAAAATGTTTATTTATTTTTGGGAGACAGCGTGCGAGTCGGGGAGGGGCAGAGAGAGAGGGAAACAGAGAATCCCAAGCAGGTTCCCCACTGTCAGCGCAGAGCCCGACTCAGGGCTCGAACTCATGAACCATAAGATCACGACCTGAGCTGACATTGAGAGTCGGTGGCTCGAGTGACTGAGCCACCCAGGCACCCCTTCTCTGCCTGCTTTTAAGACTATCTCTTTATTGCTGGTCTTCAGCAACTGGATTATGACGTGCTTTGTTATTGTTTTCTTATGCTTATTCTATTGGGGTTCATTGGGCTTGAATCTGTGGGGTTTTATCCAATTTGGAACATTTTTGGCCGTTTCTCCTCTCAGTTAACACACGTCGCATAGTTTCCCATCCTTCCTGTTTCCACCACGTCTCCTATCTCGCTCGGCACAAAAACCCAAATCCTTCCTCCGGCCGGGACCAATTAGCAGACACAGAAGTGAGACCACATGGGAACTCCGGCTCCAGTCGAGCCGCAAGATGACAGCGGTTGCCTGAATGATCCCACATAAGACCAGCAGAAGAATCACCCAGACGGGCAACCTCTGGGCTCCTGAGAATGAATACAGTTTTGTTCTGTTGCATTAAGTTGGGGTTGCTTATGACGCAGAAACAGATCAGCAATCCGTTTACTAGGGCCTATGAATCCCTTCGTGGCTCCCTACTGCCTCCCTCCCTCACCTCCTTCACTGCCCCCCTCACTCTGTCCAGTCCCCTGCCTTACTTGCTGTTCCCCAAGCAGGCCCAGCTCTGCCTGGAGCCACCTGCCCGAGACGGCCACAAGTCTCACTTGTTATAGAGCCCCAACCTGGCACCTACTATACCCTTTCCCCTGCCTTTCTCTGCTCCATATTACCTATCACCACCTGACACGTTATGCGTTGCTTTGCTTTGTGTGTCTAATAATTTTTTTATTGGATGCTGGGCATTGTCGAGTGTCTCTCCCACCAGAACAGGGAGCACCGTGTGGGCAGAGACCCGGTCTCCAGGTCAGACCCAGACAGCCGTGTCCCTGGTGCTGAAACCGTGTCTGGTCCATAACAAGTACTCAGAACATTCTTGTTGGATGTTGAATATCCACCCAGTCTTGATTAGCTCAGAAGCCACATCCAAGGAGCTTTAGAAGCACACATTCCCTCTGCCCCCAGTTCAGAGCCCATCCCTGATCTTGAAGTACAGGGAGGGAATCGTGGTTAGGCACTCGGGAGCCGTTCCAACCCAATCCTCGTGCCATAGCCCAGGTTCCTGCCTTCACTCGCCTCCTGTTTTTCCTGTAACTTCTCTCCAGCCACTACCTACAAGCTTGACATGCCTCCGCCCCTGCTCTCAAGAGCAGGGACCCCCAACTCCACTGAGAAGTGGGTAGGACACCACCACCTTAGGGGATCCAGAGTAGGGTTGCTTGGACACTGAGATGTTAGAACTCCTAGCGGTTCACACACCCAGCGCTGCCCCATCTGAGCACGCGGATGTGGCCAAGTGGTCTGGGTTGCTGGCGGTTTCTACCGACAGCCCCCAGCTCTCACTAGGACCGCCCCGTCTTCCGGCCACAGACCTTGTTGCAGGGCTTGGCTCACCGGGACTGACCCTACTTCTCTCGGGGTAGATTTTATCCTTGGGAGACCCTAGATTCCCTCACCCCCTGGCTATAGGCTTCCATGACGTGGCCCCCAGACCACCACAGATGTCCAGGTATGTCTGAATCAGGCCATTCCCAACATTGGAGCTCTTTCTCCAGGCATGTCCTCAGCTCTCAAGTCCATCAGGAAATTCAAATAGATATTGGATTGTAGATGGGGCTGTTGGTACCTCACATCCATTCTTTACCTGGGCTCTGCCAGAGTGACCGAGCAGAGTGATACTGAAAAGTACAGAAACTTTGGAAAATCGTTGGGAAGAAATTCATTTCTGCATCCACATGGTTTTTTTTTTTTTTTTTTTGGAGGTCTTTTGGTTTCTTGGTTTGTTTTTCTGTGTGCGTGCGTGTACGTAATTTTTATTTTAGAGGGGGGGGGAGAGAGGGGCAGAAGGAGGGAGAGAGAGAATCTCAAGCAGGCTCCACACTCAGCATGGAGCCCAATGTGGGGCTCGATCTCATGACCCTGGGAGCATGACCTGAGCCAAAATCCAGAGTCGGCCGCTCAACCAGCTGAACCACCCAGGTGCCCCTCTGCATCCACAGGTTAGCGAAAATATTTTGGTGAATATTTTTATGTTTCCTGTTAGTCACGTTTGCATATGCACATTTGCTCTCATGCGTGTGATGTAATATGTTTACGTTGCGTACGCGCACATTTCATTTTTTTTTTTTGCACTTAACATAATAGCATAATTAATTTTCCACAGTGTTAACATGGGCTTCATAACAAACTTGCATTCTATGCTTGAAATGGGTAAATCTTGTCTGAGGTGTAAATCACATTTCAATGTGAGGAGGAAAGACGGCCAGCGTTAAAGAAGGGTGGGTGGGGTGCCTGGGGGGCTCAGTCAGCTGAGCGTCTGACTTCGGCTCAGGTCACGATCTCACTGGTCGTGAGTTCGAGCCCCGCATCGGGCTCTCTGCTGTCAGCGCCCCGAGCCTGCTTGGGATCCCCCGCTGTGTCTGCACCTCCCCAGCTTGGGCTCTCTCTGCCTCTCTCAAAATAAATACATAAACTTTAAAACACAAAAAGGACGGGGAAGAGCATGGGCTGGGAAGGTGGGGCTGGATGGAACCTCGGGCCGGGGAGGAAGGTGTCCTTCCAGAGTGAAGCAAAGGGCTCTCACAGAGCAGCTACAGGCAAGGCAGGGGGGACGGGGCCAGGGGGACAGTCCAGGGGCCAGACACAGGCTACCCACACCACATCCTGCCTACTCCTCTGTCCCACTGAGCTTTGGTTTCTCCATCCGTAGGATGGGACCATAATGGGTCCTTCCTCCCAGGGATCTCAGGGGACCCTCAGAGGCACACGACGGGCCGTCGGGACACAGCCTGGCCTCAATCACTGCTCCACCCGAGAGGCACTCCAGTGTCACGGAAGCTGGTCACTGCAAATAAAAACTGCCCCTTATGTGCCCCCTGGGTGGGCACTTCAAAAGGCTTTTTCTTCTCCTTTACATCGTGGGAGCTTGACCATCATCATGGCGAGAAAAGGAGGGGGGGGAGGAGAACCCTCATTTCACAGGTGAGGCTGCCCAGACCTGGGTTCAAATCCTGCCTCTGCCACTTCCTAACCAGTGACCCGGGCTGACTTCTTCAGTATTTCTGATTGGCCTCCGCATCCTCAGCTATAAAACCGGGATGATAACCGCGTCCGCCTCGTAGGGGCACTTTATTTATTATGCAGCAACCGTAGGTCTCCGGGCTCCCGGCTTCCAACCGCGTCAGCCCCTGTGGCATGCCTACAAGGGAACAGGCACCCCTCGATGTGGCTTTGGCCTGCCACAATCTGACCTTTTGCATCTCAGCAGCCACACGGCCTCGGAGCTGACGAGCCCCGGGCCCTGACGAGTGCCACTTTCTTGGCGTTCAAGGTTGAGGAGCGCATCCTCCAGCTTTCCCTAAATGCTCAGCCCTGGCCATTCCCGGGGTGGGTTCCAACTACCCTGCAAGGCTGCAGACACCCTGAGAGCAGTGACTCTGCGTCCTGCGTCCATCGCTGGACCACCCGGCGCTCGGCACAGGGTTCGGCAGCTAAGAAGTTCTCGATGAGATTGTGTCGAATGGGTGAATTCTCCCATCTCACGCCAGTTATTATCTTATTGTTTCCAAATCTACCCCCTGTCCCTCCTCCAGCTCCCGGCTGGGGGAAGGAGGGGCTCTCGTGTCTGGTGCTGGGGTCCCGAGCCTGGGCAGGACAGACTGGTCAAGGACCCCAGACCCCTTTCACCTTCTGGGGCTGGGGAGACAAGGAGGGATCTCCTTGCTGGCCAAGGAGCCAGGCCAACCAGCCAGGCCCACCCCTTCCAGGCCTCCCTGGTCCTAGAAGAAGCCAAACACTCTATTCAAAAGCAGAAGATGGGGTTGGCTTCAGTCGAGGCACCATATACGTGCACGCTAATGCATATACACACACGCACATGCACACACGGTAAAGTGCATAAATCTTTGATGGACAGCTTGATGAGGTGTATTCATCTGTGTTAACACCACTGAGATGAAGATATGGAACATCCCCAGTGCCCAGAAGGCTCCCTAGTGCCACCGTGAGACTGTTAGAAATCATAGGGTTGGGGCGGGGGGGGGGGGGGCTGTGGCGCGGGGAAGGAGAACACCTTGCTTCTTTTAAAAAATTTACGGAGGCAGGCTGGGCAAATAAGAAAGTGGAGAAGTTCAAAGACACCTAGGCCGCCCCATTACAGTGCCGGTGGCAGGGATCACCAAGGGCTCGTCTGTTGAGAGCTCTGGGCCGTGGCTGGGTCCTACCCCGCGGGATTCTCTGAATGAGTCAATGAGAGAATGAGTGAATGAAGGAGCTTGCACCTGCCTCTGTCCTCTTGCTCTCAGCTGATTTCTACGGAGACATTTGGCTCCCGCGGGGCCTATGTGCGCAGCCTCGGGGCCGTCGTGGGGGGCGGCGTGGTGGGGCAGGCCACTCCTGGTGGCGCCGGCCTGAGGGTACCCCCCCCTCCCTTTCCATTTCAAGTGCTCCGGTGCCTGAATTTCAGAGGGAGAAAGAGCAGACCTGGGGAGCTGCCAGGAGGCCGGGCTGCCTGGGACCGGGAGGCCGAAGTCTCGAGTGACAAAGGTGAGGTTGAGATCTCGTCACGTCCTGCCCCAGGGCTCGCACTGCTGGCCCAGATGTGGCATTAGATCGGCCGCCCCGACGGCGGCCTCGCTTCCCCCTTGTCCCCATTCCCTGGCCAGACGTTGCCTCTGAGGCCCTAGGCAGACCGTCTCTTCCCACTCACATGCCTTTGTTCATGGAAACGCCCCTCTCCCCAGCCGCCCTTCATGGGGATTAAAGGCCCAGAGCCCAGGCGTTGGCCAGCCCACAGGCCCACCTGGTGGGGCCACTGCCAGCCTCACCTGGACCCCAAGGCCCCAGGCAGCTGCAGGGAGGGGCTTCAGGGCCTGGCAGCCAAGGTCCAGGCACAGAACCGCTCGGCGCGCCTCTCAGGCTGGGGAAAGGGCTCGCCTGGGGTCAACACAATCGATATCTCATCTGTAGCTCTCCTAGCGGAAGTGATGGCTATTGGAACATGGTAATGGGTGTTGTCTTGTGGAAGAGACTAATCTTCCCAGCTGTGGAGGGGCTCCGCAGGTGGCCAGCCACGCTCTGCTGCTGCTGGGGCCCTTTTAAAGCCACAGCAGCCTCACTGCCTGGGGGTGGCCATCCTGCTTTCCCAGCAGCTTCCTGGCACAAAACCTCGGGGGTGACCCCGACCCGTCCTCCAGCGCGTAGACGGGGAGGCTGAATGGGTCGCATGTCCGAGGTCACACGCTCAGAAGATAGCCAGAGCTAAATCCTGGTCTCCAGACTCCTCATCCAGGACACTGAATGCTGGCTGGGGCAAACTCATGGCCATAGACCCCACTTGGCCGTGAGGGCATGTGGGGTTTTTCACTGGCTGCCTCGACACTTCTTGAAAAATAACTAGGTTCCAGGTGCCGTTGCCGTTGGCCGCGGTCACTACCGTTCCTTAGCGTCTCACGCTCAGCAAGCTTTTACGCATCTCATCACCTGTCTGAACTTGGACTAGTAAAACTGAGGTGTCAGCCCAGTGGGATGAAGAGGAAGAGAATTAGCCACGTCCCCTGGAGAAGTGGGACCCCCCCTCCTCGGCACACACACACACACACACACACACACTCAGCCTTCCTTATCCTGGCTCACAAGCCATGGAGGTGACAGGCTGTGGGCCCTGGGACAGCAAGGGTTGCATCTCTCTTATTCACTGCTGTGGAGGACATTCAGCGCACATTTCAAAAATATTAACTGAGTAGCTACTATACGCCGGGCCCTGGGCACATGAGCCCAGCTAACACGAAGCCCTTTACATTAATGCCTCCCGGTGCGCTCCCGGGAACCTGGCAGTAAGTACTGACCCTCAGGTGGTGGAATCGTAGACACCTGTTACCCCGCGCAGCTTGACGTCATGGCAATTTGCGGAACTGACTCCACCGCTCATTTGCCGTGTGACCCTTAGGCCCCTGAGCCCTTCCGGGCTTTAGTTTCCCCAAATGTAAAACCAAAGGGCCAGGGTCCTCACAACTCCTAGGTTCCCTGTCTTTCCAAATGTCTTCTTTACAGCTTGTGAGGCTGCAAAATCCCTCACGAAGCTCCAGGGTCCCTGCTGGTGACGGCCGGGAGCACTCAAGTGGGACCAGGCCACAGAACTTAAAAAAAAAAAAAAAAAAAAAAAATTTATGTTTTTATTTATTTTTTAGAGAGAGAGACAGAGACAGAGTGAGTGGGAGAGGGGCAGAGAAAGAGAGGGAGACACACAATCCGAAGCAGGCCCCAGGCTCCGAGCCATCAGCACAGAGCCCGATGCGGGGCTCGAACCCACAAACCACGAGATCATGACCCGAGCCGAAGCCGGACGCTCAACCGACCGGCAGGGTGGAGCGCTGTATGTTGAACCCGGATGGTGCGGGCTTGGCCCCCGCTGGCCAGGCTCCTTAGGGAAGAAGGCCTTTGAGGGTTCCCTGCACAGCCAGTAACACCCGGGAGCACAGAGGCGGCAAGAACCCAGGAGGCAGAGAGCGTCATCTCTCTGAGTCTCCGTTTCCTGGTCCATAAAATGGGCCCAGTATAGCACTCATCTTACGAGGCTGCCCTGCGGAACGAATTATGCACATAAAGAGCTTCAAACGGGCCAGGCACCTGGTAACCCTTCAACAAGTGAGAACGTAGTTAGTGGTTATCACAATTGACACCCTCTCCCGGCCCCTCCCCCACACCCTGACCCTGGGAGTTGGGGGGGGGGGCACCAGTTGTGACTAATCACGACACTAGCCACCCCCCCTGGGGCTAACAGGGACCCAGCCGGCCACTCAGTTAATACGGTAATGAAGCGGCTGGGAAACAGGAGGCCTTTCCATCTGGGACCCCGGCTGACCCGAGTCCTGCCTGAGGTTCCAGAAATCCCTGTGCGCACTCTGCCCCCAACCCCACCTCCCACAGCCCAGCTGTTTATCCCTGGTGCGATCATTTATTGATGTCCGCGTTACCCGTGCGCAGGTCCCCCACCCCCCCACCCCCCCACCCCAGGCCTCGCTCTGTCCCTGCCAGGCCTGTTTGTGGAGACAGATGTCCAGGGCCACGGCCCTGATGGAGGCAGCCCCCAGCCCTTTGGGACCACTCAGAGGAAGGGGTGGGTGTGATAAGACAGAGGTAGGGATACGACCCCCTCATTCTTGGGGTAGGAGTGGCCCAAGGGAGACCCTCCACAGTTATGGAGGAGAATCTGACAGTTGCTTCCACTTGCTGGGCAATGTGCCCCAGGGAAACAGAGATGCCTATTCGTTCCACGGTTATTCATCGTATGTGTCCTGTGTGTCCCTGTGCTGGGGACACAGAGGTGAAGGAAACACGCTCCCCCGTGTACTAGAAAACAGACCCGAGTTGGGGGGGGTCACTTAGATAGGGCGGTCAGGGAGGCCTCCGAGGGTGGCGAGCAGCGGCAGCCATGTGAAAAGTGCAGGGAACGGCGTTCTAGGCAGAGGGAACGGCACGGTTAAGACCCGAGGTTGGAGGAACCAAACGGGTTGAGTGGGCGCAGGAAGAGAGAGGGAGAGACATGGAAGGCCTGGGGAGGTGGGCACAGCCGGGTCGCTTGAGGTCTCAGGGGCTTTGGCTTTACTTTAAGAGCACTGGGAGCAACGGGGGTCTCATGTGGCCAAGGAGAGCCCGGTGAAAAGCTGCCAAGGCATTCCCAAACCCAGGAGTCCAGCTCCCAGGGATCCAGGCCCCTCGGCACCCCCAATTCCACCCTCGTGTGCCTGGGGCTCAGTGAGGTCGATGGCCCTGCCCCTGGGAGCAGCTGGCCCCACGTACCCTGGACAGCGCCTGAGGGGAAGGGTCTCACCAGGGAGTGGGGTCCCTGCTCCCTCTGAGTCCAACCAACAAGGCGGCTTTGTCAGGCGGCGCAGAGGACCCTAGTGCTCCTCCTGGACCCTCCGAGGGCCCCTGCAGCGGCCCGAGGGGGAGCTCTGAAAGGCCGCTTTATCTGTCCCAGGCCAGATTGCTGGGAAGCGGGCGGTCCGGGCTGACACACGGAGCCACGCAGCCGAGGCCACCCTGAGTCCTGGGGCTGCAGATGCGGAGAGAGGCCGGGGACAAAAGGGTGCCCTAGGGGAGCAGCCGGGTCGAAGCCTGGCCTCGGAGGAAGCCAAGAAGACCACACAGGCATCCCTGTCCCTCCTCACCACCCCTGCAATTTGGTCCCTCTGTTGCAGTGGCCGGTGACACGGCCCTTTGTGTGGCCCCCCATCACAGGGGGAGGCAGGAGCCAGGTAAGGCCGGGGCGCCCGTAGCCAGATCTCCTGGGCCTGCTCCCCGCTCCTCTTCTCTGGTCCTGGTAAGCACCGGCGAGTGGGAACAAACCGGCCAGGAAGGCAGTTTTCCACATGAAAAGGAACTTCAAGAAAGATCTATGCCCTTAGCCACCACCTGGCAGACTGGAGGGAATGTGAATCAGCAAGAGGAGATTCCAGAAGGGTGGATGTTCCTGCACAGACTCTTCCTGGGTGCCTGGGGTGCTGCCTCCCAGCCTGGTCCCTGTCGCCCTTGCGAAGCCCGGGTTGGCGCTGATAAGGGCAATCGTGGAGTCTGGGCAGTGCCTCCTCGGGGATTATTTCTAATGCCCACGAGACCCTTTGTGGCACTCGCTAAGGATAGATCAACACCAACCCAAGGCTTCCCGGCACAATGGGAAGGGATGGAAGAGAATCAGAAGGACAATATTGTTGGGGCGCTCGGGTGGCTCAGTCAGTTAAGCGGCCGACTTCAGCTCAGGTCACGATCTCGCGGTTCATGGGTTCGAGCCCCGCGTCGGGCTCTTGTGTTTGGGCACCAGGGACCTGGCTGGTGCGTCGTGAGAGCTACGGGAACCCTGAGGAGGGGGGAGGCTGGGGCCACCGGGAGGGGAGAGGGAATAACAGCGGCCCCATTCTCCCTGCTTGACCCCGGGTGCTGCCGGCCGAACACTCAGACGCGTAAGGATGAGGAAATAGAGGCTCGGAGAGGCAGAGTCCCTCGACCACATCTGCACAGCAAGTCAGGCGCAGAGATGCGATTCGAACCCGGGTCTGTCAGACTCCAGGGACGGCGGGGTGAATGCCTGGGGAGGTGGTGGGGGCCAGGGAGCAGTGCTGGGAGGGAAACTCAAGCCTGGTCATCCCCATCACAGACGCCACCACCGCCCCTCTGGCTCCGCCCAAGCAGCCCCACAGAGACCTTGACGGCTCGAGATTTCCTGAACGCGAGATGCATCGTGTCGTGCCCCTCCCCCACCACGAGCCAAAACCCTCCAGAGTCGCTCCCTGCCACCTGTGGGCCCCGCCCCACAACCCGTCCAGAACCCCCCCCCCCCCCACCCCGGATTCTGTCCGCCGGCAGGACTGACCCATTTGCAGCCCCTCTAAAGCTCTGCCACCAGCGAGCTGGGCCACCCGGGCTGAGTCTAGCCGCTCTCCCCACTGTCAGATGGGGCCCTGAGCCCTGCCCTCAGAGGCTGCTCCCAGCAAGGATGATGCACAGAGTTCCACGCAAACTGTCAAGTCCGAGGTGTCATTATACGACGATGAAGGAGAGCGGACAAACCCAGCCTGGCCGGGGACGTTGGGCATCTAGCCGTGGCATCCCCCTCCTCGCCTCCCCCCTGCCCCTGTCCCCGCTGTCCCCTGGGGAGGCAGATTTATCCCCAGATTTCCTAGGGCAGGTTAAGACCGTGGTTTGAAGCCATCTCTGAGGTCACGGGGTCATGACAGTTTCCCATCGATCTCTTTGTCCCTCCCTGGGCTGTGGCCCTTTGCCCCGCCCACCAGCCCCCAGAGCCGGATCAGGCTTCAACAGCCCGCTCCCACCCTCTCTCCCAAGCTCGGCCCCAAGGAGCCAAAACACAGAGCCGAGCTTTAAAGCACTGCCCCTGGGCGACTTACCGTTGGGGCTGCCCAACCCCTGACCTCAGGAGGAGACCTAATGCATCTCCCTGGTTTAGCTGATCAATGGTGCTGTGAAAAACAGCCCCATGTGGGCCAGTGAGGACCGCAGAGAAGGATCCCCTTCCCCGGAAGCCCCACGGTGACAGCCACCGAGTTGAGGTCTGTGTGCACATGCGGGCTTGGGACATCTCTGCACTTGTCCACGGCTCCACTGAAATGTCTCAGGCGAGAGTTGGGATTGGGGGGGGGGGGTCCAGCAGCCTTTGTTTCAGATGGGGAAACTGAGGCTGGGAGGTCACAAGCAAGGTCCTCAAGGTCACAGAGCAAGTTCAAGGTGGTTCTTGATTTCCCGGTGGGGCACTGTAACAGCCGTGGGACTTGGCATGTCACTGGCACCTGGAAAGGCCAAATTTGGCTCTCCCGGAGCCTTCCAGCTGGACCACAGTGGACCCACCATGCCACCAGGGTAGAGCGCCCTGCCTCTGACTGATGTGCGGCAGAAACCAGACCTCTAGGACGGTCTTCTGGCTCAGTCGTAACATCCTGCCTAGACCAGAAGCCCGGGGCATTGAGCAAAAGGCTCAGTGTGCTCAGATACCCTCGCTCCCCCAGAAAGAACACCACATTTGGAGGGCCCTGAGTTCAAATGTTCCTCAGTCCTCACGGGTCTGGGATAGAAAATCAGGGCCAGTGATCCACAGAGTTCACCGCTGGAAATTATTTTTAATTAAAAAAAAAATTTTTTTTCAACTTAGGTATAAGTTACACATGGTAAACGGCACAAATCTTAAGTGTGAAGCTTGAGGGATTTTTACTGTATCATGTACTGCACGACCACCACCCAAATCCAGATCTAGAACATTTTCAGGACCCCAGAAGCCCCCTTCTCCCCGCTCCCAGGCGCTCTCCCTCCAGGGGTGCATTAGTTACCTCCCGCTGCGTAACAAATGACCACAAACTTAGCAGCCTCGAACAACATCCGTGTAGGATCCGGCAGTTTCCGTGACTCAGGAGGCTGGGCATGGCTTCCTGGGTTTTCTGCTCGGGGTCCCCCGAGGCAGCAGCCAAGGCGTCAGCTGGGCTGCGTTCCTTTCTGGAGCTCGGGGCTGTCTTCTGAGATCTCGTGGCTGTTGGCAGAATTCAGATCCTTGCAGTTGGAGGACTGAGGTCCCAGTTTTCTTGCCGGCGGTCGGCCGGGGCCTGCTTTGGCCACATGGTCTTCTCCCGGGCAGTTCACACGACAGAAGCTTGCTCCTTCAAGCCAGCAGGAGAGTCTCTCTTTTTAAGGCTTCTGCCTGATTAGGTCTGGCCTCCCCTTCGGAGGAACTGAAAATCAAACTGATATGGGACCTCCGTTAACATCTGCAAAAACTCCGTTCCCCTTTGTGTCACGCTGGGTGAGCGAAAAGCAGCTCACTGGCCCCACCCACAGTCAAGGGGAGGGATTACACCGGATGTAAACACCAGCCAGTAGGATTTAGGGTGCGTGTGTGTTTGGGCCGGGGCGGGGGTCACTCTAGGGTCTGTTGCCACAAAGGGTGATGACTATTGTGCCCTCTTTCATCGTCAGTTAGAACCCCCCCGAAATGGAAGCACACAGTGCCTTTTGCTTCAGGCTCCCCTCGGGCCTCATTGTGTCTGTGGGATTTATCCATGTCCGAGCCGGTGTTGGCAATTTCTCTTTCCACGGCTGCATAGTGTTCCGGTCTGCGAATGCACCACCGTTTGCTGCCCCATCCTCTATCGACGGATATTCGGGTTGTTTCCAGTTCCTGGCTATTAAAACAGAGCCGCCAGCCTGTGGGATTCCTGGTTGCATTCTAGAACAGTGAAAGGACAGTAATGGAAACTAGAGAAATCACAGTAAAGTCTGTGGCTCATTGATAACAGCGCACCAAGGGTAAGTTCTCAGTTTGACAAACGTGCCACGGTTACAGATAAGGTGTTAACTTCAGGGGAAACTGGATGAAGAGCCCAGAGAAGCTCTTGGCCTTGGCCTTGGCCTTGCAACTTTTATGCAGCTCTGAAACTCTTCCAAAATAAAAATTGTATTTAAGAAACAAACGGATAGGGGCGCCTGGGTGGCTCAGTCGGTTAAGCAGCCGACTTCGGCTCCGGTCATGATCTCACCGTCCGTGGGTTCGAGCCCCCGCGTCGGGCTCTGTGCTGACAGCTCGGAGCCTGGAGCCTGCTTCGGAGTCCGTGTCTCCCTCTCTCTCTGCCCCTCCCCTACTCATGCTCTGTCTCTCTGTGTCTCTCAAAAATAAATAAATGTTAAAAAAATTAAAAAAAAAAAAAAGAAACAAACAGATAGGCTGCTAGTAAGCACCTGTTACCGGCCGTGGTGGAACAGTGGGCACACAGCCAGCCCTCCCACCATAAACATCCACGAAACTGGAGAAAATATATGGTGTAGCTGTTTTCAGGTGGCATGTGCAAGAAGGGAAACCCATGAGGTGAGCCCACGGTCACCTAGCTCTCTGCCTACGGCCAGTTTCCCAACCACAGATGAGAGAGCTCGGGTCCCAGGTGAACAGAGGCATCCCACGGAGCTGCGGAGTTGAAAGGCAGGATTTGGAGCTGCCGGAGGCAGCTCGACTCTGCAGGGCTAGAGAAGAGGGAGCTGCCCAGGGGGGGGTTTCTAGGTTAGTCCAGATCTGGATGGCATGTGCCCGGGATATGACCTGAGTCTTCCCAGAGATCAGCTGCTATGGGGTGGAGGGTGGAACAGAGATACGGGAAGTCAAGCGGTGCTGGGGGATGTTAGAGTTCCAGTCCAGCCCAAGAGGAGAGACCGCATTAACATCGTGAGAATCCAGATATCAGAAGAGTCTCCCCTTAGGAATAAGGACCACGGGAGCACCTGCATGGCTCAGTTGGTTAAGAATCCGAGTCTTGGGGCGCCTGGGTGGCGCAGTCGGTGAAGCGTCTGACTTCAGCCAGGTCACGATCTCGCGGTCCGTGGGTTCGAGCCCCGCGTCGGGCTCTGGGCTGATGGTTCGGAGCCTGGAGCCTGTTTCCGATTCTGTGTCTCCCTCTCTCTCTGCCCCTCCCCCGTTCATGCTCTGTCTCTCTCTGTCCCAAAAATAAATAAAAAACGTTGAAAAAAAATTAAAAAAAAAAAAAAAAGAATCCAAGTCTTGGTTTCGGCTCAGGTCATAATCTCACGGTTCGTGAGTTTGAGCCTCGTATCAGGCCCTATGCTGACAGTGCGTAACCGACTTGGGATTCTCTCTCTCTCCCTCTCTCTCCTTTCTCTCTCCCAAAATCAATAAATAAACTTAAAAATAAAGGAATAAGGGGGCACCTGGGTGGCTCAGTTGGTTCAGCGTCCGACTTCGGCTCAGGTCATGATCTTGCAGTCTATGGGTTCGAGCCCCGGGTCGGGCTCTGTGCTGACGGCTCAGAGCCTGGAGCCCGTTTCAGATTCTGTGTCTCCCTTTCTCTCTGCCCCTTTCCTGCTCATGCTCTGTCTCTAAAATATAAATAAATGTTAAAAAGAAATTTTTTTAAGTGTGTGAGGTTGGTATTGTTAGTAACCCCATTAAAAAAATCATAAAAGAAAATAAAATACAGGAATAAGCACCATGCCCTAGAGTAAGCCTTCATGCCCTAGTAATTCCTAAAACCAAGCCCTGACGAGATCCACGGAGAGAGCAAAATTCGGAGTTTAGGTCCTGCCAAGTTAGAGGGGTTTGAAAAACACCTTGGTCTACCCACAGATCTTCTCTAACAAGATACAAACCCAGGCATGGGTAGGTCCAAGGTGATCAGCCAGTAATTAAACCGCCTCCCCCAAAGGAATCAGTAGACCTTGTAAGAAGAGAATGGAATCCACAGCCTCTATACTGTGTCATTATAATGTCCAGAATATAGTAAAAAATTACTAGAAACACAGGAGTAAAACTCCTTTGAATATTTTTTAAAAATATTTTTAATATTTATTTTTGAGAGAGAGAGAGAGAGAGAGAGAAAGCATGCATGAGACAGGAGCAGAGAGAGAGGGAGACACAGAATCCGAAGCAGGCTCCAGGCTCTGAGCCATCAGCACAGAGCCCAATGCAGGGCTCGAATCCACGAACTGTGAGATCATGACCTGAGCTGAAGTTGGCCACCCAGGCGTCCCTCCTCTGAATATTCTTATACACGACCTTCATCTGTTATTTCTCAGAGTAGAATTACTAGGTCTCACTGTTCTTTTACTAAAATTATTTATTCATCTCTCTGGGAGGCTAAGAGGAAAAGGAACCCCCAAACCCAGCCCGTTCCCCAGTCTTCAGACTATTTCAGTATGGCTGCAAAGGGCAGTCAATATCCAACACACGGGGCAACTTTGAGCTCCCTAGACTGGGCTTTCACCAGGAGGTGGCCAGGCAGGGTCCCCCAAGGGTCTCCATCTCCCTAACACCTTGTTCCTTCAGTGTGGCTTGGAGCTGGTGCCCTCAAATGAAGCTCAATCGTTTTGTTGTTATTCTGAATCTCTCCTGTGCACCAGGGCCAGGGAGAAGGAAAATAAAATCATACCTCATTCAGCTAGACAAATTACCCTTAGAAAATGGAAACCTGTGACCACTTACCCATAAGCTCTGCAAGTGTCCATTCCCTCCCTCCCCTACTTCCTTACCTCGGTCACACAGGATGGCACGAATTGGACCCCTTCACAGTCGGGATCATCTCCGCAGCCAAGGTGAAAGGGACCCCATGGCAGAATTCACCTGTTGGGGCACAGGCCAGTCTCCACACTGTGGCACTTGTGAGTTATATGCCAAGTATTGGCTAGCCCTGGGAGAGAACCAAAAGGGACAGAAAGAAATAAGAGCTGGGGGGCGCCTGGGTGGCTCAGTCGGTTGAGTATCCCACTTTGGCTCAGGTCATGATCTCATCGTTTGTGGGTTCAAGCCCCGCCTCGGGCTCTGTGCTGACGGCTCGGAGCCTGGAGCCTGCTTCGGATTCTGTGTCTCCCTCTCTCTCTCTGTCTGCCCTTCTCCCCTCCCCCACCCCCATTCTTGTGCTCTCTCTCTCTCAAAAATAAATAAACATTAAAAAAAAGTTTTTTTTTTAAATAGAAATAAGATCTGGCCCTGCTCTTAAAGAAGAGAACAGCGGGTGCAGAGTATGCGTTAACGAATATGCTCTGGATGGACGGAAGGACGGACGGATGGATGGATGAAGCTGGAGAAGCCAGCCCTTTCCCTGCCCTGATGCTGGGATGGAGAAGGAGGAAAAGACGGGGGGGTAAAAGGTCAGTGTTTGGTCTAGCCTCGGCCATTCTGTGAACTTCCCCTCCACCAGATGAGACAGATGCCACGGTGAGCAAACCGAGTTTCTATGCCCATGGGACCCAGGCGCGGGGGGGGGGGGGGGGGGGGGCGCAGGGGAGCACATGATAGAACCGGAAACAAGCCTGTAAAAAGTCAAGGAGGGCTAGAACGAAACATGACGCAGAGCAAAGAGGTAGAGAGCGATGGGAAGGGCCTGTTGGGTGGGGGCCTCCTGTATTGGAATTACCTCCATGGCGGTGAATGAATGCTGCGATAGCCTCCCCTCCGAGAGCCGCTGCGTGACTTAGTCATTGGAAAGAGCGTTTAAACCATCCACCTGCTTCCACGTCAGAGTCCTGGAGAGTGAAGGCACCTGCGCGTAGGTTGGAGTTTGGATGAGCAGTGCGTCCTGCCCAGAGGAGCTCCATCGGCTGCACTGGCGTACATGGTGGAATTTTCTTTATTTTTAATTGCGGCAAATGCACACACAATCTACCGTCTTGGCATTTTTAAGCGTGCGATTCACTGGCATTAAGGGCATGCACGTTGCTCCCCGTTCCTCCCTCCCCTGCCCCCCGCCAGCCCATAGGAAGGGACTATTTAAACAGGGTCCCGAGGGGAGCCTTTCTGAACGGGTGACATTTGGGGAGTGAGCTGCGCTAGCCCCTCAGATATTGTTGAAAAGGGCGTTCAAAGCAGCAGATGCAAAGGCCCTGAGGCCAGAGTGGGGTCGTGGGTTCAAGGAGCAGCAAGGGGGCGGCTGGCGGGAGGGTGGGTAGAGGAGAGAAGGGAAGCGGGAAGGAGGAGGAAGGCCGATCACTCACGCCGCACCTTGTGGGCAGAGGACGACTTTGTCTTCTGCTCTGAGTGAGAGGAAAGGTGTCTGGAGCCTTTGGGGCAGAGCTGTGTCCCGGTTCCCTGCCCCCTCAATGACATGGTCCCCACTGGCTGCTGAATGAGGAGTCTGAATAGGAGGCTCAGTCTGGAGGCCATTAGGAGGCCACCGCCCGGTCCAGAAGATCCATGGTAGGGGCGTGGGCTGGGGTAGGGTGGAGGTGATGGCCAATGTCAGGGTCAGGCTCCATTCTGAAGGTAGAGCCACCGAGAATGGCCGCAGACTGGGCGCAGAGGTGGGAGGAAGGGAGGAGTCCAGAGGAACCAGGGTTCTGGGCCTGTTGGATTCTCAGATTCTGGGCTTTCTCTCACAACCAGCGTGTGGTACTATCGTCATGAGAAAGGGTGGGGGCGCAGACGTGTCTTTTACTCGAGGGGGTGAAGAGCATCCCCTGATGGAAGCGACCCCCAGTGTGGTGAATGACAAGAGGTGCCACCTTTCCGCCAGGACGGCTGACCCCGCCCGCCGCACCTGCTCTGTCCTTCTTCCTGCTCCTTCTCGCTCCTGGGCAAGGACTGCCCCTGGCATCTCCCTTCATCCCCGCTTCGGTTACTCCCAGTGTTTACCAGTGTTTACATGGAGGACTGGGGCCCCTCCTGGTGTCACCCCTGTGCCCGGCATCATGAGGGCTCTGTGGCTCTGGCTGGGCACCTTCCGCCCTCCGGGTTCTGGCCCCCAACGCATTCTCACTGGCCCCTCTGCACCCAGACGCCTCCTTTCCATCCCTCTCTGCTCCCCGAGGCTCAGCTTCCTTCAAGGCTCAGTGTCCCTGTCCCCTCCCTTCCCGCCCTGACCCTAGCAGTCCCCCCAGCAAGGCTTCTTCCCCTAGGCAGCCTTCCTGACCCTCCACCAAGTTGTCCACAGGCTCGTGTGGCTTCTTCCCAGGGCCCGCTCTGTAACTGTAACTCATGATTATCCCTGGGATTTTAAAAAAAATTTTTTTTAATGTTTATTTATGTTTGAGACAGAGCATGAACGGGGGGGGGGGGGGGCAGAGAAAGAGGGAGACACAGACTCCGAAGCAGGCTCCGGGCTCCCAGCTGTCAGCACAGAGCCCGACGCGGGGCTCGAACTCACAAACTGTGAGATCATGACCTGAGCCGAAATCGGTCGCTCAACCGACTGAGCCACCCGGGTGCCCCATCTGGGAGTTTTAACCGATGGTCTGTGCCCCTGCCGGCCTGTGAGCTCCCCGCTCACCAAGGCGTTCCCGGCCCCTCGCAGAACGCAGGGTCCATCATCAAGACTCAAAACATACTTATTAAATGATATATAAATCATATAGAGTCAGCTAAACCTCCGAAAAGGCACCACATGAGAGCTAGTATGCAAAATAGGCTTTGAAAGTAGATAAAATATCAATAAGCCAAGATAGAGAAATGGAAGCTTCCAAGGAAAGAGGTCACAGGAATGGACGTAGGAGAGACTGTGGACCAACTTCAGTGACTCAAAGCTGCATGTAAAGCAAAATGAAAAAAAATGTTTAACCTTTCTTCAAAAAAGAAAGCTTATTAAATGAACGACTGTCCATCTGGGTGGATGGATAATTGGGTGTGGGGTGGATAATTGGGGGAGGGATGGAGGGATAGACAATGAAACGGGTTAAATCAAATCCTCTCCTGTTAGGGAAGCAGAAATAGACCTGCAGAGAAGAAAGGACTTATAAAGACGGCTGCACTGAATTAAGGCCAAGGGAAGTCGCTTTAACTCCAGACCATGTCCCACTGTCTACCCTTGTGTCACCGATGCCTGTTTGCCAAACCCTTCTCTGCTCCTAGGGTCCCTGCCCCACCAGGGGCAGAGGCTACTCCTCTCCACGGGTAGTTCCTCCCCCTCCACAGGTAGCTACTCTGCCCCATGAGTAGCTACTCCCCTCTATAGGTGGCTACTCCTCTCCATGGGTAGCTCCTCCCCCTCCACAGGTAGCTACTCTGCCCCATGAGTAGCTACTCCCCTCTGTAGGTGGCTACTCCTCTCCATGGGCAGCTACTCCCCTCCACGGGTAGCTCCTCCCCCTCCACAGGTAGCTACTCTGCCCCATGAGTAGCTACTCCCCTCTATAGGTGGCTACTCCTCTCCATGGGTAGCTATTCCCCTTCACAGGTAGCTACTCCCCTCCACAGGTAGCTCCTCCCTCCCCACAGGTAGCTACTCTGTCCCATGAGTAGCTACTCCCCTCTATAGGTGGCTACTCCTCTCCACAGGTAGCTCCTCCCCCTCCACAGGTAGCTACTCCACACCATGAGTAGCTACTCCCCTCTATAAGTGGCTACTCCCCTCTATAGGTGGCTACTCCTCTCCATGGGCAGCTACTCCCCTCCACGGGTAGCTCCTCCCCCTCCACAGGTAGCTACTCTGCCCCATGAGTAGCTACTCCCCTCTATAAGTGGCTACTCCCCTCTATAGGTGGCTACTCCTCTCCATGGGCAGCTACTCCCCTCCACGGGTAGCTCCTCACCCTCCACAGGTAGCTACTCCACCCCATGAGTAGCTACTCCCCTCTATAAGTGGCTACTCCTCTCCATGGATAGCTACTCCCCTCCACGGGTAGCTACTCCCCTCCACAGGTAACTCCTCCCCCTCCACAGGTAGCTACTCCGCCCCATGAGTAGCTACTCCCCTCTATAGGTGGCTACTCCCCTCCACGGGTTGCTCCTCCCCCTCCACAGGTAGCTACTCTGCCCCATGAGTAGCTACTCCCCTCTATAGGTGGCTACTCCTCTCCATGGGCAGCTACTCCCCTCCACGGGTAGCTCCTCCCCCTCCACAGGTAGCTACTCCGCCCCATGAGTAGCTACTCCCCTCTATAGCTGCCCTCCTCTCCATGGGCAGCTACTCCCCTCCACGGGTCGCTCCTCCCCCTCTACAGGTAGCTACTCTGCCCCATGAGTAGCTACTCCCCTCTATAGGTGGCTACTCCTCTCCATGGGCAGCTACTCCCCTCCACGGGTCGCTCCTCCCCCTCCACAGGTAGCTACTCTGCCCCATGAGTAGCTACTCCCCTCTGTAGGTGGCTACTCCTCTCCATGGGTAGCTACTCCCCTCCACAGGTAGCTACTCCGCTCCACGGGTAGTTCCTCCCCCTCCACAGGTAGCTACTCCGCCCCATGAGTAGCTACTCCCCTCTATAGGTGGCTACTCCCCTCCACGGGTCCCTCCTCCCCCTCCACAGGTAGCTACTCCGCCCCATGAGTAGCTACTCCCCTCTATAAGTGGCTACTCCTCTCCACAGATAGCTACTCCCCTCCACAGGTGGCTACTTCCTTGCTCGCTACTTTTTACCAAACCTGGAGCCAAAGCCCCGGGCGTGAGGGTGGCGAGGAGACAGGCCCTTTGTCCAAGCCTCGGCCCAGGTGGGGGGCTCCCTCCTCCCTGCTCCCTCTGCCATCTCTCTTGGTGACTTTTGTCCTTGGATGGTCTGCGTGCTCAGAAGAGGTTTCATTCTCTGGCAACCGGGCGGCCATTAGGAAGAGGCGGACGCATTACCCTCTCAGCGCACAATGGTTGGCCAATTCAGTTATTCTCTTTTACCTGAAGACTTGCTTTGCAGCCGGAGCCTCCCCTTTGGAACAGGGCAGGCCCCATCTGTCGGACAGTTTGCTCCAATGTCTCCGGCCATTATGCCGCCACTCGGAAGGCTGGATGGCGCACGTGCGAGCGAGCGAGCGTGTCTGCCCATCCGCTCTCTCTCTCTCTTGTCTCTTTATCCTCCTCCCAGGGCTGCGCCGAACTTGCTTCAAAGAATGATGTCAGATGTGTGCAAAACAGACCAATAAAACCTAATGCACTCACTCCCCTTTGTCTGCCTGACTCTCCTACAGAACATTTCCCACTCAGAAAGCCACTTAAAACACATCAGCAGTAACTCTGCAAAACAGCCACTTGTTGGCTAATTGTGCTAAGCAGCTGCCAGCAGGGCTGGGGGAGGGGTGGCGGGGGGGGGGGGGGGGAGGGGAGGGACCTCCAGCCCAGCCCTCGGGCCACACTTCTGGGAGAAGCCCAAGCTTCTGGGGAAGGGTGCCTACCCCGGGCACCTGCCTCGGCAGGCAGCCGGGAGAATCCCCGAGAAGAGGCAGCTCTCCCTGGGCTGGGGGGGCACTCGGGTGGAGAGAGGAGGCAGGCCTGGGGCCAAGAGGGTAGAATTCTAGCCCCCACCAACTCCCAACTCGCTATGGGAGCCTGAAGGGTTCACTGCCTATCTCCGAGCCTCATATATCACTGCCCATGCATCACTGGAGCAGTATGGACTGTGGCTTCTACAATCTCTTCCAGCTTCCAAATGCTGCCCGGTGTAGCGTTCCAGAATCCTCAGACAGACCCGGGGCTCACATCCTGCCTCTGCCGCCGCCCGGCCCCGTGACCTGTGGCTGCAGCCTGTCTATTACCTTCCTCATCGAGAAAACGAGATGATGCAGTGCCTGCACTCATCGGGTACCGAAAGAATTCACTGACGTGCCTGTATGGACCTTGGAGCCAGGAGCACAGGCCCTCCTCGACTGCACTCAGGAGCTCACAATCTAAAGGAGGTGGCCCATAACAAGGCACCCCGACCCAGTCTCAGGAATCGAGAACCAACCCGGCACAGCGTTTGGTCAGAGGCAGGGCAGGATCACAGTTAGCAGGAACCGGTATATACAAAGGTCCTGAGGCAGGGCTGAATTGGAGGCACCTGATCAGGACTCCGTTAGGGAGGCACCGGGCAGCAGCTGTCAGGCCGAGGGTCCTGAGGGGGACAAGTCCTCACCCCCTGTGCCCGCACTCGAGGACAGCTCTGTCTGCTGGTCGTCCCGCCCCTTCCCCAGCGGCTGGAGAGCCGTGGGCACGGCGGGCACACGTGAGCTCCGGGGTCTGGGCAGCCCAGGGTTTGAATCCCGCGTCCGCCACTGCCCGCTCCTGGACCTCGGATGTGATGCTCAAACCCTCCGCTCCGTGGGTCTCTCGGCGGTGAAGACAGCCGTGGCGGCTCCCCAGAGGCGGCAGGGACAGGTTCTTACGAGACACCAGGCTTGGAGGAAAGTGCTGAGCGCACTGGACCCACTATTATTCCTGCTTCCTTAACCCCGCCTTCCCGTGCGCGCTGCGAGGCACGCGTCATTTTCATCACCCCATCTTCTACCTCTGCCAATTTCTCCCTTGGCTTTGGCTCTGGCAGCTCAAAGTCAAAGTGAACCGCTGGTCAAAATAACTCTTCCCAGTTTCCTCCATCGTTGCTTCTGAGGCCTCCTTCATTTTTTTTTTTTTTCAACTTGATTTTAAATTTTTTTTTTAACGTTTATTTATTTTTGAGACAGAGAGAGACAGAGCATGAATGGGGGAGGGGCAGAGAGAGAGGGAGACACAGAATCCGAAACAGGCTCCAGGCTCCGAGCTGTCAGCATAGAGCCCCACGCGGGGCTCGAACTCACGGACTGTGAGATCGTGACCTGAGCCGAAGTCGGACGCTCAACCGACCGAGCCACCCAGGCGCCCCTCAACTTGATTTTAACGAACTTTCGTGCATGTGATGTAAGCAGCGGCGGTGGGGGGGGGGGGGGGGGGACGTGCAAGTGAAAATGACGTCTTTGCATTTTTTTTTTTTTTGGATTTTCTAGGTAAACTTGCTCCTTACGAAAAACCTCCAGACCATACAGAAAGGTAGAGAGAAGAAAACCCACGAGACGATTCTGCAGCAGCCTGAGGTAGTTGACAGCAAAGATGGAAAAAG
This sequence comes from Prionailurus viverrinus, assembly GCF_022837055.1. Lineage (NCBI taxonomy): Eukaryota > Metazoa > Chordata > Mammalia > Carnivora > Felidae > Prionailurus > Prionailurus viverrinus. The sequence continues at coordinate 89,173,389 of NC_062573.1, forward strand.
GAGGCCCCTCTTTATAAAACTGGGGTGTTCCCAAGGGGTGCCTGGGTGGCCCGGGCGGTTAGGCGTCCGTCTTCGGCTCAGGTCGTGATCTCGCGGTCCGTGAGTTCGAGCCCCGCGTCAGGCTCTGCGCTGACAGCTCAGAGCCTGGAGCCTGTTTCCGATTCTCTGTCTCCCTCTCTCTCTCTGCCCCTCCCCCCATTTATGCTCTGTCTCTCTCTGTCTCAAAAATAAATAAACGTTAAAAAATAGAATAAAAGTGGGGTGCTCCCTGGCTGCCCCCTGTCGTGCCTGGGCTCCCCGGCTCCAGCCCCCTTTCCCTTGCCCATCGGCATCCTGCCCACCCCAAGCCCCAGCTCACCCCAGCTCAGGATCTTGCTGGCCACAAAGGCTCCCTAGATCTCTGCGGCCCGGGGCTGTCTTTCCCTCCATCGAGCTCAATTCTTTTCATTTCAACGAGCATTTATTGAGCCTCTGTTTTGGACTCAGCCATATGGACTCACTCCCTTCTGCCTTCACTTAACTAGTATTGCATTATTTCGTTACCCTGCATCGAGACTTCTCCAGGGCCTGGATTATCAGCTCCTGGAGGGCAGAGGCACAGCGTCCGTCTCCTGGTAGCCCCGGTCCAGCCTCTGCTGTTCCCGGCCGGGACTTCAGGGCGCCTGGAGGAAGGACAGCCGCTGTGGAAGGCATGTGCTGGAGTCCTTTGCACACACGATCTCGTCTGATCCTTGCACTGACCGTGGGAAGCGGGGGTGTTGTTGTTTCTGCCACTCGGTAGATGAAGAAACGAAGTTCAGACAGGTTAGAAAGCTTGCCCCAGGGACCACAGCTGTAGAGCTTCGAGCCAAGATTTAAACGCTAGTCTCTGAGGTCAAGGCCCACGCTCTGAGCTCCTACATGGGACGGCCTCTTTGCGCAACCCCCATCCTACAGGGCCTGTGATAAATGCCCTCAGCGAGGGATGCCCAGGACAGGAAGGATAATGCCGTCATCCACAGGGACCTGGGAAGGCTTCCTGGAGGAGGTGATGCTCGACTGAATTTTGAAGGATGCATAGGGGTCAGCCAGGTGGAAATGGGCAGAAAAGCATTGGAAGGTGAGGAAATAGTCTGTGGGACTGGCCAAACGTGTGAGTCGGTTGGGGTGGGAGAACCAGGGGCTATATCCTGAGTGCGGCCGGCACGCACGCACGTAGGGCAGGCGAGAAGGTGAGGCGAGTGAGGCAGTCAGCTGGCAGTGTCCTGCCATGCCTCGTGCACTCGGTTCAGGCATCTGGACTTGAGCTTTTGGCCAGTGGTTCAAGCTGAGCTCCCTGGAATGAATGCTAGGGGTTCCTCACAGGCTCCCGGGCAACCTGGCGGAATATAAACCAGAAGGAGGCGGCCTCAGCTCAGGCCCGGCGGCCAGCCTCCGCCCGGGTCTCAGGCACGAGTGCGGCTGGTTATACGTTTAGATTTTCTGCCTAAGATTTCATTGGAAGCGTTCTGCAGCAAACATGTTTGAAACGGCTCCCGCAGGAGGGGGAAGTTTTCAGCCAGGAGAGACAAGCACCGGTCTTTAGGATTTGATTGAGCCCCACCCTCCACCCTTCCTGCCCAGGCTCTAGGGAGGGTAGGTTCACCAGTCCTGGTCTTGGGTCCTTGGGGGGCCTGGGGCCTGGGTCTGGGGTCAGGAATCTTGGCTCCTTGTCCTGGCTTTGGACATATAACGTGCATGAGTGTCCCCTCTCTGGGGCTTGGGACCGTGGCCCTCAGACTTGCCTGTGCTTATGGCCGCACAGTGGACATAACCTCACCCTCAGCCGTTTCTTAAAAACAATACCGGCTCTTTGATCGGGCAGCGGCTGGCTGAGGCAGAGCCTCCTAGATCGGGAGAAAAGATCGTGGGGCCCCCCGGGTGGCTCGGTCGGTTAAGGGTCAGACTTCGGCTCAGGTCATGATCTCCCCATTCGTGAGCTGTGCCGACAGCTCAGAGCCTGGAGCCCCACTTCAGATTCTGTCTCCCTCTCTCTCTGCCTCACTGCCCCCCCCCCCTCTGGCTCTCTCGCTTTCTCTCTCTCAAAAATAAACATTAAAAAAAATTTTTTGGGGGGCGCCTGGGTGGCGCAGTCGGTTAAGCGTCCGACTTCAGCCAGGTCACAATCTCGCGGTCCGTGAGTTCGAGCCCCGCGTCAGGCTCTGGGCTGATGGCTCAGAGCCTGGAGCCTGTTTCTGATTCTGTGTCTCCCTCTCTCTCTGCCCCTCCCCCGTTCATGCTCTGTCTCTCTCTGTCCCAAAAATAAATAAACGTTGAAAAAAAAAATTTAAAAAAAAAATTTTTTTTTAAGGAGAAAAAGTCCTGACGAGCAACATCAGCCGCCGGCCGTCACCAGAGCTCGTACCCAGCACTCCCTCCGTGACAAGAGTTCCACGTATCATGTCACATTGAATCCCTATAATCATCCACGTTACAGGTGGCAGAACTGAGACTCATCTAGGAGGCCAGCTGCTAAAGACACACGGCAACTAAGTCGTGGAAGCGGGATTCGAACGCAGGGCCTGGGCTCCAGAACCTGCATTTACAACCACCCTCCCCCTGGGGGCTTCCCGGGGGGGGGGGGGGGTGGGGACAGAGGCAGTGGGCCTACAGCCACAGTGAATGCCCTCCTGATGCCCTCCAGGCTGGGATGCCCCAAGGAGCAATGTCTGGGCCCCTACCTCCTTAGGTAGGCCAGGAAGTGTTTCTTTTCTTTTTAATTTTTTAATTTTTTAAAATGTTTTATTTATCTTTGAGAGAGAGAGAGAGAGAGAGTGCAAGCAGGGGAGGGGCGGAGAGAGAGGGAGACACAGAATCCGAAGCAGGCTCCGGGCTGGGAGCCAGCAGCACAGAGCCGGACGCGGGGCTCGAACTCACGAACTGGGAGATCATGACCTGAGCCACCCGGGTGCCCCCAGGAAGTGTTTCTAAGGACTGAGAAGGATGGGGGTGGCGCTAGAAGGAAGGGGAAGGGGCAGGTGTTGGTGCTGGAGAGAGGACAGCTTGGAGCTGGGGTCTGGTCCTGCCTGGTTCCCACCTTCAGGCCACATCCCCCCCGACTGCACCATGGGGGCCCAGGGACCCGCAGGCTAACACCCACAGACTGTTCCAGGAAGTCTGGCCCCGCGGCACGTTTAACGTTGCAGTTGGCTTTTGTGCAACACCAACAATGGATTAAGCGGCCCAGTAACCCCCATGGGGTCCAAGGGATCAGGGAGCGTGCCCCCCTCCTCGGAGCTGCTTTGCACTCTCCAAAGCCAAAGCTGTGGTCGCCAGCGCTTGGGGGGATAGTCTCTCTCCAGTCTCTCCGCACTGGGGGTTCATTGATCTTCCCCGGGGTCTGTCGCATCCTTCTTCTTCAGGGGAAAAAAAAAAAAAAATCTCCCCAAACACTTTTTCTAGTGAGATGTTCATTTGGAGTTGTGTTCCCCAGACAGGGCAAGGCTCTGTGAAGTGACTGCTTTTGTTAGCCATTACCTTTATCAAAAAAGAGCCGCGAGGTTTCTGTGGCTACACGGCTCACTTTCGCAGCTTGGCCGAGAAGAGGCTGGGAGAGCGGTTTTCTGCAATTTTTCGTTACTTCGTTCATTTGGCAAACATGCGTTGCGCCCGGGCTTGGTGCTGTGCCCTCAGGATATGACTCTGCCTAGGGAACTCCCAGGCCCCTAGGGGAATCAGGCGGTGAGTGTAACAGCATCCGGACAGAGCAGGCCCCACGTGGGGAGAGCATTGCTTCATAGCCTCAGGGAGACCGGAGAGCATCCCTGAGGAGACTGGGTCTGGCTGAGACTTGGAGGAGAGGAAAGGTTACCAAGAGGAAGGGAAGGGTGTTCTGGGTGGGTGGAAGAGCATGTGCGAAGGTTCAGAGGTAAAAGAGCGCTAGACCTGTCTGGGGAACCGAAGGACCAGTGTGGCTGGAGGGAGGCACCCAGCCAGGGTGGAGGGGCTCCCGGGGGACAGGAGAGAGGTAGAGGAGAAGGTGCTGCAGGACCCTTAGGGTGGGTAAGGAATATTGAGGCTGCTGTAGAGGATTATGCAAAGGAGTGGCTCAATCCAATTCGCAGGTGGAAGTTCAAGGTCTGGCTTCAGAAGGGCCCAAGCTTCAGATCTTTTTTTTTTTTTTTTTAACGTTTATTTATTATTGAAAGGCAGAGAGAGTCAGAGCGTGAGCAGGGGAGGGGCAGAGGGAGAGGGAGACACAGAATCCGAGGCAGGCTCCAGGCTCTGAGCCATCAGCACAGAGCCCGACGCGGGGCTCGAACTCATGAACCCGCGAGATCATGACCTGAGCCGGAAGTCGGACGCTCAACCTTCGGAGCCAGCCAGGCGCCCCTGCCTCTGAGTGATCTTGGGTGAGTCGCTCAAACTCTCTGAGCCTCGGTGTCTCCCTCTGTAAGATGATGACAATCACAGTTTCTACTGCTGAGAGATACTGTGTGAAGCCATCAGCCGGGCACCCCACATGCACCCAAAGCTGCCAGGGGCAGGCTTTTTGCCCAATTTGTTCACCGCTGTGTCTTCCCAGCCAGAAAATAACGGACACTCCGTAAATACGTGTCAAGTGAATGGAGGAGTGGACGGTGGCTTGGAAGAGCAAGCCAGGATCAACCGGGGGTCCCTCTTGACCACGGAAGGCAAGGGGATAAAAATAGCGACACCAGGGGCACCTGGGTGGTTCAGTCGGTTAACCGTCCGACTGTCGACTTCGGCTCAGGTCACGATCTCTCGGTTTCGTGAGTTCAAGCCCCTTGTCGGGCTCCAGGCACGGGGGTCTGCTTGGATTTCTCTCTCTCTCTCTCTCTCTCTCTCTCTCTCCCACTCCCTCTCTCCCTTCTCTCTCTCTCCCTCTTCCCCGCTCGCTCTCTCTCAAAATAAGAAAATAAACCTTAAAGAAAAATAAAGAAAACTAGCTAAACCAATCATCAATATGCTACATGCAGGCGGCAGGAGTTAAGTAATTTACATACATTAGCATTTCCCCTTCAGGGGAGGGCTGTTCAGCACTGAAGTTCCAAGGGAGTCAACAAACTGCCAGAGAGAGAGAGAGAGAGAGAGAGAGACACGGCACCCACGAGCACATACACACACACACACACACACACACACACCTATGCAAGAGAGAGCAAGAAAGGGTAGGGAGGCAGGGAAGGAGAGAGAGAGGGGCAGGGAGGGAGAGAGAGCTCTCGAGCCCTTAGACCCTGAAGCCTTCCAAGTTCAACCCTGAAGCCCAATGCCACCAAGGTCATGTTGCACAGGGACTGCGCTCACCCTGCTGGCCAACAGCTCACGGCTAAGCTACCTACAGGCATAGGAGGGTCTGGTGGGCACAGAATTCACTGGTGCCCAGAAAGGGCCTGGTCCCAAGGGCCCTGCGATTGGTCAACAGCTCTTTACCCATCACCTACTTCGTGTGCCACCTTGGATACAAGCCCGAGCAGGAAGCACACAGCTCGCACGGGTGGAGGGGAGGGCCGACAAACCAGGAATTCCAAGTGGGCAGAGACCTGTGTGGGACGGGGACAGGCAAGCGGACTGTCATGGCCACGTCAGCGATTAAACTGCTGGAATACTTCTGTGACCATTTCCCTCGAGCCCACCCCACAGGCCCGGTCACACCCGCCAACTAGAAGGTTAAGGCCTGCCCGGCCCTTGGCATCCGTTCTGATTGGTTGTCTTCTCCCGTGGGTGGCTATGATTATTTTATTTTATTATTTAAAAAAAATATATGTTTATTTATTTTTGAGAGGGAGACAGAGTGTGAGTGGGGGGGGGGGGGAGAGAGAGAGGGAGACACAGAATCCAAAGCGGGCTCCAGGCGGTGAGCCATCAGCACAGAGCCCGATGCGGGGCTCGAACTCACGAGCCGTGAGACCATGCCCTGAGCCAAAGTCAGACGCTTAACCAACCGAGCCACCCAGGCGCCCCTGTGATAGTTTATATATTACCCCCACCTGCAGGGGCCAGGAGAGCGTTGAAGGGGGCCTGGCCTGCTGGGCGAGGAGCCCTGATTAGCAAGGCTTCTTGACGAAGGGATATTCATTCCAGTGAGTTGGGTGGGTGAAGAGAGGGAGGCAAAGGGCGAGAGCCAGGTAGAAGCCTCCCAGCTGCAAAGGAAGGAATAGGTGATGACCTTGGAGTAGGTGTGTGGCTGGATCTGCCGGGCCTTGTGGGCCAGGGGAAGAGATCTAGTTTTCTTACAAGGTCAGTGCACCGGAAGGGGTTCTAGGCAAGGGAGGAACCTGGTCTGGTGGGAGGAAGCAGAAGGGGGGCCAGGAGGTGGGTAGGAAGAGAGGCTGTGGCCTGGTGGGGGCACAGGTGGTGAGGGGGGGGGCCCAGAAGAAGGTCAGGGCAAGGGATAGAGAAGGAAGCTCTGCTCCACAGGCAAGTAGAGGTAATCTGCGTGGGCAGGTGCCCCTCCCCAGTTTGTCCCCACTCATCAGGGTCCTGGGACCTATGCTCAGACACCACTCCCTGCTGCCCCAGAGATCTTTCTGGAGCTTTCTGCGGGTCCTGAGGCTCGGCTCCCTCGCCCGGCAGAGCGGGCAGGGGTGAGCGCGGCAGCCTCCGGGCCCGGCTCCCCGGAGCGCCAATTCCGAAAATGACAAACGGAGACCCAATGAGAAGGTTGGAAAATGGGCACCTCCGCGCCTCCCTGTGTCTATTGCAGGGTTTGGAAACGGCTGGGATGGAAGGAGAGGCCCCAAGAAGCCGCTGCCCCTGGAGCAGGGGGCAGGAGGCCGGGGAGGGAAGGGGAGGGGAGGGGAGGGGCGCGGACAAACGCCCAAGCCGGACACACACAAAAAGCCCAGTCGTGCGTGGTGTGGCCCGAGACTGGGGGTGGGGGTGCGGGTGCGATGCGGGCGTTGAGGAGTCATTCAAAAGCCTCCGGCCCCTTAGCCCATCTGAACACCCCCTTCTCTCTTCACCCCTCCCTCCCACCACCACCAAAAAGAGAGAGAGAGAGGAGAGAGCAAGAGAAAGAAGGAAAACAAAATATCTACAGTTGTCGAGACAAGAGGAGAAAAATAGACGCAAACATCCGTAATTTTCTCTGTGGGGCTTTGCGGTAATTGAGCCATTTGGATAAAAATAAAGGCAGCAGGCCCCTTAGCTAAGAAGAGATTTTGCAATCTAAGAAGCCTGAATTATGCGTCTTGTGTCACTTGAAATCCCCCGTTCCCCCCCTTCCGCGGGCGACCCGAACCACTTTCCCTTTTCTTCTTATTTTTTTTAAGTACCCTGTCAAATGTCGTCCGTAGAGCAGAGAATTTCAGCTGTCACAACTAATTTCAATTTTCCCATGTGTTTCCTCCACCAACCCCCTCCTTTGGGGGCCCGGGGGAGGGGGAGGGGCCAGGCGGAGCCCCGTTTCCCTCCCTCCTGCCTCCCCTCACTCTTTTTATTTACCATTATTGTTATTATTTCAAAACCAGATTTACATCATAAATGTGTTTGGGGGAGTGTTTAAGGACGGCGGTTTGCTCCTGTGGGAGGCTGGGCCTGGCCCTGTTGGTTTCCACCTACCCCTCCCCTCCGCCCCCCTGCCCCAATCCCCCCCAACAGGTGCGCCCCCACCGCGAGCCCCTGGGGAGGATACAGGTACTCCCGAATGCCTAGGGCACAACCCTTGCCCTTGAGGTGACAGTCCAGTGAGGTCGGGGAGACAAGGGGACAGAGAGATTGGCACAAAGCGTTCGGAGTGCTGGCCAGTGGCTGTGCGTGGACAGCCGGGGGCAGCAGACCAAGGGTCGCCTTTAGCGGTGCTTGAGCTGACTTTGGGAAGCGAGTGGATGCTTGCTTGCTTCCTGGACAACTCGGGGAGGGGAGTTCCAGGCTGAGGGAACAGTATGGGCGAGGGCTGATGTTCTGAGGTGAATTGGGGCCCCCCTCCCCCATTCACGTGTTAAAGTGCTGGCCCCAGGACCTCCGAACGGCACCTTTTGTAGGATCCTTGCGGGTCACACCGGGGCAGGAGGGGACCTTAGTCCAATGCGACTGGACAGAGAGGCATCCGGAGGGAGAAGGCCAAGGAAACATGAAGGCAGAGATGGGGTGATGCTTCTAGGAGCCGATGGACGCCCCAGCAGCTGGGGGGGTATTGAGCAGGGCCTCCCGGCCTCCAGCAGGGATCTGAGCACAGACTCCAGAACTGTGTGGGACGAGAAACTAATGTGGTTTAAGCCACTCAGTTTGCGGTACTCTGTTTCAGCAGCCCCAGCAAACAGCGTTGTGTGGACTCGAGAAACGGCCCATCCTGAGGCCTACATGTCACACAGCAGGTGGGTGCCTCGAGGTGGAGGGGTGGGGCTGGAGTGGCAGGACCAGATCCTGCAGAACCGGGGACACGGTGGGGACTGGGGGGAGGGCGGGTAGGGGTGGCATGAGATGAGCTTTGTTAAACACTCACCCTGGTTACAGGCAAAGCCTGAAGCAGCCAAGACACAAGAGGGTCCCTTCCTCTCCCTTCCTCTCCCTTCCCCTCCCTTCCCCTCCCTTCCCCTCCCTTCCCCTCCCCTCCCCTCCTCTGCCTTCCCCTCCTCTCCTCTCCCCTCCCCCCCTCTCCTCCCTTTTCCTCCCTTCCCTCCCCTCCCCTCCCTTCCCTCCACTCCTCTGCCTTCCCCTCCCCTTCTCTCCCCCTCCCCCCTCTCCCCCCTTCCCCTCCCCTCCCTTCCCCTCCCTTCCCTTCCGCTCCCTTCCCTTCCTTTCCCTTCCCTTCCCCTCCCTTCCCCTTCCCTCCCCTCCCCTCTCCTCCCTTCCCTTCCCCTCCCTTCCCCTCCCTCCCTTCCCCTCCCCTCCTCTCCCTTCCCCTCCCCTCCTCTCCCTTCCCCTTCCCTCCTCTCCCCTCCTCTCCCCTCCCGCACCCACACCCCAGGGGCCTGGCCTGGCCTGGCTGTCCTCATCAGCAGGTCCCAAGGCCTACGATGGGGCCTGTCCTTCCTGACTCCTCAGCTCTTCCCCTGGTGCCCCCAGGTTAACAGCTCTCATGGAGCATCTTGGATATGGAACACGGTTTAAATGAGGGAGCTGAGGATGCCTGGGTGACTCAGTCGGTTAAGGCTCCGGCTCTTGGTTTTGGCTCAAAAGGTCATGACTGTTGGTCGTGATCTCCTGGTTCATGGGATCAAGCCCCTGCTGTCACCACAGAGCCTGCCTGGGACTCTCTCTCTCCCTCTCTCCTTCCCCCACTGGCACCCACTCGCTCTCTTTTATGATAAAAATAAACATTTTTATAAAAATGACGCGGCCGAGTGACAGTATGTCCACTCTGGGACACGCCCCACCCCACAGCCAGGTTGTGACAGCAGAGACTACAGCAGAGGCCCTGGGACCGTCCTCACCAAAGGAGCATCACCATGGAGGGCCGGTCAAGGTGGCGGCCAGGACCTACTTCTCAGCCTCCTGTCTTCCTCTTTGCTCCACCCATAGTCCCCTGTGAGCAGCTCGATTTCCTCCTGTGTGGTCCTGCCTCCCTCCTCCTGCCCCTGCAGCCCCAGGGAGAGAGCAGGGAAGGACCCACGAAAGGGCAGGGTCCTCCTCCAGGAGTGGAGGACCTGAGGCACAGAGAGGTTACGTGACCTGCCCGAAGTCACACAGCAGGTCAGAGTCAGAGTCAGGGAATGAACCCCACCCTGGGGAATTTGGGGGCCGTCCTCACTCTCAACACACACACCGCACCCCCCCCCCCCCCTCACCACACACAAGGGCCCTGCTGTGAGTTCAGCACTCACGCCAGAAAGTCAGTGTGGCCTGGTGGTTAAGGGCATGCTCTCTGGAGTCGGAGCGCCCACCGCTGGATCCCAGCACCACCCCCTCCCGCCTAGGCTCCTGGACACTCTGAGCTTCGGTTTCCTCCAGACAAAATCCGAGGATTTTCTCCCCGTGGCGAATGCTGGCTGCTGTCCGCCAAACGGTTTTCCCTTCTCTTCCCAGGAACCCCCAGATACACTGCAATCCCCAGGCTCCCCGGCAGGCCTGAGTTCCGTCCCCAGGACTGCAGGAGGAAGTGTCTCCCAAAACCTTCTGGGCTATTCTTTCCCGGGCCCTCTCCGCCCTGCGTCCTCCTGGGCAGAGTCCCCCCACCGGACATCCCATCTCACGCTGGACTGGGATGTGAGCGGGGATGAGCCCCCCCCCCACCATCGTGGGGTCATGTGTTAAGACGGTGAGGCTGTTCTTATGAATGCACCCCCTCCCCCCTCAGGCTCTCAGCAGGTTGAAGAGTGACTCTCTCCCAAAGTGCTCACCGCCCTGCTTCTGCTTAGTAAGCCTGGGCGAACGGTTGATCCGAGTCATGGCCCTGCCACCTCCAGCCGGAGCGTGAGCTCCGAGGGCCTGGTGCATCCTGGGTGCTTAGGAATCTGTGCCAGGTGCCTCGTGTGCCTGTGTCTGTAGTTGGGTCAGTGTTCGCGGGGCCTCTGGAGCCCTCCTCGTGTTTGCCTTCAGAGGGCCTGAGCGCCCCCCCAAGTCATGTACCGTAACCCAGACAGTACCCCCCTGTCTCCCCCCTCTCAGCGCCCCCAGCCCCACACAGGACTGCACCTGCTAGCCAGCCCCGCCTTCCTAACGCTCAGGAGCTCCTCGGGGAAGCTGTGTGATTGCGGACGCGCACCTTAACCTCTCGGAGCCCCAGTTTCCCGCTTTCCCGCTCCTCGGCCCAGCCCGCTGCTTACGGAGCACAGAGGGAAACGTTCAGCCAACACGCCGGATCCAGGTTTTGCCCACCCTTCTCGTCCCAGCGGAAACTGGGGAGATGAATCTCCAGCACTAAGGAACTGGTTCTGGGATAATAACGTCCCCCCGGGGCAGACGCAGGGGAGCCAAGCCCCGCGCCGCGCGCCCGTGCTCTGTGCCGGGGCCGGAAGTCACTCGGCTGGGAAATCGCTTGTCCACAAGCCCCAGCCCGCTCACGGAATTGCGTTACCATGAGGGAAATTGCCCTAAATGTGAATCCACGTCTGAGCCGGGGAAAGCGATGTGGCTGCTCGTGGGCGGGTGACGGTAGCCTTTCCGTGCGCAATGTTTTCAGCTTGTCTGCCTTCCAATCACTCCTAAATAATACGTTTGATTTGGTGTGACTGCTCACGGGGGCTCTCCTCTACCCAGCACCGGCAGCTGAAGCACGACACTTAAGATCACATCTGCTTTTCATTCGTAACGAACAAAGTGGGTTTCAGACTCCCGCAGCCCGTTCTCGTCCGGTGCTGAGGAGCGGCTCTCCCCAGGATTGCTCTGGGCCGCTGACAGGCCTGTCGCCCAGCAGGCACTGGCCTGGCCCCCGGGCCTCAGGAGAGAGTGGGCAAGGGTGGCGGAGGTCCTGGGAAGCCGCGCTTCGCGCCACGGTTCTGGGTTTGGACGCTGACTCCACTTCCTGGCTGTGTGACTTCAGACAGGTTGTTTGTCCTCTCTGAGCTTCATCTCATCTGCAGAAGAGGTAATAAGGTCTTGGCCAACGGGTGGTCCCCCGATCCCGATTTTCCCCAGCAATGAACCAGTAGGGGGAGTTCTTACCCCCCCCCCCCCCCCGGCAATGGCCCCAAAGTCAGCTTCTATGGGTGAATGTTCATAGTGGCATTATTTACAGTAACCAAAAGCTGGAAACAACCCAAAGGCCCACGGGTGGAGAAAGGCATAAACAAACTCTGGTCTATCCGTACCACAGAATATCGTTCAACCTTAAAACAATTCTGATACGTGTGACCGCGTGGATGAACCTCGAAGACATGATGCCGAGCGAAAGAGGCCACACGCAAAAGGACAAATGCTGTGTGATGCCACGTACGCGCCATACCCAGAGTCGTTCAATTCATGCCAACGGTAAGGAGAATGGAAAGTACCAGATGCAGGGCTCGAACCCATGAAGCGGGAGGTCATGACCCGACCCGGAGTCAAGAGTCGGATGCTTAACCGACTGAGCCACCCAGGTGCCCCAAGGTTACTATTTTCATCACCTCGGACAGAGCCAACCCTTTGGGCCCCCAACCCCTCTCAAAAGAAATTGATGGGGTTCTACCATCAGTGGTCCTCTGTCCCAAATCTCTCCTGCCGCTGGTGGGTCGCTCCCTTGAGCATTATAGCAGGTGGCCAAATGCAGAGGGGGGTTGAGATTATGGTTTGGGAACATGGCAGGGGGTGAGCGGTCGTATTTTCCAGAGAGAGTTCTCACAGTGTCCCCGATCCCAGGGCTTATGGACAAGGGGACTTTGACACAGACATCAGGAAGTGATGTCTGTGCCTCCTCCCCTTGAACCTGACTGGGGTTTTGGTACTGTGGCAACCGACAGAAGAGGCAACGGGATTTCCCAGGCAAGATCCTAAGGGCAAAGCGGTGTCTACACTGCTTGCCGGATTTTCGTGAGGGCTTCAGACGTCGTGGGAGCAGGCCAGCGGCCCTGAGGCCGTCACGGAGTGAGGAAGCCCAATCCAGCCCATGTGGAGAGGCCCTGAGACTTCGTGATGAGGGAGGGGTGCTCAGTGAGCCCCCCCACCCCGCAGTTCCAGACCTACCCGCCCCCAACCGTCTTCCGCCCCTCCCCCCACCGTTCCAGTTCACCCACCATCACATCGCCAGCAAGTGATCTCCCCAAGCCAGAAACATCCAGCTGAGCCTTTCCCAAATCCCCCCACTTGGCAAATCGGGACCAAGACAAAAACGGTTGTCTTAAAGTGGTAACGCTTGGGTCAATTTGTTATTTCGTGAAGGTAACCGGCACACGGGCGAAGGGGCCATTCTGCAGCAGGGAAACTGGTTACCAAAATCGTCTCCCCCTTAGCTTGCCGCTGTCTGTCTCCGCGAACCCTGCCCGCAGGAACTGATGGGAGATCCGCCTTCATAGGCCACGGTTCTCCAGCCTGGAACCTCAGGGCTGTGTGGTGCCCGCAAAAGCCTGGCTTGATCGCCTCCAAAGGGAAAGTCTGCCGATCGATCGTTTGCTAGCCCTGTGATTGCGTGGTGAGAGCCAGACCCCAGGGCTTAGCAACCTGGACTGCCTCCATCCACACCTTCCGCAGGGGATCTTCTCAGCCCCCTGACACTTCTGTGTGATCCACGGGGAAGCTGCTGCAGAGATAGGCCTTGGCAGAGTCGGCCCTCTCTCCTGCAGGATGGCGTCCCCGTCTGGGCCTTGGCCGGGACAGATCTGCCCTCGGGGCACCTTCGCCCACTCTCAGAACCCTCCGGAGGCCTGGCTGGGGTGGGCATACCTTCCTGCTGCCTGCCTCATGCACTGTCCGTACCTCGGCCACGGAGTGGAAGTCGCTCTGTCCTTGGGACCCAGCCCTCGGCTCCACTGGCGACGCCAATCCCAGCCACAGGCAGTTCTTTCTTTGTTTAAATTTGTGTTAATGTTTATTTCTTTTTGAGAGGCAGAGCATGAGCCGGGGAGGGGCAGAGAGAGAGGGAGGCACAGAATGGGAAGGAGGCTCCAGGCTCCGAGCTGTCAGCACAGAGCCCGACGCGGGGCTCGAACTCAGGAACCGTGAGATCGTGACCTGAGCCGAATCGGATGCTCAGCCGACTGAACCCCCCAGGGGTGGGTAAGGGAGTCTCAGTCAGCAGGAGATGGCAGAACATTGTGGGCGAAAGTCGAGGCTCTGACGTCCAACAGACGCGGCCTTGAAATGCAGCTCTGCCACATACTAACGCTCGGGCAAATCCCTTCTTTCGGAGCCTCAGGTGCCCCATCTGTAACATGAGAAGAGTTAAATCACCCGACGTCGTCATCACCAGCCTCACCATTACAACTTGTTGTTTGTTTGCTTGCTTTGTAAAGTTTATTTCTTTTAAGGGGTCGGGGGCAGAGAGAGAAGGTGAGAGAGAGAATCCCAAGCAGGCTCCACGCTATCAGCGTGAAGCCTGACGCGGGGCTCGAACCCACGAACCGCGAGATCATGACCCGAGCCCAAGTCAAGAGTCGGGCGCTTAACCGACTGAGCCACCCAGGCACCGTGCCCCCCCCCCAGTTATTACTTGTAATGAGGGGCAGATAATAGGCAAATGTTAATTGCCATCCTTCCTTTATCTGATCTATAAAACATTTTTCACCCAGTTTGATATGCACCGAAGAATAAGATCTTCTTAAAAAGTGATTTTTAGGGGCGCCTGGGGGGCTCAGTCGGTTAAGCGCCCAACTTTGGCTCAGGGGTCATGATCTCACGGTTGGTGGGTTCGAGCCCTGGGTCGGGCTCTGTGCCGACAGCTCGGAGCCTGGAGTCTGCTTCGGATTCTGTGTCTCCTCCTCTCCCTGCCCCTCCCCTGCTCACGCTCTGTCTCTGTCTCTCAAAAATGAATGCACATTAAAAAAAAAGTTTTTAATTGATTTTTAATTGCGTGAGCAAATATATACATATACATAGTACTTGTTTTTAAATGTTAACATTATACATAAGACTTTTGGTGTTTTTTTTTTAATTTTTTTTAATGTTTATTTATTTTTGAGACAGAGACAGAGCATGAATGGGGGAGGGTCAGAGAGAGAGGGAGACACAGAATCCGAAACAGGCTCCAGGCTCTGAGCTGTCAGCACAGAGCCCGACACGGGGCTCGAACTCACAGACAGTGAGATCATGACCTGAGCTGAAGTCAGACGCTCAACCAACTGAGCCACCCAGGCGCCCCTATACATAAGACTTTTGACTGCTGGTTTTGCGGGCCTCCCTCCCCCACCCGTCCCCCACCCCTCCCCCTTCCCCTCCCCCACCCCTTCCCTTCCCCCCTCCCCCCTTGGCTTTCCCTCGCCCTGTCCTCCAGAGGTAGTCTCTGTTCGCACTTCACTGCACGTGCATTTGTCTGTGTCTTTTTTTTCTTTTTAATGTTTATTTACTTTTGAGAGAGAGACAGTGCGAGCCAGGAAGGGGCAGAAAGAGAGGGAGACACAGAATCCGAAGCAGTCTCCAGGCTCAGTGGGACGTGGGGCTCGAACCCACGACCCTGGGATCATGACCTGAGCCCAAATCGAGAGTCAACCGACTCTCGATGCTCAACCGACTGAGCCACCCAAGCGCCCCTGTTTGTTTCTTCTTTATGGGCTTTGAGGCCCAGGCCTGTCATCAAAGCCTCTTTTCTGGAGCCACAAGTCTTTGGAAGCCGTGATAGCCAACCAGAAGACACAGAAAGGCACGTGTCACCATGAAGCATGGACTACACACCCGAGTGAGTGTTATAAAAGCGATCAGTGGGGGCGCCTGGGTGGCGCAGTCGGTTAGGCGTCTGACTTCAGCCAGGTCACGATCTCGCAGTCCGTGAGTCCGTGAGTTCGAGCCCCGCGTCAGGCTCTGGGCTGATGGCTGGAGCCTGGAGCCTGTTTCCGATTCTGTGTCTCCCTCTCTCTCTGCCCCTCCCCCGTTCATGCTCTGTCTCTCTCTGTCCCAAAAATAAATAAACGTTGAAAATAAATAAATAAATAAATAAATAAAAGCGATCAGTGATTTCGCCCTGGAAGCAGACCCTGCCCCAGGCACTTGGGCTTTAGAGGATAAGCCACAACCTGACCTTTCAGATTTTTGGACTCTGGGGACTATCCCAGCCCCTGATTTTTTCTTAGAGATAAAACACCCCTAGCCAGGAGGGACATTTTGGTGAAACTGCAGCCAGGTTCCTCCCTGGTGTCACACAGGATGGAATTTTCTTTGGAAGCCTCCCATTTTTCCTGCATCGTGGCAGCCTCGTTCTCAGTGAAGTACTCATTGTCCCTCAGCCTGGCCTCCAGGATCAGAGCTGAGCCAACCACAACAGCCAAGCCGCAGAGCAGAAAACGAGTGTTCCCGAAATGAACGGGAGACAGACACGGGATACCTATGTGACCAGGAGAGGGGAGCCCGCCTGCCTCTCGTCCATTCCAGATACACTCAGCCTTAACCCAGTCTATACCACACAGACAATTTTAACTACATCCCTAATTTAGGGGACCAGAAGCCAGGAAAGTTTAGAATCTCTAGAAATCTCTGGGTAATGAATAGAGCATGTGTTCTAACAGTAACTGTTCCCTAATCCCTGCCATGTCCTTTTCCTTCATAGCAAGGAGGCCTCTGCGCCCGGTTGATTCAGTGCGATATTCATCACTGCTCCCCCCCCCCCCCCCACCCACATACCCATTTCTATCTACTGACTCATGCCTCTTTCCAGTCACAGACATCAGTGGTAAGCTTTCTTGATGGTTTGGTTATTACCTCGTGTCCTTTGCAACTCTTCCCTAGATTTCATGTCCGGTTCCATGCTAGCTATCTTTCTCCTGATGTCATGCCTTGATCTCAAGAATGGGTTATTGTAGGCAAGGGCCTTTCAGAGAACCTGGCCTCAATAATCCATTCACAGAAGAGCCTTTATTGCATGGATGGATGGATGGATAATCGATGGACAGATGGACGATCGGATGAATGGATGGACAAATGGACAGGTGGATGGATGGATGGATGGATGGCTGGAAGCGAGAGGGTTTAGTACAATAGTCCCTACCAGCATTTTTTACTCTCTGTGAAGAAGGAAAGGACACAGTTTCACAGACAACCAAATGGTTTTGTATCAGTCTAGCCAGGGAAGAAGATATGTCTGCCCAGTGCTTAGGTAGAGGTGAGGGAGTACAAATGTGTCCAACAAAAGCACACATATTTTTGAATGCAGGGTGCGCATGACCCTTTTGAATTCATCCTCTTCCATCAACTCTGTTTCTTTTCCCCACCCGTGAATATTTGTAGTGGTCAAGAGTTGTTTATTGCCACCGCATCCATTTTTCTTCTGTTGACAGCTCTCTTTCCCTTGGTGAATTGGTCCCTTCGCTCACACTACACTCAAGATCGGTGGCCCTGAGACTGCTGAGATCTATGAGACTGCAGAACTCTATGGTTGAGATCTATAGCTCAAATTCCTTCCCCCAAAAATGATTCATGGCATCTTCCTTTCCTAATGTATTTTTGACACTTTCAATCATAGAGGAAAACTAAAGAATTTCACAGTGAACACCCATTAACCCACCACCTAGATTCCACTATGAACACTTTTACCGCACCTGCTTTATCTCATGTCTGTCCTCTATCCATCCCTCTATCTTGCAATTAATCCATTTCGTCTTTGGTGTCTTTGAAAGTAAATTGCAGACATAGGTGCCTCTCCTCCCAAACGTGTATCATTGACTGGAGTCCGATATTTGTTTACATGTTTTTTTCTTTGTCAAATTTCTATATATTAACCTTAAAAATAAAACATCCTGTTGTTTTACCAGCAAAATGGGTTTATTCAGGAACAGCAGACAATTACCATTTGGGACATGCAAGCTACAGCAAAACCACAGTTAAATCCAGAGAACAACGCAGAGGGAACTTCTCTCTTATAAAGGGAAGGGGGCGATCGAGAGGGGCTGCGATTATTATTTTTTTTTTTTTGACGTTTATTTTGAGAGAGAGGGAGAGAGAATCCCCAGCAGGCTCTGCTCTCCCCAGCGCAGAGCTCTCCAACCATGAGATCGTGGTCCCGTAACTGACTGAGCCACCCAGGTGCCCCGAGCGGGACTGTTATAAACAAGAAGTCCAGTGGGATAAACCGGGAGTTGGAAGTGTTGTTGCTCTGCATTGGCCAAGTTGTAACAGTTTCTCACTGGGTGGGCTGCTGACCGGCAAGAAGAAAATCTGCATCCTGGTGGGGTGGTAAAATACAGGCTTCTTCATTGGGAATCCAAGGTATGTCTCTTGCTGTTGGCGTCTGTAATTGACGATGAGTGGTAGGACATGAGAGTTCCCCTTTCCAGCCTCCTGACTCCCCTTTAAAAGGAGGCTTTCTTGGGGTGCCTCGGTGGCTCAGATGGTTAAGTGTCTGACTTTGGCTCAGGTCATGATCTCCCAGTCCACGAGTTCCAGCCCCACGTCGGGCTCTGTGCCGATGGCTCGGAGCCTGGAGCCTGCTTCAGATTCTGTCTCTTTCTCTCTCTCTCTCTCTCTCTCTCTCTGCCCCTCCCCAGCTAGTGCTCTGTCTCTGTCTCTAAAAAAATAAGTAAACTTTTAAAAATTTTGAAAAAAAAAAAAAAAAGGAAAGAAATTGCCACTCCTTTTTTCTAAGTGGTTGTACCATTTTTCATTCCTGAGAACAATGTGAAAGTTTCACCTTCCTCGTAATCTTGTCAACATTTGGTGTTATCAGTCTTTTTAGGTTTAGCCATTCAGGTGGGTGGGTGGAGGTTTTAATTTGCATTTGTTTACTGGCTAATAATGTTGAGCACATTTTCTTGTTCTTATTGACCATTCATCTTCCTTTGTGATGTGTCCAAAAAAAAAAAAAAACTTTTTTTTTTTTTGCATATTTCTTTTTTTTTTTTTTATTTTCTAACGTTTATTTTTGGGAGAGAGAGAGAGGGAGGGAGAGAGAGAGAGGGAGAGAGCACATGAGCGGGGAAGGGGCAGGGAGAGGGAGACACAGAATCTGAAGCAGGCTCCAGGTTCTGAGCCATCAGCACAGAGCCCGACTTGGGGCTCAAACCCACAAGGGTGAGGTCATGACCTGAGCTGAAGTCACACACTTAACTGACTGAGCCATCCAGGTGCCCCCCTCCTTTTTTAAATTTAGTTGTGGGCGTTCTTTATATATCATAAATACTAGTCCTTTGTCAAATGTATGTTTTGTAAATACTTTCAGTCTGTGGTTTGATTTTCTGTTTCTTTTTTCTTTTTTCTTTTTTTTTTTTTTTTTTGAGAGTTTATTTGAGCAAAAACTGACTCCAATTGGGTAGGCCCAAACTGAAAGTGGTTAGGGGTGTTCCCACCTTTCTATTTTCTTAATGGTGTGTTTTATGGGCATGTAATCGGGATCTACACTAATTAGTAAATCTCATTACCGTGGTCACAAGATTATTTCAGGCAGGAATATGGGATGGAGTCAAGTCAATGGATCATTTTCTAGGAATGTTGAGACAAAACCAGACTCTCCTTCTGGCTGGACATGAGCCTAAGGGGATGCCATATCTATGCTTAATCTGAGAATGGATTCAAGATAGGGAAGCCGACAGAGCCCAGCAATGGAGAAAACAGGTCCCAGTGATGCTGTCTGAGCCCCTGCCTCAAGAGGTCAAACTGTTGTCCACACAGATCCCACATCTTCTTGACTTTATACCTTTGCTCATTCTGTTCCTTTCACCAGGAATGCTCTTCTGCCACATCTCCAAATGTCCACGTGGCCCATCTGAAATGCCACCTTCTCCATCACATTTTTTCTTGGTCTCTCCCCGTTGTTTCTGTGCCCAGCCTGAAGTGACTTCCTCCTCTCTGGGTGCTGAATATTATTTTATCTCTTAACATATATTTTTTGTAATGACCTCATAATCATCACTATTTTACGAAACTGTATCGGTAGAGATTTCTGGAAGTAGGAGCAAGGGGAACTTAAGTTTCTACATGAAGCATTGAGACTGCTGTACCTACAGAAGCAACTTTTGCTCTTATATTTAGAAAAAAAGATTTTGAACCTCATTGAATGAATGAACAATTGAGTGTATTTATCAGATTTAATTCCACCCACAGAGTTTTTTGTTTTTTTTTTTTAATTTTTATTTCTTTTTGAGAGAGAGAGCATGAGCAAGGGGAGAGGCAGAGAGCCAGGGAGACACAGAATCCGAAGCAGGCTCCAGGCTCTGAGCTGTGAGCATAGAGCCCAGTGTGGGCCCGAACTCGTGAACCATGAAATCATGACCTGAGCTGAAATCAAGAGTCAGACGCTCCACTGACTGAGCCACCCAGGCACCCCTCCCCACCTTTTTACTTTGCTTTATTTACCCTTTCAACCGTCTTCCCCTCCTGAAAGTCCAAAGCAACAATCAGGGATGTCCAAAGTAGCAAGACTGGTGCCTTCAGGAGGGTGAGGTTTCATGCGTCTGTTCTTTCTACATCTTGAATCACCAGCTTATCCCAATTTTCCCACGACCTTCCTGGTTTTACTACCCGAAGTCCCCCATCCTGAAACCCTTCCTTCCCAGGCTAATCTGATCGGTTGATCACCCTCCTTACTCCCCCACACCCACCAATCCCATTTGGTTACATGGAAAAGAAACTTCTGTTGATTTCTGTGGTGCAAAGCTCCTGTCGCCTCTTGTAGAAATCCTGTATAATCCCCTTGCCTTGAGAGCAGATGAGATCTAGGCATTTGATGGGATATCATTCCTGTCACGAGGCCACTAATCAGTTAATTTTATGTTAATCAAAAGGGAAATGATCTTGGGTGTGCCTGACATAATCAATTGAGCCTTCCGAAAGGAGATAAAGTGTCAGAGAGCTGTGTTCTTACGAGTCAGGAACATTCAGCCTCCTTGATTCTGCAAATGCAAAGACGTGAATTAAAAAAAACCCACGCGGGGCGCCTGGGTGGCGCAGTCGGTTAAGCGTCCGACTTCAGCCAGGTCACGATGATCTCGCGGTCCGTGAGTTCGAGCCCCGCGTCGGGCTCTGGGCTGATGGCTCAGAGCCTGGAGCCTGTTTCCGATTCTGTGTCTCCCTCTCTCTCTGCCCGTCCCCCGTTCATGCTCTGTCTCTCTCTGTCCCGAAAATAAATAAACGTTGAAAAAAAAAAAAAAAACCCGCAAGCTTGGACGCCAAGCCTCGGATAAGACCTCAGCCACGGGAATACCTTGATTTCGGCCTTGCGGGACCCCAGGAAAAGAGCCCAGCTGCACTGTGACACAACTTCTGACCCACAGAACTGTGAGATAATACATTGTTTCAAGTTGCCGAATTTGTGGTCCTTTGTTGCACAACAATAGAAAACTAATATAATCTTATGAGGGCGGAAAGCTAAGTGGTCATGGCTCGTGTCTTGACTTGTCTGAGCCTTGGTGTCCTTATCTTGTCCCCTCCACCATCAAGCAGATCAGATCCTGCCTCCCCTGGCTGCCAGTTGAGCATTTGTAAAACCTGAACAGCGAAGGTCAAAGGTCTGTATCTGGCTGTGTGCTATGGCTTCACCCCCTTCTTTTGATGAATAAAGCCCTTCTTGTCTCAACTGGTAACTATGTTGCTAGAATAGGAACCAGTCCCCGAATAGTGAGTCCTGGCTTGGAGAGTGTGGCCCACAGGGCAATTCCTGTTCCTAGGAGATGTGACCTTTGGTGAGACTCTATCTCAGAACCTCCCCGAGAATAATCATGGCGTGGCCCATGCATCAGACATGGTAACCATGACCGGCTAAGGGTGAAATACGACCTCTTTCCACCAGTGAGCCAACCCTTATTTTTCTAAGTACTCACTGTATACGAAGTGCTGAGGGGAAGAGAGGTAAGCCCCGAAGGGACTTCTCTTCCTAGGGAGCTAGTATGCGCTCATCCCATGAAAAGAACATACACTAAAATTCATTTTATTGAAAGCAAAGACTCAAACAGATATTTGTGCAAATGGATATTTGTACACAGATGAATACATGAAATGTAGCGTATACATACCACGGGCTGTCATTCAGCCTTAAAAAGGAAGGAAATTCTTTTTTTTTTAATTTTATGTTTTATTTTTTTCGTTTGCGTCCAACTTAGCATATAGTGCAACAGTGGTTTCAGGAGTAGATTCCTTAGTGCCCCTTCCCCATTTCGCCCATCCCCCCACCCCCCCCCAACCCTTCCAGCCACCCTCGGTCTGTTCTCCATATTTATGAATCTCTTCTGTTTTGTCCCCCTCCCTGTTTCTATATTATTTTTGTTTCCCTTCCCTTAAGTTCATATGTTTTGTCTCGTAAAGTCCTCATATGAGTGAAGTCATATGATTTTTGTCTTTCTCTGATTTCACTTAGCCTAATACCCTCTAGTTCCCGCCACGTAGTTGCAAATGGCAAGATTTCATTCTTTTTGATGGCCGAGTAATAACTCCATTTTCTATATAGACCACATCTTCTTTATCCGTTCATCCATCGATGGACACTCGGGCTCTTTCCATCCTTTGGCTATTGTCGAGAGTGCTGCTATATAAACATGGGGGCGCATGTGTCCCTTCGCAACAGCACATCTGTATCCCGTGGATAAATGCCTAGTAGTGCAACTGCTGGGTCGTAGGGTAGTTCTCTTTTTAGTGTTTTGAGGAACCTCCATACTGTTTTCTAGAGTGGCTGCACCAACTTGCATTCCCAAAGAAAGGAAGGAAATTCTGATACCTGCTACAACATGGATGAACCTTGAAGACTTTATGGTAAGTGAAATAAGCCAGGCACAAATGGACAAATGTTATATGATCCCACTTACATGAAGTACCTAGATAGTCAAATTCTTTTTTTAATTAAAAAAATTTTTTAATGTTTTATTTATTTTTGAGAGAGAGAGAGACAGAGTATGACTCTGTCAATGCGGGGCTCGAACCCACGAACCGTGAGATCATGTCCTGAGTCAAAGTCAGACGCTTAACCAACTGAGCCACCCCAGGCACCCCAGCACAGGGTTTTTCATTAGTAACTGCAGTGCTGATTTCTTATATTGGTATTGGGTAAATAAATGGCTGTCCATCACATTAGTCTATATACTTTTTTATATGCCTATGTTATTTCATAATACAAAATAATAAAGCGGGGATTAAAAGAATATGATGGGACATTGTCAACAGACTCCATTCATTAATTTAGAGAAATAATTGTTCGTTGAACACATCTTATGTGCTCGATGCTGGAGATACATAGCAAACAATATGGACACAATACCTCCATCTCCAAAGTTCATGGTCATGTGAGGGAGACAAGTATTAGTCAAAGAATCAGGTGAATGAAGATATAACTTAAACTAAGATAGGTGCTCTGGTTTCCAGGAAGGAGACTGGGATAAATTTTTGTAGGGAATCTAACTTGCCCAAGAGGAACAGCTTAAAGAAGCTGACGTTGGAGGATGCCCCAAAACACCCCAGGTGGACCTTCCTGCAGTGAAGCTGAGAGTCTACAATCCTCACCTACCCAGAGGCATGAGCAGACCACCGTGGATTCCCCAGCATCTGAGAAAAGTCTGTACCATGAAATATAGGGACCATAAAGCCCACTTACCTACATACATAGATGCATAAAATAAATGGGAACAGTGAGCTATAAGGAACATACACTATGCAGAAAGAATAAACTTCTTCAAAAGTACTATAATCCTCAAAAAAAGTACTATAATCCTCAGATAAGGGAAGGTATTCCATCCCCAAAATAAGGAATGAATGTTATTTTTTCCTTTATTTATTTGTTTGTTTGTTTAATGTTCAAGTCGGTTAACATACAGCATAGTCTTGGCTTCAGGAGTAGAACCCGGTGATTCATCTCTTACATATGACACCCAGTGCTCATCCCCAAAAGTGCCCTCCTTAAGGCCCGTCACCCATTCAACCCATCCTCCCACCGCACCTGCCCCACCTCTAGCAGCCCTCAGTTTGTTCTCTTTGTTTGAGAGTCTCTTATGGTTTTGCCTCCCTCTCTGTTTTTATCTTATTTTTCCTTCCCTTCCCCTGTGTTCATCTGTTGAGTTTCTCAAATTCCACGTATGAGTGAAATCGTATGATATCTGCTTTCTTTGGCTGACTTATTTCGCTTAGCATCATACCCTCCAGTTCCATCCATGTTGTCGCAAATGGCAAGATTTCATTCTTTTTCATCACTGAGTAGCATTCCAGTGTGTGTGTGTGTGTGTGTGTGTGTGTGTGTCTGTGCGCGTGCACGCACGCACCATGTCTTTTTATCCATTTATCAGTTGATGGACAGTTGGGGTCTTTCCACAATTTGGCTATTGTTGATAGCGTTGCTATAAACATTGGGGTGCATTTGCCCCTTCGAGTCAGCAGTTTCATATCCTTTGGATAAATTCCTCGTAGTGCAATTGCTGGGTCACAGGGTAGTTCTATTTGTAATTTTTTGAGGAACCTCCATACTGTTTTCCAGAGTGGCTGTACCAGTTTGCATTACCACCAACAACAGTGCGAAAGCGTTCCCTTTTCTCCGCATCCTCGCCAACATTTGTTGTTTCTTGAGTTGTTCATTTTAGCCACTCTCACTGGTGTGAGGTGGTATCTCAATGTGGTTTTGATTTGCATTTCCCTGATGATGAATGATGTTGAGCGTCTTTTCATGCGTCTGTTGGCCATTTGGATGTCGTCTTTGGAAAAGTGTCTATTCATGTTTTCTGCCATGGATTATTTGTTTTTTGGGTATTGAGTTTGGTAAGTTCTTTATAGATTTTGGATACTAACCCTTAATCTGAGATGCCATCTGCAAATATCTTCTTCCATCCTGTCGCTTGCCTTTTAGTTTTATTGTTTCCTTTGCTGTGCAGAAGCTCTTCATCTTGATGGGGTCCCAATAGTTAATTTTTGCTTTTCTTTTCCTTGCCTCCAGAGGCGTGTCAAGTAAGGAGTTGCCGTGGCCTAAGTCAAAGAGTGCTGCCTGTTCTCTCCTGTGGGATTTTGATGGTTTCCTGTTTCACATGTAGGTCTTTCATCCATTTTGAATTTGTTTTTGTGTAGGGTGTAAGAAAGTGTCTGTTTCATTCTTCTGCATGTTGCTGTCCAGTTCTCCCATCACCGTTTGCTAAAAAGACTGTCTTTTCTCAGTTGGGTACTCTTTCCTGCCTTGTTGAAGATCAGTTGGCCACGTATTTGTGGGGAAATGATGTGATTTTTCAAAGAAAGAATTGTTAGGAGAGTAAGGAATAACTCTTGTGAGTTAAAAACAGGACAGCATACCTGAAAAACCCTACAGAAAGATTGAAAGATGAAATTGAGGGAATAGCCCAGAAAGAGGAGTAAAAAGAAAGACAGAAAGTAGAAAATAGAAGACAATTAGAGGACCACTGTAGGAGATCCAATATCCAAATAATAGAAACTCTAGAAAGATGAATAGAGAAAGTGCTGGGGGGAATCCTCAATTAAATAATTCAAGACAATTTCTCAGAACTGAAGGACAGAAATTTGCACATCAAAAGGGCAACTAAAAAGGGCCAGCATGAAGGATGGAAAAAGACTCATTCCAAGATCAAAAAAAGATTTCCAGAGAGAAGGGGGAAAAGGTCAAAAGGATAATATAGCAGAATAGCGTCAGGCTTCCCAACAGCAATGACGGTTGCTTGAAGGTAGTAAAAGAATGCCTTGCCTTGTAAATTGTTATCCCAACCTAAAATTCTATATCCAGCCAGTCTATCCATCATCAGTGGTGAGGGCTGAATAATGAGCTAGAGAAAATGTCCTACTGTCCACAAGGAAAAGGATAGCTCTGAATAGACCCAATGACACCACTTCAATTCTAGCAGAGCATCTGGGGGAACTCCACCCAAGTGATAATACTTAAGGATTTGATAAACTGGGATTTATCCACCCATTACACTTCATTGTCACTTACAGAGAAGGGGTGTTGGGAGTACAGACATACAGCAATTTCTATTAGGGACCTGGGTATGTCATTTGGTTTCACCGTGCCTTACTTTCTCCGCTTATAAAATGGAGAATCTGATGCTAACCTATGGTGCCTCACAAAGATGATGGGAAGGCCAGGAGGGTGAGAGATAAGAGTAATTTCAGCTCCTCAAAAGGAAGACGACAAACAAATATGAAGCCAGTTCTTTCTTCGTGTGACTATAACAGTCACTGACTTTTGTCTGCCCAACAAACATTCCATTCCATTCCATTCCAACCTCCAATCCAACTGCAAGGGTGATGATGAACCCCACTCCTGGCCGCAGTTGATTGGTTTAGGGGTGGACACCTGGCCTTTCTGAGCCAATCAGAATTGTGCCCTAGAATTCTAAACCTGGAGCCAAGATATAGGAGTCAGTTTCTCTTCAGGTGGCTGGAAGTGATGTTGTGTAAACCCCAGTACTGTCTGCTCCAATAGTCCATCATCCAGTCTGAGAAGAAATAGCAGGTTGGCCACCAGAAAGGATGAAGCCAAAAAAGGCACAAGACAGTTACCAAGGCAACAGATGGAGAGAGAGAGAGAGAGAGAGAGAGAGAGAGAGAGAGAAGAACTTCCTGACCTGCCAGGCTTGCTCCATTGCCAACCCCAGTCCTTTAAGGCCATGTGTCAGTCCAACAGAGCCTCCCCCTCTTTTTTTGACTCCTCAAAATTTGATTTCCTAGGTGATTAGGTTTTTTATCATGGCAAAATACATAGAACATAAAAATTTACTATTCTCACCATTTTAAGTGTACAATTCAGTGGCATCAGGAATGTTCCCCTGGTTGTACAACCATCCCCACCATCTATCTCCAGAACTTTTTCACCTTCCCAAATGGAAACTCTGTACCCATTAAGCAATAACTCACTGTAAATGTTCACTTGCTATATGATCCAGCTATTTAAAATGTTTTCATGTTTATTTCTTTATTTTGAGAGGGACAGCACTGCACTGTCAGTGCAGGGCCTGACTTGAGGCTTGATCTCACGAACCATGAGCTGAAATCAAGAGTCAGACGTTTAGTCTACTGAGCAACCCAGGTGCCCAAGGTCTGGCTATTTTGCTCCTGGATATTTGCCCAGGAGAAATAATAGTGTATGTCCATATAAAGACTGATAGCCAAATTTAACTCTAATATCCCCCAAATCAGAAACGGTCCAAATATCCACTAACAGGTAAGCAGATAAATAAATTGTGGTATATCCATTCAATGGAATACTATTAGGCGATGACAAGGAATGAACTTTTCATACACGGCACAATATGGATGAATCTCAAAATAATTATGCTCTGTGAAACACCTCAGGCAGAAGAGTCATGCTGTCTGCGTTCACTTATATAACATTCTAGAAAACACAAACTAACCTAGAGTGACAGAAAACCTATTGGTGGTTGTTTGCAGATGGAGAGGCTGGTGGGGTGGAGGCTGAAGAAGCGTGGAATGGTAAGATGGCTGGTGGTGCATATGTTCATGACCTTGACAGTTGTATGTATATGTGAAACAATATCAAAGTATACACCTTACTTATGTGCAGTTTATTGTATATCAAGTTTTTATCAATAAAGCTGTTTTAAAATACTGGACGCTAGGGGCGCCTGGGTGGCTCAGTCGGTTAAGCGTCCGACTTCAGCTCAGGTCATGATCTCGTGGTCCATGAGTTCGAGCCCCACGTCAGGCTCTGGGCTGATGGCTCAGAGCCTGGAGCCTACTTCCGATTCTGTGTCTCCCTCTCTCTCTGCCCCTCCCCCGTTCATGCTCTGTCTCTCTCTGTCTCAAAAAAGAAAAACAAAACAGTAAAAAAAAAAATACTGGACGCTAGAGACGGTGAGTGATGCCTCCAATATTTTAAAGAAAAATTATTTACAGTCCAGAGTTCCGTAACTAGCTAAACTGTTCATTTTGTTATAGTGGAAGAAACAAATAATAAACAAATAATTACACAGTGATTTAAAATCGATTGTGATAGGGGCACCTGTGTGGCTCAGTCAGTTAAGTGTCTGACTTTGGCTCAGGTCATGATCTCATGGTTGGTGGGTTTGAGTCCTGCATTGGGCTGTGCTGACAGCTCAGAGCCTGGAGCCTGTTTCAGATTCTGTCTCCCTCTCTCTCTGCCCCTCCCGTGGTCATGCCCGGTTTCTCTCTCTCCCTCTCTCTCAAATGAACATTAAAAAATGAAAATAAAATAAAACAAAGTATTATAAATTTTAAGATGTTGAAATCCAGTGTGCTGGTAGCACATACACCATTGGACTTGATCGGGTCTGGGTCGTCTTCCCCTTCTGCGCCCTCAGAAATAAGTCAGTTGCCCAAAGTTACTGAACCAGTAAAAGAGGAAGAATCCGAACTTTGTCTTCCTACTTAGACACTCTGTAGTCTTTGGAAAACGCCTTAGGTTTGGGCCAAGAGCCCTGTGTTCACTGTTTATACTCATAGGGAGAGCCAGCTGGAATTTGGATTAACATACTCGCCTCAGATTTTTAAAAATATTCAAAACACAAGCATTGTGATATTGGGGCGGTAGAACCATCCCCATTCCTGAAGGTTGATGCCACCTTTACCTTGAGTTTTACAAACTTGGCAAAATTAAAACACTCAACACACCCAGGATGGGCCACAAATAGATATGTTAGCATGTGTTGGTCCGGTATGTCCAGGATAGATATGCCAGGTCATGTGTTGGTTCTGCCTCATGATAGCCCTTCACCAGTAACAGCAACCGTGGTCAACTCTGCGCTTTTCTCCACGGGCTGAAACATTTTGTCTGCAAGTGATAACCTTCACTGTGACGAGTCTGCCAAATTCTTATATTTCGCCATAATCTGGGACTTATTCCAATTTGGCATTATTCGATTCAAAATAACTTCTCTTGGCAGAAAACTACCGTGTGTCAAATTCTAGGGATACAGGGAAAACTAAGACCCCGTCTCTGCCCTAAAGGAACTCACAGTCTGGTCGCAAAGTCACTAACAAATGAAGAACTTCTCTTCGATTGGCCAGTTACTACACACACTTCTTTCTAAAACCCAAAGCTCTCCTAGCAAAGGATCATCAAAGGAAAACCACACTGTATTTTACTTCTTAATTTCCTTTCTGGTGCTCCTCTTCCTTCGTCACTTCAAGAGGCACATAAAATGCTTGACGTGACTCTCCATTAAAATCCAACTCCTTGGCACCACAGGCCTTGGGAAATATTAATCCTAAGGGCAATCGTGTTAATCAAAAGATGGGAGCCCCTGCTTGGGCCTGCCACCAGCAAGATGTGGGTCAAAACCCCTAAGCCTGGTTTCCTTTCTGGCGGGTTTGTTTGCTCATTTGTAAGCGCCATCTCAAAGGCGCACGTGTGTTCCAGCACGAAGATTCTTTCCCTTGCTTTGAAGTATCTACACCTAGCGAGTACCATTAGGAGAAAGTTACTTAAGCATTCCAAGAAGCCCTCTGGCAAGACGGTTTTGAGTCAGCAGGCTTGGAAACAATGATGGTCCTGTCCTATCTCTTCTTTCCCCAGAGCCCCAGAGTTAGCGCAGGAATGTGTAAGAGGACAGCATGCTGGCTTTCCAGCAGGAGCGTCCTTCCTGAGCTGTGTCGCCAGGTAATCCCAGGTGTGGTTTAGCCCAGCCTCGTCCTCCTGCCACCTGGACCCCGGCCGGGTGCTCTTTGCAAATGTTGGGGAACAGACATTTTGCGGCGCTGCCCCCTCCCCCTCCAGCCTCCCTCTGGGCCCTCAACGGTGCCATTTCCAAGAGCTCGGTCCCAATATTCCAAACCAATGGCCATTCCTGGGAGGGACTGCCAGGGTCAGGCTTTTAGTGAACCAGGGCTGCTCGGGGGGGCTGTCTTGGGAAAACCATGTCATTCCTCTCTGGGTTTCCAAACAGCCGAGAGCCGGACACCTCGGGCCCCATCCGAGCCTCAAGGGCCTGTCACGACATCAGCGACGGGCCTGGCCCAAATCCGGCCTGGGAACAGCTCCCCGTTCCTCGAGGCCAGACAGCGGCCGCCCCCGGCGCTGGACACGCCCCCGCGCCCGCGGCCCCGCCCCCACTTCCGGCCGGGCTGGGATCACGTGCCCTGGCCCCGCCCCCCCCGACACGGCTCCTCTCGCTTCCAGCGTCCCGGCTTCCCTTCCGCCGGAAGTGGGGCGACTTTCCCTTTCCGGCTACGGGTCCCCAAGCGGAGCTGGAGGCCGGACGGGGGAGCTGAGCGGCAGCGGCGGCGGCGGCGGCGGGGGCGGTAATGGCGGAGCTGGTGCAGGGGCAGAGCGCTCCGGTGGGGATGAAAGCCGAGGGCTTCGTGGACGCCCTGCACCGGGTCCGGCAGGTACGGGCGGGGCCGGCTGGCGGGAGCACGGGAGCCCGAGGCGGGGCCGGGCCGGGCCCGATTGGGAGGAGGGGGTCGGGCCTGGCGGCGGGAGGCAGCCTGGGCTGACGCCTCAGCCGGGCTCGGCCTTTTCTTGGGGCGCCTGCAGCCGGGGAAGCGGAGGGAGGAAGCGCCACCGCGACGCCCGGGCCCAGCCTGTCGGGCGGCTCTCCTAGGTGCAGCCGCTGGGAAACGGTTTGCCGGGGTCGCTTGGCCCCATCGCGCCCCCGCGCCCGGGCTGGGCCTGCAGGGCATCCAGCGTGGGCTTCTGGGGTTCGCGAGGGGAAGGGGGCTGGGGAGCTCCCGGTGAGGACCCGGGTATAGACACAGAGCGGCCGTCTCGGGCCCTGTAGCTTCTTAAAACTTGGAAAACGTCGTCTTCGGACTTCCTGTATTCCAAGACTGGAGTGGAAGGAATTCGAGGGTACTTTACTTTTGAAGTTGCTCTTGGAGAGGGGAGAGAGGAGGATGTTAAATAGGTGTGGGTGGTCCCCAGGACGTAGAAGTAATCCCTTACGGGCAGTAGTTTTCCTCTCTCTCGGGGAGAATGTGAGATGGACTCATCCCAGCAGTGAAACTTTACCATCTGACAATGTCGTGCATTTTGCCAGAGTTAACTAAGCTGGGTTTTAAGAGATTGCGGGCTTCCCTGGAGAACGAATATGGGGACCTGCCAGGAATACTCTGGCTTCTAGCAGGGTGCTTAGAGCAAAACGTGTCCTTGTATCGTGTGTAAATCTTACAGGTTAGCTCTAACACCTAACCCGTTTCTGCTGAGTGTGTTACAGGCATCGTCTCTTCCTATTTAATTGTAGGCATAACTAACTGACAGTGTAAAAGTTGGGCTGTAACTAATTACTGCTTGATTCCTAACAGAAAGCCACAGGACTCATTGTATTAGAAGAAGGTCTCCACTTGGTCGCTTGAAGATATGGTCTTTACATCTCTTTCCGGTATTCCAGGGGAGGGAACCCTACCTGTGTCCCCGATACTGACTTTTCATTTTAATACCGATGCTCCTATAGACATGATATTGGATCCCAGCACTTTCCAAACCTGTGGTTCCACCTAAAATTGTGTCTGATGGCTTGTTACTTACTGCCTAGGCATCAACCAGTACAATAGTGAGTATCCACCTTACTTAGACTTCAGAGCCAACCAGTGGCTGTAATGGATGCCATCCAGCTCCCCTTCCACCAGTCTGCTTGCCGGCGTGTTGCACTGCTCTCCTCTACAGTACAGGGTCCTGAACTTTGTTTCTCACTGGCTACTAATATGTAATGGCTTTCGCTTTGTGGCTGATATGTGACCCTCGACCTGGTGGCCCTCTGTATCCAGGAAGAATTATAGTCACTACCCTAAAGAGCTCAGATCCTCAGTTTACAGAAGGCCTGTAGTTGAACATAAAATGAATTTTGAACCATTGAGAAGACTTTCTGCTTCTCTTGAGCCAGTGGTTGAACTCGTATTCTTGGACAACCTGCTCAAGAGGGAGGGAGACCCTCTGTTAAATGCTGACCTAATGTGGATTGTTGAAGCAGTGGTGTTTCCTACTAGCAAAGAGAACTTCATTGGAAAAGTTCCCAGCTCTGAAATGCGCCATTGACTGGAGCAGTAATAAGCCCAATGGAGACAGTGCTGTAAGTGTATTACTTCTGAGTATTAACAGCTGGAGGTCGATACTATCTCCAAGGATTTGATGGCCTTTAAAAATCTAAAGAAAAAAACAGGTTTGTGGGTAATTTTAGGTTTATTTCCAGATTCGCATTGAGCAAGAATGGAATGTGAGAAATTGAAACTGTTGTGTGCTTTATTTATTTTTTATTATGTTTTAAAAATGTTTTTATTTATTTTTGAGAGAGAGAGAGAGAGAGAGACTGAGCGTGAGCAGGGGAGGGGCAGAGAGAGAGGGAGACACAGAATCGGAAGCAGGCTCCAGGCTCTGAGCTGTCAGCACAGAGCCCGTTGTGGGGCTTGAACTCGCGAACCACGAGATCATGACCTGAGCCGAAGTCGGCCGCTCCACCGACTGAGCCACCCAGGCGTCCTGTTGTGTGCTTTATAGAAGAGCTTACCTCAAAGGGTCTCCTGTTAATTTGGGCATCCGGTTGATGATGGTTCTACTTCATTGTATACACAGCATGTTGCAGAGATGTGCTTTTTTTCTCTCCAGTAACTGGAAATAAAAGACAGTGTACTTATTTATTTAAATGATTACGCAGCTTCCCTCCACCCCCTCGCCCCCTGACATGCCCTCATAAACACCAGCAACGGTCTATAAAGCCCTCGCTAGTTTGTCAGGGAGGAGCAAGCTGTCTTGTGCTCACTTTATCTAGAAAACCACAATAAAGTCCCAATTAACCCTGCTGGGATTTGAACCTCCTGTTTCTATTAAGTCTGGTTTGTGGAGCCCAGTACCTAAACCCACTAGGCTTCCTGCCTGGCATCTTGAAGCCTCCTGCGTATCCTCTGGACCCTTTCCAACAGAGGGAACCAACCCCTTGTTACTGTTAGTTCACTGTGAACACGGTATTCCTCGATCAAAAGGGAGTCTCTGAAGTTGTGTAAGATTTAAAATTTTCCCCAGCAGCGAGTTAATAGCGTACGACCATTCTGAAGGGAAGTATCCAAGTGTCCAAGCGCGGTCTGACTCGGTCCCGTTGGTGAAGATCTAAGACCTGCTGGGTACTGAAAAAGCACGTTCAGTTCTCCTAACTCCTTGGCGGGTCAGCAAAAATAAAGTATTTGTTACACTCGTTTAGAGAGAGTAGGGTCCTCGTAAGGGTGGGAGGTGGACCCAGAGCCAGACCAGGCTCGGCCATCCTGCCCTGCAGCCACACTGCGTTTTCACCCTGACTGTCTGGGCTCCCAGACGTCTTCGTGGAGATGATGGATACCTAGATACGAATCCCTTCTGTTTGGTTGGTTTTTTCTAAAAGCGAAAATACTTCCCCAAAGCCCCCTGCTACTGGGGATCCAGTAGCCTCCGCCATCTAGCGCACACGTTTGCTTGTTCACAGGACAGTGTGACCGCCACAGTGTGTGTGTTGCAGGTTCCCAGCCGCCTTCCCCAGGTTGGGCCGGCTGTCTGTCGGTCATCACCCGAATAGAAGTTCTCTTGCCTGACGGCTAGTGCTTTCCGGGACTTTAAGCTCCTGTGTCGACCTAGACGCAGTCAGTGCTGTGTGTTGCATAACTCCACGACTGTTCCGTTCGCATGAATACAGTGTGATCGGAGCCTGTCGGAGTTGAGCACCATGACGGTTCTGCGCCCTAACGAACGGGACTGAGCCGATGCAGAACCAGTAAGAAAGCAGCCTTTTGGACAGTTCCGTAGGCCTGGCGCCTGTTCTTTACAGTACTTTTTTGGGGGGAAAGGTTCATTGGGTTGGGGCCTCAGAATTTCCTTGGTCCTCCGGAAGATGCCATGCCGTGCTGCTGTCTCACGCTTTGAGCCTCAGCAGAAGGTCTGGCGCTGCGTTGCCTTTACGAGAATGTGCATCCGCCATTAAAAGACAGAGCCCTTGCTCATTGGCCCCTGGTCACTCCCAGAGAGAGACTGCCTTTGCTTCCTTCACGTGTGATGTTTCTGACTCACGGCAAGTGTGTGGCGTCTCCATCGATTTAAGCCGGACTCCGCCGAGACTGTCTCACACACGCCCGGTTTGCGTAGCTCAGGTCCCTCAGTCACGAGGGACTGACTACTGAATGTGCGTTCATTTTTGCTCCCTCAAACCCTGTTGCTGTATCTTTGGTGGGACCCAGTAGAGTACCCTGCAAAGAGTGAGACCTTGTTCAAGGGTTTATTTAGGTGATGTGACCATGTATTTGGGTCACCGCTTTCACGGAAGCCCTGAGCTTCCTGTTTGCTATTGTAAGGTAAATCGTAAATGCACACTGCGTTCCACTGTATGTTTCTAAGGTTTTTCTCGTTTTCAACGGAGACTTCTTTACCTTTCTCTTAAAATCTGATAGCCCAAATGTATCATAAAAAAACTTTGGTTTCTTCCAAAGTCCCATTTGTTCTGTAGATACAGATTTGCCTAGACCACAGTTCCCAAGCTGGTGGCCCACGGGCTGGAGAAGGCTCACAGGGGGCCTGCAGGCTCGCTTTGTTTCACCTACACAGTGCCAACGCTCGGAAACTAGAATGACGTCCAGGAAAACTTGAGATTTCTAGCTTTTCTGGAAAAAGTCTGGCCACACTGCTCCCACATTCTGGAATGGCAGTACTCAGCAGGAGCCGAGTAGCAGCTGCCCTTTCACACGGGGCATCGGCTCTCTGGGTTGCCATTGGGATGCCTAGTCAACAAGTTGTTTTCTCCTCATCCCTTTCCAAATTGTGAGTCTATCTCTGGTTTTTATTTGAAATTTTTTTTTTTCTTTTAAAGGAAAGACTCTTTTTTAAAAAAATGTCTTTGTTATTTGTTTTTGAGAGAGAGACAGAGCATGAGCAGGGGAGGTGCAGAGAGAGAGGGAGACACAGAATCCGAAGCAGGCTGCAGCCTCCGAGCTGTCAGCACAGAGCCCGATGCGGGGCTCGAACCCACAAACCGTGAGGTCATGACCTGAGCCGAAGTCGGACTTAACTGAGCTTAACCGACTGAGCCACCCAGGCACACCTTTGTTTGAGATTTTTGTTTGTTTGTTTGTTTGTTTGTTTTTGAGAGAGACAGAAACAGAATGAGAGTGGGTTGGGCAGAGAGAGGGAGGCACAGAGAGGGAGGCTCCAGGCTCGAGCTGTCAGCACAGAGCCCGACGTGGGGCTCGAACTCACAAGCCGCGAGATAACCTGAGCCGAAGTCGGACACCTAACTGACTGAGCCACCCAGGCGCCCCCTTTATTTGAAATTTCTAATGGAAAGAATTGTGTATGGAGATTTAGGAGATCTGGGTCTCCCGCAAGTAGCTATATGACCTCATGCTGGGTGAGCCATTCCCAACATTTGATCTACAGGCTGTTCATAGATCTTCCATGGGAAAGGGGTCATGGACAGATAACATTTGGGGAATACAGGGTTAAGTAAAGGTGAATTGACTTTTTAATGCCGGATTTCTCCGAACCTTTAATATGCTTGTGTGTATTAAGTCCTACAAGAGTTCGGCGTGTGCGTTGTAAATATCCTGAAGTTAATGTAATTTCATACTTTCTTTTCATAAAACCAAGTCATTCTACAGATCACGTTTCAGGAAATGTTAAGCTACATAATCTCAATAGTTCCTTCAAGCCTGCGAACGTTCAGAGAGCTGACATCTAGCTGGAGCTGAAAAAAAATTGATCATATCTTTTGGTTCTTTTGCTTTGTATTATGTTATATCGGGCACCTATTCAGACTCCCCTTCTCCCCAGCTTTCCTGTGCAACCCTTTTATTCTGTTAAGAGTCACCTCTTTTGAAAGTGTTTCGCATTTGGAGTTTTCTTATAAAGACACTTGGGAAAGAATAGTTGATACTTCTCTTGGAGACATCTACTATGCTTTGATCCTCACACCAGATGATAGCAAATCACTTGCAAGACTGAGTAGTGTTAATAAAAGTAGTGATGTGGTTCGAATTGCCTGCCCTTATTTGAGGATCTGCTGACTCCATGGGCCTCTTGCCTGGATGCTGGGCCAGCACGAAGCTACGACAGCTTGCGGCTGGTTTCGTCTTCTTGTGGGCTCAGTCCTCCCCGTGAGCAAGTGAAGTAGCCGGGACGAGGGTTCTCGTTCTCATCGTGTATTTGACAATAATGAGCCAAAGGAGAATAAAGCCGTTTTCTCAGAGGCACGCAAAGAGTTAATGCCGTCATTCTTGGGCCCACATTTTCTGCATTCTAAGGGCTTGGTTCCTTCGCAGCGGTCGCTGGCTAATTTTCCATCTCTGAGACTTCAGAATCTGAACAAAGCATCGAAGGATGCTGGTGGAATTCACTGGGACGTAGGGTAGGAGGAGAACGGACCTACCCTCTTCAGGGCCTGCGCTGGACGGTCCGGCTGGAGCGTTATTTCAGCTCAGAGCTTCGCCTGGTCGTCTTAGCATTGTGGCCGCCAGTGGGCGTCTCCAGATCTGCTTTCAACCTGGCAAGCCTTTGAGGGGTACCTTCCATGTGGCGAGCACTTTGCTATGCACCAGGGGAGTTGCGCTTTACCTTCTGGGAGCAGGGGCCTTTTTAAGACTCGTGAAAACTTTGAACCTCACCACAGCAATATTTAAGTAGTTTTGTGTGTGATTCCAGGAGGTTCGTGAATTCTCTAAAGCCAAGCCCTGAAGTTCTCCGTCAAACAACCTTTGTCCTGGCGGTACTAAGAAGCTTGGGACAAGTCTGTTCCGAGAGCTCCCTATAGTGGGGAGACCCACAGGACCAATAACTTTGTCAGTGAGTTACATTATTCAAAGGTAGTTTATAAGGTGCTTTGCGAACACAGGGAAGGGAGTATTCCATTCTGCCCCAATGTGGGTATTATGAGGTTGTCAGGAAAGCCACCACGAAGTGCTGTACCTTATTTGGCCTATAGAATTCCTTGTTTTGGTTAATGCTAGTAAATAGGGCAGGATCAGCTGGGGCCCCGTCTCATGACAACAATGGCCACCATTCATGGAGCCCCTGTCGTGCTGGGTGCCAGGCAAGGACTTCCATATACGTTCTCTCATTTGATGGTCGCAAAACCCCAGGGGGTAGTACAGTAGCCCCCCCCCCCCCCCCATCTGCGGTTTTGCTTTCCAGAGTTTCAGTCACCCTTGGTCCATCACAGTCCAGAAGCAAACGGTCCTCCTGACACGTTGTCAGGTCAGTAGTAGCCTAACGCTGCTCCACAACGCCTCCGCCACCCACCTCGCGTCACCACAAGTAGAGCGGGTCCAGTACGAGATATACTACGTTCACATAACTTTTTTTTTTTTTTTACAGTATATTATACAGTTCTATTTTCCTTTTAGTTATCGTTCATCTCTTGCTGTACGTAACTAGTAAGGTCAACAATATTCTCACAGGCACGTATGTAAAGGGAAAGACGATATACGTGGGGTTGGGTGCTGCCTGTGGTTTCAGGCCTCCAGAGTCTTGGGATGTATCCCCCGTGGATAAGGGGGTGCTGCTGGGCCTGAAGTGCCTGTTAAGACTTCGGATTCAGACCGTGTGAGTTCAGGTTCCGGTTCTGCCACTCGCCAGCTTAGTGACTGGACACACAATGTAACTTCTTTAAGTCTTAGTTTCTTCGTCTGGAAAATGGAGGTCTTTGATGGTTGTGATAATTTTTTTTAATAGCTAATATTAGACGTTAGGAGGTCCCCCTTGGGAGGTGGGGGTAGGTAGTGACGGAAGGAGGTAATGAGGCAGACCTCAGGGGTGCCGGAAATGTTCTGTGTCTTGATCTTGACCCTAGGCCACAGGCATTTTAGGAAGCGGACGTTCAACGAGCTGTAAACTTACGATCCGTGTCCTTCTCTATATTATTATTATTATTCAGTAAAATACTGGCGTTGTCCTGGGTGCTTTACATTGTTATTTCATTATCCCGGTGGATACAGTTCCAGGTAGACGCTCCCAATCCCAAGGTAAGGAGAAGAGTAGCTACCGTGTAAGGTCCCCGTGAAGACGGAATGGGGGCACCATCAGGCACTTAGCAGGCGATAAGTCTGAGACACCTGCTGCTCTCCTTGGGACTCTCTTGGGTCGTGGGAAGTACCACTGGGACTTGACCCTGCACACCCTGACTCCAGAACCTGCCGTCTACTCCAGAACCTGCCGTCTGGGACTTGGTCTTAGCCCTTGGGCTCCACTGCCTGGGTGACACGCCGTTTCTTCTTGCTGTGGGAAGCAGCGGCTTTCGGTCCAGCCCACGTATTCTCAGGGTCTGGGTGGGGTCACTCAGGGGACCGTGGAGCAGGGGTTCCCGGGAGGCAAGTTGGGTTCCTGCTCCCTGGCAGGTGGCGGGAGCTTGCGGCCTGTGCTTGCTGGGTCCGTGACCATCAGCAGCGGCTCTAGCATGGGCACGGTGTGTGGATGACTGGGTCTTCAGGTGGCTTGGTCTGTTCCTGGTCGGTATAATGTTTTCCTTGTGAAGTGGAGATAGTCACGGCTTCCCCTTTGGGTTTACAAGGCGAGCTACTTGGATTATGAGCCTTGTCAGAGAGTTTTAGTCGCAGACGTGTGCCCTGGGGATCATTAATGGCTGTTTCCTAAGTTTAATGATTTGCATATCACCTTCATGATTTTCGCCATAACGCCGACCCCCTCGAAGTTTACTTAGTATTTTTAAATCTTTTTTTTTTTTTTTTCAACGTTTATTTATTTTTGGGACAGAGAGAGACAGAGCATGAACGGGGGAGGGGCAGAGAGAGAGGGAGACACAGAATCGGAAACAGGCTCCAGGCTCCGAGCCATCAGCCTAGAGCCTGACGCGGGGCTCGAACTGACGGACCGCGAGATCGTGACCTGGCTGAAGTCGGACGCTTTACCGACTGCGCCACCCAGGCGCCCCAGTATTTTTAAATCTTTTTAAAATTCAGACTTACTTAGAATATTTCTAAAAGGAAACTTAATCACTGTCAGAAGTGAAAACCTTTGCCATGCATGGAAGGTAACTAAGAAATATATATATACAGAAGTTTAAAACCATTTATCCGTGCGTCTCCCAAATATGCCTGCGTACCTCTTAGGAAAACACTGGTTTAGTCTGTCCGTGCCTTTTACAGGTGAGTACCCCCAAGGAGCAAGGCCGTTGGGGGTCGTACCCTGGAAGAGCTGGCTGGAAAACCAGGACTCTTGACTGCCTCCCAGTTCAGCGCTCCCCCTCTCCTCATTGCCGCCAGCTATTCAGAGTCGGGGTCACATGTGTGACGTTGATTAGTGTTTCATCTATAACGGTGCCTCCAATGGCACGTGTAGCAAGATAACTGATTTTCCTCCTTGCCTCCCTCCAAAAGAGGGGAGAAGGGGGTCGAGTGGTAAAAACAATCAGTAGCAAAGTCCCCTCAAGGTCAGGCTCTCTGATAAGCTCCGGACTGGCCTTGGTTTTGTTGGAATATCCTGGCTTCAGTGACTCTCTTATAGTCTGGCCAGCACCAGTATTAGCTGAGAATGT
This sequence comes from Prionailurus viverrinus, assembly GCF_022837055.1. NCBI lineage: Eukaryota > Metazoa > Chordata > Mammalia > Carnivora > Felidae > Prionailurus > Prionailurus viverrinus. The sequence goes on from NC_062573.1 coordinate 89,212,181, forward strand.
ACCTCACCTCCCTTAAGCAGCTACCGGTCAACGGTCCGTTACGACGTGAGGAATTGCTTCAGCTCCGTGCCCTGGAAATCATTAGGTCTCAGGTCCTTGGGAAGTGAGAAATACTTGAGAAAGTCTTAGGCGGACGAAGGGGGGTGCCCAGCGCTGTGGTCGATTGCACAGACTAGAGCTGGGCAGGCCAGGCTTAAATACAGTGCCTCCGCTTATGAGATGTGTGACTTTGGGCAGAGCATTCATCTTCTCTGAGCCTCAATTTTCCTGGTTTTAAAATGGAAATCCTACCAGCCTCCTAGAGAATCGGGGAGAGGAACAAATGAGGTAGCGAATTTAAAATGGTCTTTGTAAACACTAAGTTTTAACTCCTTATTTTAGTGGACATGTAAAATCATTTCTTGAAACAAGGTTGCATTTGTATGAAGGAAAGAGTTCCTTGTCTCTTTATAGAATGTTGTTATATCTACAACGTATTGTCAGTGATATAATTGTATCTTGTATTGTCAAACTCCTGTTTAACATTGTTTAACCAAGAGTCCAAGTGCAGCCCATTGACTTCAGGGCTACCCCTCTTAACCAGTATTCTGTACTGCTTTTCTCTTAGTGGAAATTTCCCAAATTATAGATAACTGAAGTAAACATGACTTAAGAACAAATCTGAGAGCCTCAGCCTTTAATCAAATTCAGGAACAGGAAACTATTGTAACATTTTTAGCGTATCGGCTTTGGGAAAAAATGACATTCCGGCAACATGTGAAACCTAACCGTAGAAATTATAAGGAAGGCCAAAGACTCAGGAACACATTCTAGCTACTTTGGAAGGGAGGGAAAAGATCTGGAAGCTGAGAGTGTCCTCCGAAAGGAGCAGGGAACGTGCCTAATGTGTCGAGTTTCTGTTTTGGGGTTCTGTGTTGTGGGAGTGATTTGACACGCATGCTGTTGGGGGACTCCACTGAGAATCATGAGCCCTTGTCCCCCTTTCTTTGTGTTTTGGGGTCATCTTCACTGTCTGCTGGGAGCACTTGGGGCCATCTGTGAAAGCAACTGGGCCAGTAATCCCAAAACCCCCCACGTCAGTCGTTTGCCACTCGGTTTATTATGGCACATGCAAGGGTCTCCTTGGGGCACCAGCCACTGCAGTATCCTCGCCTTTTAACCCACCTGTTTTGCCAGCTGGGTCGTTCAAAGTAACATTTGGATCTTAAGTAGCCAACCTCCACAAGCTTATCCAAAACAAATACGGAAAGCAAGATTGCGAGTCCGTGGTAGAGGCAAGGTTTGTACAGTGTTTCGTGTGATAGCAAATGGCCTCTTGGACATAGGAGGTTGGGTTTCTAGCAGCAGTCTTAGTATTGTAATCAGTTATTTATAATACTGTTTTTAAGCAAGCACTCATCCAGGGTGCCATCATCTCTAGCCTAGACAGGGGCCGGCAGACTTTTCCCTTTAAAGGTCCAAATAGTGCATGGTATGTACGGGCATCATACGCCACACGGTCTCCGCTCGGTTCCTCAACGCAGAACGCACGCGGCTGTATTCCAGTAAAACTTTCTTTACAAAAGCAGGTGGTTCGCCAGCCATGCTTTGCTGACCCCTGACCCAGAACATCTCCTAAATGGTCTTCTCACTCCCGTCTCCTTAGACGCTGTCTTCCTTGTCAAGGGGATGCCACTTCTCCTGCTCAGCCTTGCGGTTGCTTTCTGTCACCCTTCCTGTAACATCCAAGCCCTGGCGAACCGGCCCTTGCCTGTGTCTTGGAACACGTCCAGTTCTTTCTTCTCTAGTGACCTTGACCTCTCTCTCTTCTAGGCTCATACCTGCCAGGCAGGCTGGCTCCTGCCTCAGGGCCTTTGTACAGGCTGTTTTCTCTGCCTGGAATGCTCTTCCTCAGATTTTTGCATAGCCAACTGCTCATCAGATAGGCCTTAGATCCCATGATCTAAAGAGATCAGAGCAGCCTTCCCTGATCACCGTGTTTCAAGTAGCTCTCCTAAGCACTTACCTTCTCATTAGCACAATTCACTATCTTCTCTTATTAGTATAATGCTTATCGCCAGCTGAAACGATCGATTCTTGGTCAGCTCGCAGACCGCGTCACTCCCCACTGACTGCTGACACGGAGCAGGGGCCTGGTTATTCTCGTTGACCACAGGAACCCGGTGCCCGGAACAGAGCCCCGCACATAGTAGGCACTCGGCATTTGTTGGACAAGTTGCCTTATTTTAACAGCCGTGCTGTGAAGTGCTTTCTAGCATACAAAGCTCCTTTGTGTTGAGAGTGTGTTGGTAGCTTGCCCCAAAGTGTGCAGCTGCTGGTGGTACATCCAAAGGATCTCCTGCGGAGGGGAGAGGGGCTTGCCCAACACCACAGGGCTAGGAAGCCAGAGGGAGAGACCTGACCCCTGGATCCCTGACATCTGAGCCCTGCCTTGGGGTTTCAGTGTCATGCTTGTCTTTGGTTTTTTGTTTGTTTCAAGTCATTCATGTCGGTCGCAGAAGCCGGGCACATTGGGACAAGCCCAGAACTCCCACCGAAGACCCGCTGTGTGGGACAGCCCTTCCGTCTGCCCCTTAGTCCACCCCTACTTCTTAAGCTTAACTCAGGGACTAACGTCGAGAGCAGTGGCTGTAAATATTCCTTCGATGACATGATAAAGAGCTGATTTATCAGGGAGATCCCGTTGAACTTTCCAATGAGAACCAAGTAGACAGAACTTTCTGCGCAGCGTTTGTTTCTGGGGAGAAACACTTCGATAGCTGTATGATCATTTTTTTTTTTTTTAACTGATAATATTAAAAATCGAAATCGCTCTCCGAGGTCTCTCGCTTGGTCCAGCGCAGGAATCCTTCTGAGGTAGTTTGGACACACAGCCGTGTTCCCCCCCCTCCCCCCTACTCGGACACTCCCAGTGGGGAGCGGCTTGCTGTTCTATGTCTGCAGCGATGACATCATCACTTAACAGGCGTTCAAGTTATGGGATGGATGTTTTCCTAACGCGCGGTCATGTTTGAGCAAACACAGCCTTTTAAACAGTACCGGGGGATTGGTTTCTTAAGGGAATCCTGCCATAAATAAAACCTTTTGAACAGAGTTCTTCATGTCGGTGGCCTGCCTGTTTTCTTCGAATGCAGCGTACCTGTGTTTCAAGGGGTGGCTTAGAAATACTGATTTGTAGAAGACTGATGTTCAAAAGTATTTACTTCTAAAGACACATTGTTACTGAGGCCGAAAGAAGACTCAGTTAGCAATGAAAAGTGTCCTCGGTGACACTGCCTCGTGCTAACCTAGGTCAGGGGGAGAAGCGGGGTAGCACAGGCCTTTGAAGAGAGCGCTCTCGTCTTTCTCCCTCGAACGGAGCCCGGATTTGTTACTGAGTCTTTAAATCTGATTCTCTCTGTAGATTGCTGCTAAAATTGATTCAATTCCTCACTTGAATAATTCCACACCTCTAGTGGACCCCTCAGTGTATGGATACGGAGTCCAGAAACGGCCCTTGGATGACGGAGGTAAGTTGCGGGGAAACGTCTTTGCCTTTCAGATGGTAGCGAACCTGCCACTTAGGCCGGAGCCGCGTGTCGGCCGTTTCCACGACAGCTGCCACCAGCGTCCTCCTGAGGAGGTGCGGTCGAGGGGACCGCGTGGGGTTGATGTTTCTCCGCGACTCTCCGGCCCTTGAGCTCTTAGTCGCCTTGATGATGCAAGAGTGCTTACAGCTGGGCTCGGAGGTAAAGACGAGGCCTTTGCGCATCAGTTCGGAAGTCACTCGACTGATTCGAGGGTTTTGTGTGACGTGGCCCTTCGTGCTTCCAACACGCGCGTGGGGGTTGAAGCTCCCACTCTTCTCCAAAGAAAAGCTAAGATTCGATGCCTGACTCTTAGGAAGCCCGCGGCTACATCCTGACCTTAGAGAAAGAGAAGGTGGGGGCGGGGGAGGGTGTGACCTTGCTTCGGTCGGCTCCCTTTTTCACCGTTCCCATTTTTGACAGGCTCTCTCTAGAAGCACCCATCTCTCATTCATTCCTGTGTTATTTGGTGGTTTGGTTCTGTACCCCACTTCAGCCCCCCAAAGAGTTTGAGACCAACGTGGAAGTGCCTGTCCCCCGGCACCTCCGCGAAGAGTATCTATCAGATGGGGTTGTTCAGAGAACTTGGACCTCCTTGATCACATTGGGTGTCCTGCAGAGTAGGACTGGAAGAGGGAGTCTGAAGTTTACTAGGTTGTACACGAATATGCACGCAGTGGGTCAGCCAGTGTCTTCTCTGGCCCTCTGTCGGTCTGCATGCCTACCCAGCCATGTGTATGCACTTGTTTCTATGTTGTCTTATTAGGTGGAAAAAAATCAAGGTGTTCAATAGTATATACAGAGCAATTTCCTTTTCCAAAAAAGAAGCGTGTTTTGGTGTATGTAGAAAAAGTAATTTGGTGTGACTGATTTCTCCAGTGTCTTCCAAAAGGGGAGATTGCCATTGTTTTTATTTATTTATCTATTTATTTTTATTAAATGTAATTTATTGTCATGTTGGTTTCCATACAACACCCAGTGCTCATCCCAACAGGTGCCCTCCTCGGTGCCCATCAGCCATCGTTTTTAGGTGTTAAACATCTAAAGGTTACGTTGGTAACCTTTTTGGAATAATTGGATAGGTTCACGCTGGGAACTTTATAAGGGGGCTGTGGCTCATTTTGGTGTAAAAGTTCCTTTCTGCTTAAACTTCTTTGTGGTTTGTTTGTTTGTTTTTTTGTAAGTTTATTTTGAGACGAAGAGCACGAGTGGGGGGGGAACAGAGAGAGGGAGAGAGAGGATCCCAAGCAGGCTCTGCACCGTCAGCACAGAGCCCATTGTGGGGTTTGAACTCCCGAACCGTGAGATCATGACCTGAGCTGAAGTCGGACACTCAACCGACTAAGCCACGCAGGCGCCCCGTGTTTTTGTTTTTTAAAGTTTACTTAATTTTGAGAGAGAAAGAGCATGCGAGTGGGGGAAAGGCAGGGAGAGAGGGAGAGAGCAAGAATCCCAAGCAGGCCCCCACACTGCCAGTGCAGAACCCAACATGGGGCTTGAACCCACAAACTGTGAGATCATGACCTGAGCCAAAATCAGGAGAGACACTTGACTGACTAAGCCACCGAGGCACCCCAAGATACTGTTTATGAATATACACCCAGGCAAGGTCTGCCCCATTGTAACTAGGTGACCATTTATTTATTTATTTATTTATTAAAAAAATTTTTTTTTAACGTTGATTTATTTTGGGGACAGAGAGAGACAGAGCATGAATGGGGGAGGGGCAGAGAGAGAGGGAGACACAGAATCGGAAGCAGGCTCCAGGCTCTGAGCCGTCAGCCCAGAGCCCGACGTGGGGCTCGAACTCACGGACCGCGAGATCATGACCTGAGCTGAAGTCGGACGCTTAACCGACTGAGCCACCCAGGCGCCCCCTAGGTGACCATTTAAAAAAAATTTTTTTTATGTTTATTTTTGAGAGAGAGAGTCAGAGCGTGAGCAGGGGAGGGGCAGGGAGAGGGAGACAGACTCCGAAGCAGGCTCCAGGCTCTGAACTGACAGCACAGAGCCAGACGCGGGTCTCCAACCCACGGACTGCGAGATCATGACCTGAGCCGAAGTCGGACGCTCAACCGACTGAGCCACCCAGGCGCCCGGTGACCATTTTAAGTGGCTCCTCCAAAACGGTCCCCTGTGATCTTGTTGGGCTGGTGCTAGTGATTTCTTAGACCAAATATGACGGATGGCGTTTTCCGCAGTTGCGCCTTCGTGAAAAGCTCTGATGTGAAGTAACCATTTTCCCTTCTCGGGGCAATCGTGCTTCACCTCTTCTTACAGGACGTCAATACAGAAATAAAACTGAGTTGTCTGGCTCTGAGCACACGCCCCAGTAATGGACAGTCCAGTCTCCCCGGCCCACTGTTTCCAGAAATCACGATCAATACCTTTCACCGCGCTCTGCCTTGCCTGCGCCCGCCACGTGGTGGGGAAGTGCAAACTGTGTGCAGAGTAGGCAGTCGCTGTGTCCTTTGCGTAAAGAGCGCCGAGGTGTTTGCAAATGAGACCAGTGTCCCCTGGCAGACTGCCTTCTCCTGCTAGCCCGCTGGACGCCCATATTTCAAAGAGATTTGTAAAAGCTGCTGAGTTTGTTGACGAAGAGCAGGCAGGTGCAGCTGGTGAGCCCAGAATCTCACTTGGATGCTGCCGCCGTGTGAGGTCACTTCTCGTTTTGAGGACGGTAAGTTTTTCCGTGTCTGCCTTTGCGGGATTGAGTCCTTGGAATCAGAAAACGAACACGGTTTCTCTTCTTCTTCCTTCTGAACGCGAAGCCTGGTTACAGTAGGGACGAACCTTCCCGTCTCGGGCCAGCTGTCCGTCTTACGTAACACACTTGTGTGTGAAGAACCAGAAACTTCCCCCAGGCTTTTTGCATTGGGCAGGACGGCTCGATAGTTAATCCTCTTCTGCTGAGCACCTTCCAAACAACAGAATTAGGCCAGTTGTTTTCCTCCAGCTCAGCTCTCCACCTGTGGCATTCGCTGTTGAGGTTAGAGAGAACTCTGGGAGTTGGGGGCAGGTTCAGAGCACACCGAGATCGTCTTCTGACGAGGGTGGCAAGGTCACTAGGCCAGTTCTCTTCTCTTGGATAAATGAGTTTGGTGAACGAACGGGACCCGTCAAGGAAGGTGATGTTCGTGGTGACTGGACAGCTTTCTCGAAGGGTCATGGCTGTACCACCTGTGCGACGAGAGTGTGGGAGAGCAGAGACGAACGCCGAGCAGGAATTGCCGCACTTTTTTTTTTTTTCTTTTCTGAGCAACAAAGATTTCCAAAGGGCTTGCTTGCAGTTTTTTGTTTGTTTGGTTTGGCTTGATTTTTTTTTTTTTTTTTTTTTTTGGACAGAAGTTCACCAGATCACTTCTTTGGCAACATGAACCCTCTGCCTTTCCCGGGAAGCCGGGTTCTTTAACCTTTGGAGCTTAAAGCTCAGTCCCCTAGAGGCTTTTGGAGGTGTTACTTGGGCGTGTTTAAAAGTGCTTCAACCCAGAAGTCAGGCGGAGGGAGGGCCTCGGCAGAAGGTTTAGGCGGGCCTTGAGATTTGCAAACAGATGTATGCATAGGAGCGCGAAAACGAGTCAACTAAGGGATGAGACTTGGTCTTGTTGTAGGAAGGGACCAGGGCAGTCGTGTCCAGGGCGGTTTGAGCTTGTCGGGCCACCGCTGTGTGAGCCCACTCAAGAGGGGTCGGAGCCTGGCTTCCAGAGCCTGCCCTCCGCTCGGCTCAGGTCAGGCTCAGGTCATCGTACCTCTCCACGTCTTCAGTCAGCACCCACACCTCCTAGTTTCTGGCAGGTGCACCCTGCCAGCTCGGGACTCTTCCTGCTGCTCTCTGTGTGACAGCTTTTCTATCCAGTGCCTTCTCTCTGCTGCCCCCGAGGCCACTTGGCTGGAGCCAGTCTGACCAGTTCCACTCCTCTGTTCTAAGACCTGTGGCAGCTTCCGCCACCCAGGGGGTCCCGCCCTCCCCTGCCTGCCCTTCTGCCCATCCTTGCCGCAGGTCCTGTCTCTTGTCTTCGCTCTTCCTGAAACCCGTCCCCCCTCCCAGCGCTTTACCTTAGTGAAGAATCTTTACCTTATCCAAGTCCCGGTCAGTCCTTGGGTCTGGGAAGTGATGGGACATCCTCCCAGGGACCCGTTTTGACTCCCTTCAGTGCCTCGCCAGGTGCTCCCTAGCTTCTTTATCTTCTCTTGGCCCCTGTTCCCCTCCCTCCCCTCTCCCTGCTTCCCCCTTTCCACACACGCAGTCACGCTGCTCTGAAGTCCTAAACCGGTGTCCCCTCCCCAGGGCACACGTCTGCAGACACCAGGCGCTTCTCCCGCCGAACTCTGCAGGCTACGATCATGGAGACGGGCTCTTTCTTCCTCACCTCCCTTATGTAGTTGGTGGATAAGTGTAGTGGGTGGATAGTTGGTGGATAAATCACGTGATGCTTCACTTCTTCCTTTTCAGGTCCAAGATGAGCACTTAGAACATTTTACGGAAAGCAAGCTCCAAATCGAAGAGAGTAGTATTAGCTAAGAGATTTGAGAGGTGCAGATTTACTCAGAATCGGGGGTTGGCGTAACTTTTCTTAAAGGACCATTCGGGGAGGGGGCGCTTGTGTAGCTCAGTCGGTTCAGCATCCAGCTGTCGATCAGCTCATGATCCCACAGTCCGTAAGATGTTTATTCTTTCAAAATTAAACATTTTTTTTCTTTTCCCCCAAAAGGACCATCCGGTAAATTGCTTTAGACTTTCAAGCCATATGGGCTCTGTCCCACCTACTCAGCTCTGCCATCAGAGCTTAAAAGTAGCTCTGGATGTCCAGGAGCATGGCTGTGCAGCTGGCCCTCGGGCCCTCGGTGTCTTTGAGGTTTATGTACTATCGTCCTAGATAGTACTGTACTTTTTCTTTTTCGTTAGGCTTATTTATGTATTCAGAGAGAGAGAGAGAGCGTGCGTGAGAGGGGAGGAGCAGAGAGAGAGAGGGGGAGAGAGAGAATCCCCAGCAGGCTGCACACTGTCAGTACAGAACCCGACATGGGGTTCGAACTCATGACACATGAGATCATGACCTGAGCCGAAATGAAGAGTCAGACGCTTAACGGGCTGAGCCATCCGGGCGCCCCCAGTGCCGTACTTTCTCACGTTATCATGCTGGTGTTCTTGGGGTGCGAAGGTAGAATTTTTGGGTGTGCTCTCACATGAACCACTTACAGGAAGACTGAGATGGAGCATCTCTGTGGCCCTGGCTGAGTTTTGTGTTTGCACGTGTGGCCCAGGACAAAGAGGAGGGAGAAAGAAGACTGAGGAGGAAAGATCTGTTCAAACCCGGACTTGGCGAGCAGGAAGAGGGATGAGAGGCGGCAGTCAGTGCTGGGGCGCGGGGAGGCCCGGGGTTCCTGCTGCCGGGGGGCATGGGCATGTGGGCCGCTGTGCACGGCCCGCACCGCCTCTGGCAGGAGCCCGCGGGGACCGGGGTGTCTGCTTTGGAAAGAGAGAAACTGAATCTCAGACACGCCCGCTCGCACTGTCCCCAAAGCCCACGCTCCCCCGTAGTGCCTGAGGCCTGGGGGGCGGGGTGGGGATCAAGAGCGTCCAGTAGTGGTTGGTCTTCCAGCAGGGGGAGTGAAGACTCCCCGGGGTGAGGTGGGCAGGGGGGTGGCCCTCAGGGAGCCCTTCCCAGCTCCTCCCCTCGTGTGCACCCTCTTCCCTAAAACGCACCCCTCTGAGAATTGTGTCTGTGCCGGAGACCCCGTGCCCTTCTCCTTTCCGTGTCCCCGGTCACATTTCCCCTCGGTTCACGGAGGCACGTCACCGTCCCCGGGTCCCTCAAGAGGCAGGAGTCCAGATTTCTGGACGGGGATTCCCAGGGCGACAAAGCATGAGAATCCTCCTAAGACACACTGATGGGGAAGCATCTGATTTTGGTTCTATTCAGGTAGCAACTTCCGGCAGAGGCTCAGGCAGTCCCCTCCTCCCCTCCATTCATCCACCCGTTTTAGGATTAGAATTGAGAAGTGAGTGGTAGTCATACGGCTGCATAAAAACATGTATGTGTGAGTTGGAAAGAGGAAGTGAGACTTGTTTTCTTTCCTGGCAAAGTATGGTCTGACTGGTTCGACAGTTGGCTTAGCCGACTGGATACGACACAGTAGATCGGCATCGTCCACAGGAATGAATGAATGAATCTGTGGCGTCGACGACCGAAGCTCGTACACAGGATTTTAGAGGTCACGTTGAAAGGGGATTTATAGCTGTTCAAAATCCTTCTAGGAAATGGGTGACCCAGACTGGCCCTCTACCCTGGCCGGGTGCAAGAACCACCCAACGAGCTTTTAAAAGCACGTCTGATGGCACAGCCTCTTTAGAGAACGTACAGAACTCGGCACGCACGTTGTCATTCAGCACACAGCTACACCAGTTTGTCCTCCAGAGACAAAAACCTGTCGCGGCTTTATTCGTAACAGCTCAGGTTTCCTTCAGCAGGTGAATGGTTAACAAAATGGCACATCCGTGCCACGGAACGCTCCTCAGCAGTGAAGGGAATAAACTCTTCATACACTCGGCAGCCTGGGTGAATCTCCAGGTAATTCAGCTGGATGAAGGAAGCCGATCCCAAAAGGTTGCATACCGTGTGATCCCATTTATATCACGTTTCTGGGATGGAGAATAGTTGAGTGATGGCCAGGGTTTAGAGATGGCGGGGTGGGGAGGCCCCTGTATAGAGTAAGGAAAGATCGCTACTGGATCAGGAACCCTGAAGCCCGAATTCCCTTTCGTGTAGATAAGGATACTGATGTTGGAGAAGCGGTTTGCCCCAGGGCAGATGCCCCAGAAGTGCCAGAAGGAGGACTTGAACCTGAATCTCTGTCTCCTGTGCCATGATGGTGCATGCCTGCAAAGGGGAGTTCCGAAGTGGGAGAGTAGGGTGTGAATCCCAGTTCTGCCGTTTGTTAACTGTGTGAGTTTGGGCAGGTTGCCCAGCCTCTCCGAGCCTCTGTTTCCTCACCTGTGAGATGGGGACGATAGCCACCTCGTGAGGTTATCCTAAGGATTATAACAAGTTATTTTTGAACTTTTAAAACACTGCTCACAGTATTTCCATCCGAACCAGTTAGCACACGCACGTTAAAACCCGTGTAGCTGAAATAAAAGGCTTTATGGAATACGTACCTTTACTGTATATCATACGCTGTTTTTTTATCTTCGTTTTTAACAAAGCTGCTCGTGATCCCCAATATTGAGTTCATGGCCACCGGTTTAAACGAAAATAAGGCCTAGTGCTCCAAACATGTTTCACAGACTTGTTTTTCCTTGGGTCGGGCAGTGGGTAGGTGCTTGGACTGTGGAGGGGTGCGGGTGGGGTTCCCGGCACCCCCGCAGGCTTGGAGACTAGGTCAGGTTACTGCTCACCCAGAGCTTTCTCCTGCCCTCCTAAGACTCTGCTTCTTGGGGCCAAGGTGGCCTGGTGCACCGTGTTACCCTGGGACTGGCCCAGTGCCTGGGCCAGAGAGGCCTGACCTGGGTGGAGCACAGCTTCGGGAGCACAGACCCTGACCTGGGCCCTTCACCTTCTGTCAGTAGACGGGGCCTACTGGGAAAGCGTCTGCCCCCCTGGGCTCTTGTAGGCCTGAGTGGACTCAGCGGGTGAGGCACCTACAAGAGGCGGCGCCCTTATTGAGAGGAGCTTGGGGGAGCTTGGGTTCGCTCTCACCTTTTACAAATGACGATTTGCAAGAAGTCCTGAGGGATTACTTGCCTAGGGACTTTCAGCTGACCTCAGCCTGTCTGTGTTTTGTGGCCCTGGCTGGGGAGAGTTGCCTCCTTAGAACACGGGAAGCCTTCGTGCTGTCCTTGGGAGAAAAGCGTTTTAAAAACGCTTTGAAAATGGGAGAAATCCCTGCAGCTGACCGCAGGTATCACCGACGGGAGCCGAGGCCTGGAAGGGCATCGGTCAGAGTCCCAGGGAATCCAGGCACGGGTGCAGGATTGTTTCCCAAGTCTGCAGAAGGTTTGGTCTATTCATTTGTTTGGTCAGTTATATAAAAGGTGCTGATGTTTTCTGTCCTGGCCGACCCGCTCCCCCGCCTCTGGTCTGCTGCTCTGCGCACCTGCGAGGAGGACGTGGGTGCTGCTGTTCCTCGGGAATGGGGGTCGGCTGTTAAAATGCATGCATATTGAAAAGTTGGGTATGTTCCCCAGTGATGGTTGGTAGCATTTCTTTCGGAGAAGAGAAAGGAAGCCGGTTTTCTCCTCACGGCAGGGGGGCGGGGCGGGAATGTGTCCAGTGCCTTCTTTTTCTTCAAAGATCATTATTGAAATTGGCAGAGTATTACTACTCTTTGGAAAGAATGTCTTATTTCGCGGCGTGAATCTTTTCTATGGGGAAGCTCATTTTCCCCTAGCCCAGATGGCTTCCCGTTACGCCGGGTGCCAGAGTAGATGAGAGCCACACTGTGTGTGCATGAGTGTGTGTGTGTGCCTGTGTGCGTGCGCATGCGTGCATGCATGCACACATGCCGGAATGGGGCTGAGCTGAACTTTGGAGGAGAGATGAAGCGTTATTGGCCAGCACGCACCATTAACAGGAAATAGAACTGACGGTATGCAGTATTTTGCCTTTTTTACAGCAAAATGACTGTAGTTACTATTGAATTGAACTTGATAGGTGTTCCCGCAAGCCTCCTTTATTTGACTCCCCCCCCTTCATCATGAAGACCAAGAGAAGCCCGCCCCACCCACCCCCCCCTGCCCTGCCCCGTTCGTGGAGTCAGATGTTACCAGGCTGCTGTGTGAGTGCCTAGCGTCCCTGATCTAACTGCTGGTTTTCATTTTGAGGCTTCAAATGGGAATGTTTCTTCTGCAGGAACCGAAACTTTAAATCGTGTGTTTCAGCCTAGGACTGCGGTATTTGCATGGAGGAAGGGGGCTGCGTGTCCTTCCTAAGAGTCCAACTCGAGTCCAGATTGGAATTTGATTTCATTTTTTTTCTTTAAAAATTTTTTCAATGTTTATTTTTGAGAGAGAGAGAGAGAGAGCGCGCGCGCGTGTGTGCGCCTGAGTGGTGGAGGGAGGGGCAGAGAGAAAGAGAGAGAGACAGACTTTGAAGCAGGCTCCGGGCTCTTAGCTGTCAGCACAGAACCCGATGCGGGGCTCGAACTCAAGAACCACGAGACCTGATCGTGACCTGAGCCGAAGTCGGACGCTCAACCGACTGAGCCACCCAGACACCCCTGATCTCACTCTTCGGTGTGGCTCTCATCCATGTCTCGGGGATGATGGTGTGTGTGCTTCTGGTTTCAATCTTTGCAAATGCCTCCCCTGTGTCAGCAAGGCATATGGCCGTACTGTGTGTGTGTGTGTGTGTGCGCGCGCGCGTGCGTGCGTGTGTGCACGTGTGCAACACCTGTGACACATAACCTTACCGACAAGAGGAGTTTCCTTTTTTTGTGACAGGCACAAAATTTTAAATGGCTTTTGACCAAGAGCCTCCTGAACGTTCTCGTGAACCTCATGAACTTCTTTACGGTAGCGTTGCCCTTTACCCTGTTTCTGTGGCTTTTCTGGCCCAAATCTCTGAAGATCATCCGCCTTTTGAACATCTCTTACCAAACAGCACAGCGGGCCAGGAGCCAGGGTCCAGCTGTGTTGTCCTGTTTGGGGACTAAGCATCTCTCTGTGTTCTTGGCATTTCAGGCCATCTTAGTCTTCAGCGTCCCTGTCTTCAGTGTATGTTATTCTTGGCCCCTGAGAGGAATTCTGACAGCAAGCAGAGAGGCTGAGCTGGACCCTTGAGGAGGGACAGGTAGCCAAACTCATGGGCACTCTTTTGTGGGCGTTCTTCTTTATTCTTCTTCAGCCTGTTTTTTTCAGACCCACTGCCTTCCATGACGGATGTTCCTCTCTCGCGACACCCAGGGGCTGAGTGTGTGATGGGGGTTCCTTGCCCAAGGTTGTAACTGTCCAGTCTCCATGTTGCTGGGAATCGTGAGCACTGCCCATCCCAAGTGAGAGAGAGCATTTGTCATATTCAAACTGGAAATGCCAAACGAGAATTTTAAGATTCAATGAAAAACAATTCTCTTCTCCCTGAGATAAGCAGATTAATGGTTTATCGTGTCAATATTTTGGCTGCTAACCATTATCTTGCCATCGATCCGGAAGAGATCCGGTATTGACTCAGTAGCCTCGCTTACTTTTTGCTAACATTGTTTCTTTATGCTTTTTCTTCTTCTTCTAAACTATGACCTGAGGGGGCACCTAGGGGGCCCAGTCGGTTGAGCGTCCAACTTCAGCTCAGGGCATGATCTCACGGTATGTGAGTTCGAGCCCCGCGTCGGGCTCTGTGCTGACAGCTAAGAGCCGGGAGCCTGCTTCAGATCTTCTGTCCCCCTCCCTCTCTGCCCCTCCCCCACTTGTGCTCCCGCAAAAATAAACATTTAAAAAATACATATCACGACCTGGTTTCTTTTCCTCTTCTTATGACCAGCTCCTGTCCAGTCAGAAGGACAGGGTTAAGTTCACGCAGAAAAAAAAAGCAATTGGGAGCCCTGGACTCGAGATGTCAGACTAGTTCCTTCTTTGTTCTGAAGCTGATGTGACGGACCCTTCCCCACTTCCCTCCTGTCTGTCCCCCGCACCACTCTCCCCAGAGACCTATTTTTGAATGTCTCACTAGCACATCATAAGGTCCATTCAGTTCCTTGCGATATGTTTAGGATATGTACTTTTTCAGTGTCTGCTGACCGTGTTTCCCGGGCCGCGTTTTCCAAAAGAGAGACAGCACGGACTCCTTTTTGCTGATGGCTGGTGAGGGAGCCGCTCGTCAGTAGCTAAAAGAGGGGAAGCTCGAACAGAAAGCGTGGCTGAAGTGGTTTTGTGGGACTGTGATTGCAGAGTGGGTTTTCATAGTAAGGGGCCGTTTGGTACTGCTGTCTCTGTGAAATGGGCCGGACGGACACTTGCCCGTTCTTCGCGTCCACGACGTGTGGACTGTGGCGGTGGGTTAACGAAGAGGCCCAAGGGGGGAAGATGCCAGCTCCTCTCCCTGAGATGCGCATGTTTTCGGGAGGGCAGGGAGAATTGGGGGGTGGGGTGGGGGGCCGCCCCGTGGCCGGCGGGAACATATGTGCACGTTCTCAGTGACCACAGCTGCCGTGGAGCCGTCCTTAACAATGCTCCCGGGCTCGGAGGGTAAATCTTCTCATTTGTTTGAAAAAGAGAAAGAGGGAACCCTCACTATCTTTACATTGAGTTTGGATCCCGAGCAGGAGGGAGGTGGGAAGGGAGAGGGATTTAGGCGAGCGGGATTTTCTCCCAGGCCTCTCAGCATGTGGACACGCAGATCAATTTCTTATCCTGCGTTCAGCTGGACACTGGGTTAGAGACTGTGTTGATCAAGACGTCCCCTCCTGTTTCGTATCATGTAACGCGTTCATTGCAGCCACTGAGCCTAAATTACTGTTTGCTTTCTTTCTGCCTGCCTTTTTTTCCCTCCCCCCCGCCCCCCGCCCCCGAAATGGTAAGAACTTGTGTAAGGATGGAGTTAGTTTATCCGTGCTAATGCTTTGATTTTTCTTTTCTCTTTCTCTCTGCCACAGTAGGTAACCAGTTAGGGGCCTTGGTACATCAAAGGTAAGCAGTGGGTTATGTTTTATTATTTATTGATCATTTCTAATTGTTTATTGATCCACCATCTGTACTTGAGTGTTAGCAAGTCAGAGGTTGAGAGTGTGAAAAACCAGGAGCTAGATTTCTTTAAGGCTCAGGGTTTTTTGTTTTTTGTTTTTGTTTTTTTTAAATAGTCCTTTCCCAGACACTGGAAGCTCGAGGGATAAATGAACAGGGAGTATTAAAAATCAGCCACTATTGTATGTAAACTCAATGGACCTCTAGGATGTGGGAGCTGCTTTTTTTTCTCTGTCCACCTACTTCTAATTTAAAAGGAGAGACTGTGAAATTTTCCATCCTGATTTGACGGCTTTCCCCATGTTTTGAGAACCCTTAACGTCTTCATCTGAGCAAACGCGTCCCGAAGAAGCGTGAGTCACTGGGCTTTCACAGGATAAAGCTTGTGATTCACAAGGAGTCGTGGGCCTGGGAGGGCAGAAGCCCAGGGCCCACCCCGTGCCCTTGCAGCAGGGACTTGCCAGAGAACCTTGGAGAAGTGCCCATGTGACCCCCTGCCTCAGTTTACCTTCATAGCCTTCCCTTACAGACTGGGGATTTAGAGAGATACACAGGCCTCTGGGCTTTAAACAGACCAGTCTCTGTAAGGTGCAGTGTTTGCAGTCACAACGTTATCCTTTAAAAAGAATGAAATACACAGGAAAGCCTGGGACAGTGTCTCTTTCCTCACGGATGAAATTCTGTGCTGTGCATCAGTTACTGTAACACATTATCCTTCATTTTCACCAGCAACGATACAGCTGTGTCCTCTTGTGTGCTGCACAAATGTTGGGGGCTTTCTAGAAATCCTCAGGCACCAGTCAACCAGAAGATTTAGCCTGGGTTTTGCCGTTGCTGTGTTACTGGTTTGCTTTGTTTTTTAATGAACTAAGATAGTTTAAACGACGTTGTTAGTATCAGACGTCACTCTCCCATAAAGCCTTTTATAGAATTTTACTTTCCAAGATGTCCGTACTTTGTGCATTAGACAAGCTTCGGCCCCGCAAGTCAGATGGAGCTTTGTCTCCAGGGAGCCCTGAGCAGCCAGCCCCTCTTCACACACTTCTTCCTCAAAGAGGGTCGGCTCTCACCGTCCTGAGGGCGGAGGACCTGCGTGAGTTTTGCGACAATTTGTATTACGATAGCGTTGAACCCCGTCAGTAAATTCCCCAGTAACCCCTGTTGGGAATAGACAGCAGGTGCCATGCACACGAGCCGCAGTCTCGTGGCTGCACGTATGGGAGCACCGTCACCCTCCACCCCAGCCAGGAAACCCTTCCCACGGGGACCCCGCGCCTCTTTCCGGATGTGTTGGGCCCGCCGAGGCTTGGCGTTTTTGTCCGCGGTTTACTGATTTAGGAAGCTGGAATTGCCTGATTTCGGGCTGAGCTCCAGTAAGTACCCCAAGAGCCAGAGAGGATCCCTGCACACTTATAAACCGGGGGAGGTGAGCCCTGGGAGGCGAAGGCTGTTAGCTCTCATCAGACTGACACGCTGGCAAGTGCTACTTACGCTATTGAGTTCCTTCCAAGTGCCACACTTGCCCTAAAAACGTGCGTTTTATTCGATCCTTTCCGTGATGGGTAAAAATCCAGCTGTGCGAGAGATGTTTAAAAATGCTTATTACCCTTTTTTCTTTTGAAACTACTTGCATTTAGCATCCTCCTAAGGTAAATGTTTAGATTTGATTGCTTTCTGGGGCGTCGGGCAAATTGGATATTGTCCGCAATACACTATATGGCAAATCGGAAGGTTTGTTTGAAAGAACCAGCACGGTAGTTGTTTTAAAAAAAAAAAAAAAAAAGTGAAAAACAACCCAACAGGTAAAGGACGGGATAGCGTTTAACGGAAGGAAGTACCTGATTATTCCGTCCTGGTCAGCACTGATTAGGCCTCTGTTGGATGCCGGTTCCATTGGGAGTATCTCACCCTAAACATCAGATACATTAGAGGGAGGCCAGAAAACAAGAAGAAGATTGGGAAACGGGGAATGTTGAAGAGATGTTGAATATCTGTATCCAGAAAGGAGGCCAGAAGAGAAAGCTAAACTCACTCTGCAAGCCCCAAAGAATGTTTTGAGCGTTAGGCAATACTGAGAAGAAAAGGCAGTTGTTAGGAGAGTTGACGGTTTCGTGAAAAATCAGAGGTTTCTTCCTCTGACACAAGGAGAGAGGAGGCTTGGGTCTTTTCGAGAAGTGATTGACCGGAGAGGGTCCATCAGACGGCGCTCTTTTCTCGAGGGCTGTGGCCTTGGTGGCCCAGTCGGCACGGTTCATTTTAAGTCTCTATCTTCCAGCCTTGCCCGTACGGGAAATTTGGGGAAAACCTAAAGTGGCTGTGAATTTCTTTATTCTATATGTTTTTCCAAAATGTTCTTTGTTTTTAGGGCAGTGATAACAGAAGAATTCAAAGTGCCTGATAAAATGGTTGGATTTAGTAAGTATCCGCATTATCTCCTTGCCCTGATTAACCTTGCGGTGTGACTGTCACTGTGGTAGAATGCTTTGCACAGTGTGTCCCCCAGAGCCCCGAAGTGCTGTGGGTCTCTCTCCAGGCTGAGAGAGATTCGTGGGTCCCTCCCTTCCCACCCCCACCCCTGTCCTCCTCCCCACCGCACCCCTCTCTACAGTTCAGCTGGAGTACCCTGTATTTGTCTGCTGTGTTTCACCTGTGATTTTTTTCCATGGGCTCACCAAGGCCACCCTGATTTGTAGTGCTGCGAGCCAAGTGTAAATGTTTGCTGAGTTAATTAAGTCATTCATGCATGGCTAAAGATGGAACCGGGGGCACGTTCTGACCTTGTTCAATTTGTTTCAGTTATCGGCAGGGGAGGTGAGCAGATTTCACGGATTCAAGCAGAATCTGGTTGCAAAATTCAGATTGCTTCAGGTAAGGCTTCTTTTTTTCGTAGATCTCAGTTTGGTAGAAATCAGTGTTTTGCCAAGTTTCCCAGATTCATTACCTTTGCTCGTTACTTAGAAGTCTGGGGGCCTGGGTAAGTATATGGGATTGCTGTTTTCCTTGTACTTTTGGAGCCGGACTCCCAGATGAGAACCAGAAAAACCAGGGCAAAAGCAGGCCCAGACACGAGGCCCTCCGCAGTTCCGTGGCTCCTCGTGGCCCCCGCCAGACGCCTGCTGCCCTAGGATCTCTGTTTTCTGCACCAGGATGTGATGCCAGACGGCGGGGCCCGGATGAGTGCTGGGGCTCTGGGATCACTCCTGGGGTCTGCCCACCAGCTTCCCTGCAGTGGGACCGCCCTGGCCAGCTGGGGGTTCTGGCTAAATGAGCATGTGTTAAACGCAGTCCAGGACCCTCCCCAGCTGGGTCCGTTTCGACCATGCGACATGGAGAGAGACAGATTGCGGAAGAAACGCTTTTATTAATAGGTCTAACGACGAATTTGCATTTGTTCTCTTTCCATAGTGGAGGAGGGGCTTTGGAGGAGGACAGTGCGCTAGAGAAGGTGTTATCCACTGAAAAGATACATATTACAGTGTCCTGAGGGCAGCAATTGGTGTTAGTTGTCCTTTTTTTTTTTTTTTTTTTTTTTTTTTTTGAGTGAGAATTTTGAGAGGCAGCTTTTTTTTAGGAATAAAGTAAAGCATTGTGTGGTGTTGGAAAGCAAGCTTTTCCTGTGTGGTCACATGGCCCGGAACTAGTTCCACGGAGATGCCCCCGACGTCTCAGGGTAGCTTTGCAGTCGCGGTGAGATCATCCGGAGGTGCAGACCGTTAAATCCCTCGCTAGGGAGCCACCGGGCCGCTTGGGAACAGGCGACCTGAAGCCGCTCTGCGAGCGGAGAAACTGAGGAAGAGCGGGTTACGGGGCTCAGGCCCTCCTTGGCACAGAGACGGGTCCGAAACGAAGCAGGACTGGTCATTAGGGCCCACTCGGCCACCTCTGCCATGTCCTCCCACTTCCCCTGCAGAACTTGTTTCGACTTTGAGAACCTAGGGTGGCACTCCCAGCTTACTGTTCTGCCCGCGGGCGGAAGCAGACCGTCTTTTTCTGGGACCCGGGCTTCTGTGGGGCCGGCGTAGGAGCCAGCCCAGAGAGGCAGTCTGTACGTGGGGCAAAGGCGCACAGCGGCCTGGCGCCCACCAACACACCTCCTCTTCTTGGTTCTTCTTATAGAGAGTTCTGGGATTCCAGAGAGGCCCTGTGTACTTACCGGAACCCCAGAAAGTATTGAGTAAGTTTATTTTATTTACTTTTTCCTTGTACTCTTCTTCTTCCTTCCCCACGTGGGGAGAAACGGAAGGGCAAAACTGTCACTGAGCACGGTGGATCTGTGCCGCGGCCCGGCCATGACAGCAGGCGCTCCTGCGGAGAAGGGTCCGGGCGGCTGCCACGCCAGGGGAGTTTCCTGTTGAACGCACGCGGTGGCGCGTTTCGGTCCAATCCCACAGAGTTTCTGGCGGCTGTCCTAACATCTCCTTCCTACACCAGGTCCCTTAAGAGCGTGCACTCACCCCACCCGAATGCTCTAGTCAGCCTTCTTCTTCCTTGGCGCTATCTCCTTTGCCCGAGCAGGTCTGCATTCGTGAGCCCGTCACTTCGGGAACCAGGGGGACGTGCCGGCACCAGGTCTTTTGCCTGGGCCGGTCCCCCTGCCCTTCCGACACTTGCGAACCAAACGAATTGACTCTCGGTGGCCGTGGCTCCACTCGGGGGGCTGTATGGACTGATCAGAGGGCATCTTGGCTTTCGGGGCCCTGGCAACCACCTGACGTTGCTTGCCGCCCCTGGGCCACCCGAGCCCCGAGCCTCGTATCAGATGCAGGCCTCGTCGATCCGACAGCCTCCTAGGGGACAGGGAGGTACTAACTTCCAGTCTGCTCGCTTCCCTCTTTTCGATCCGCTGAGTGGCGTCGCACTTGGGGACGGGGGTGCCGAGATTATGTCTGGCTCAAAAGACAGGGCTGTTTCATCGTCTCCATTTCTCCGGGAGTCCAGATGAGTTTAAATTCTCTTGTTCTGCCGTCGCATTGCAAGCAGCGAACCAGAATAAAGATTGCCGGCAGGTGTGCATTCTAGGGCACGCGGGATGGCTTTGCTGGAGTCACGGCATTTTTCTTCCAACACAGGTTAATTTAGCACACTAGCAAAATACTAAAAAGCCGCTAAGCTGAGAAGACCCGCAGGCCGATTCTGCACACAGAGGCTCAGGACTCCCAGAGGCAACGTCTGTTTCCCACCTTACTCTTCTAACCGTTCTGCGTCTCTTCTCCCCGGGCCTTCGGGGTAACAGGATTGTAACTTCAGGACAGTACAGCCAGCCTGCGTAGTAGCTGAATTCTTCCCTATTGGAGGAACCAAAAAATAGGTTGTACGTGGTGGTTTAGAGAATAAACAGTGAAAACAAAACAAAAGCCAGCCAGGGGAGATTCTGGTGCAGAAAAGGCAGTTGCCCCATCAGGTGGCCTCGGTGGGTTGGGTGGTACTGGTTGAACACTGCGGCTTCCCTCCCCCGCCTCCAGATAAACCGGCACCAGACAGCATCGCAGGGAAAAGCAGGGTCCTGAAAATCCAGCCGGAAAAGCTCAGAGCAGGCGTTTGTGACTCTACAGCCGCACCAGCGTCCTGCCTCCTCCCTCTCCCACCCCTCGAGACCAAACTGGCGGTTCACGGCCTTTGCTCAAAAGTCGTAGATGGGGCGCCTGGGGGGCTCATTCGGTCGAGCGTCCGACTTCGGCTCGGGTCACGATCTCATGGTTCGGGCACGCGTTCGGGCACCGCGTCGGGCACTGCTGACGGCTCAGATCCTGGAGCCTGCTTCCGATTCTGTGTCTCCCTCTGTCTCTGCCCCTCCCCCACTCACACTCTGTCTCTCTCTCAAAAATAAATAAAGATTAAAAAAAAAAGTCGAGCAGGTTGGTTAGGGAGAACACCTTTGGAGTCTGGGAATTCGGATGGTGATTACTAACCCTCGCTTTCTTTCCTCCCGTCTCGTCTCTCGCTGCTCTCTCCTGCCCATATTTAACCAGTGTCATCCTGAGTGTCTACTCTGGGGGAAGCGTCATGCCGGACTGGGGAGCAGAGGGAGCAAAGGTGGTCTCTGCCCCCATAGCGGCTGACATTTCTGATAGGAGACGAGACACGTGTGTGAAGTGACTGCCAGACAGCAGCACGAGCAGAGGGCAGGCTGGAAGGGGCTGTGTTGGAACACTGGCGTGTGGTGTGGGTCGCTTTTAAATTCCAGCCCAGTGGCGTGGCGGATGGCAGAGACCTCCCGGGTTGTGGGGGCAGGAGCTGGAGCTGGATGGAGGGCTGCCTTGACTCCTTCGTGTTCTTCCCCCCGGTGCTGTTTCCCCTTCGTGGGTGCCTAGCGCATTCATTTAATGCTCCTTCTCTTGTGATTCTCTTCCCGCCCAAAGACAAGCCAAACGGCTCCTGGGGCAGATTGTGGATCGCTGTCGGAATGGACCTGGCTTTCATAACGACATAGACGGCAATAGCACCATCCAGGAAATTCTTATCCCCGCGTCTAAAGTGGGTCTGGTCATCGGCAAAGGAGGGGAAACAATAAAGCAGCTGCAGGTAGGTGAGCCCTTAGCACAGCGGCGCTTAAACAGACCTTCCAGCATCGCCGGACAGATGCTTTTCTGAACATTTACCCTGGCCAGGCCTGAGGCCCGCCGTGATGCCGAGTCCTGCAGCTCCCCGAACTTAACCACGGCCTTGGGGCAGTGACGCTCTGCTAGGATTTTACCACCAAATGACCACATCTCAGATGAAAAGGCTGTGTCCAGAGCTGGGGCTCTTAGCCAGCCGTACGCCCCCTCGTTACCTGTGTGATCTCAAATACGTTTCTGTGTATCTCGAGGACTCGGGAGTCCTCGTCCGTAAAGGCAGGGAAGTGCCTGCCTCACTGTTGTCCAGAAGCTGAAATGATACTCGTGATTTTATGTTTGTTCAAGACCCCAGCCCAGAGCCTGCTACTGAGCAGATGCTCCGTGGATGTTAGCTGCTTCTGTTCCAGGATCCCCCATCAGAGACCTGGGGAGCCAAACGTGTTTCGGAATTGAACAGCCCCGGCAAGTTCCGGGACCGCACCCTGTAATCCGATGCCTGTTTCCATAGCCAAACACAATGACGGTCACGCTCAGTGAGGGAA
Organism: Prionailurus viverrinus; assembly: GCF_022837055.1. Taxonomy (NCBI): domain Eukaryota; kingdom Metazoa; phylum Chordata; class Mammalia; order Carnivora; family Felidae; genus Prionailurus; species Prionailurus viverrinus. Next base: position 89,234,520 of record NC_062573.1, read on the forward strand.
GGGTCTAGAAATAGGCTTCCGTGACCTCAGGCTGGCTTTGCTGCCAAATGAGTTAGGAGCAGACTTTTATTTCCGAACTTTTGGGCTTTCGAAGTGGCAGGTCAGGGGTCCCGGTCCACCGTGGGTGCCCTCTCGTGGCCCAGGCTCCGGACAGGTGGCACGCTTGTGCGTGGGCTCCAGAGCTCTGGAAGCCGGAACCCGCCTGCTGCTCCCTCCCTCCCGCTCTGGAAGTCCCGGCGACTTGCTGTCAGAGCCCGCCCAGCAGTGAACGAGAGAAACGGTCGCACCCGCTTCTCAGAGCTGCACACCAGCCCCAGCGAGAGGACGTCCACGCAGGGCCCTACATAAAAATTGCTCACTGAACTGGGATCTTCTGGGGACCAGGAAAGGAGGAGGGTTTGGGGAACCGGTTTTCCGTCTCGCGCTTGGAGGCTCTCTGGCGTGGCCTGTATGCCGGCATCCTCGGGGACAGCGCCTCGTGGTGGGTGGGACGTGGCCCAGCCCTGCTCCTCGTGCGGCACTGCATTCTCCTTCGTGGCGGTGAGGGCCATACCGCGTGCTGCCCCCACAGGAGCGGACCGGTGTGAAAATGGTCATGATCCAGGACGGCCCGTTGCCTACGGGAGCAGACAAGCCTCTCCGCATCACCGGGGACCCGTTCAAAGTACAGGTAGGAAAGACACCGTGAATCGGGCAGGCCCCGGGTGTGGGGGTATCACCTGGTAGGACGTGCAGGGCTTTTACATCATTCGGGAAGTTCGAAAACTGGATGGTCCCTTATTTAAGGTCAGCCGTTGTCCCAAACCAGGTGTGATGGTGGAAGGGCTCGGGGGTTGTACTGCCTACACCAGAGCCACTGGCCACAGGCAGCCATTTAAATGAACTCGGATTCAGTGATCGAGCTCCTCGTTCACGCTGGCCATATTTGAGAGCCCAGGGGCCCCATGAGGATGGTGGCTGTGTTATGGGTCACTTACCCATAAACGAAGATGGTTTTGTTGCACCGATTGGATGCAGTTTTCCACGTGGTGGCCTGTGGGTCCCCTCGGGTGCCGGCTCTGTTTGGCTCTTCCTCGCTTGTTCTCTCTCGGCCCGTTTTCGCAAGGCCTCCGGCTCAGGCAGGAGGTGAGCACCCCACGGGCACGTGTGTGTCCTCGTAGCAAGAGTCCTGTGCCCTGAGCTCCTAGCCCCAGAGGGCAGCCCGTTTCCGAAAGCAGGGAGGGGCTTAGCTGGAAACCGTCATGACCTGAGCTGAAGGGGCGGCTCCACCGTCCATAACCGTCACCATACAGGGTTATTATAGCATTATCGACTGGACCCCCTATGCTGTACTACTCAACTCCGTGACTTATTTATTTCATAAGTGCAAGTTCGTGCCTCTTAATCCCCTTCACCTATTTATTTTATTTTTTTTTTATTTAAAAAATTTTTTTTTTCAACGTTTATTTATTTTTGGGACAGAGAGACAGAGCATGAACGGGGGAGGGGCAGAGAGAGAGGGAGACACAGAATCGGAAACAGGCTCCAGGCTCCGAGCCATCAGCCCAGAGCCCGCCGCGGGGCTCGAACTCCCGGACCGCGAGATCGTGACCTGGCTGAAGTCGGACGCTTCGCCGACCGCGCCACCCAGGCGCCCCTTCACCTATTTATTTTTGAGAGAGCCTGAGTGTGTGCGCGAGCAGGGGAGGGGCAGAGAGAGAGGGAGACAGAGGATCTGAAGCGGGGTCTGTGCTGACAGCAGAGAGCCTGATGTGGGGCTTGAACCCACAAACCATGGATCGTGACCTGAGCTGAAGTCGGTTGCTTAACCGACCGAGCCACTCAGGAGCCCCTGTAGAATAATGGTTTTAAAACAGGATTGAGGGCCAGTGATTAGAACGGTCTCTTTCCGTAGGCTCCAGTCAGGGACACAGCCCTTCCCACCCTTCAGGTGGGCCCAGGTCCCCCAGGGGCCTTTCCTCCCAGGGCTTTTCACCTCTTCAGTTGCTTGCAGGTGGGCTTGCCTTCTCTGTTGGAACTTCTGGTTCTTTTATGAAAAGAATACCAGAGCAAAGAGCTTATTTTGTTAACGCTTCAGAAATTTGCAGGAGAATAACTACAACAGGTTTTTAGCATTTTTTTATTTGAAAATTGTCTCTTTGCTATATTTAGTATAAATTATTGTTCATTTGTTTTCTCTCTGTCCCCAACTTAAGAAAAAAATTTTTTTAACGTTCTTATTTATTTTTGAGAGCCGGAGTGTGAGTGGGGGAGGGGCAGAGAGAGAGGGAGACACAGAATCCGAAGCAGGCCCCAGGCTCTGAGCTGTCAGCACAGAGCCCGACGACGCGGGGCTCGAACCCATGAGCCTCGAGATCACGACCCGAGCTGAAGTCGTATGCTCAACTGCCTGAGCCACCCAGGTACCCCTCCCCCATTTTAAAAAAAGTTTTATTTTTTTTTTTAATGTTTGCTCATTTTTGAAAGAGACAGAGCACAGAAGACAGAGCACAAGCAGGGGTGGGGCGGAGAGAGAGGGGGACACAGAATCAATCCGAAGCAGGCTCCAGGCTCCGAGCCGTCAGTATGGAGCCCGACGTGGGGCTGGAACTCACGAACCACGAGATCATGACCTGAGTCGAAGTCGGACACTTAAGCGACTGAGCCACCCCGGCGCCCATATCCTCCCCCACTTTTTATCATGAGAAACTTCAAGCTTACAGACACGTTGAAAAGAGAGAAGAGTGAGCACCTGTGTAGCCCCATCCGGCCTGTCATTTTACCACACTTGTGTCTGTGCGTGTGTGTGTGTGTGTGTGTGTGTGTGTTATTTATTCACTTACGTCTTCCTTGCCAGTTGTAAGTTAGTGGCGGGTGTCAAAACTGTCCGCCCGTAGATCCTGCAACACGTCTCTCCTGCGAACTAACTTCCGCAAAACCAGGCCTAAGAACGTAACAGCAGTCCCCTAACATCCTCTTACAGCCTGTCTGTACTCCCTATTTCTCCAAATGTCAGAAGACTTTAATCGCTATTTTGGGGACTTTCTGGTTTGGTTTGGGTTTACCAGAACCAGGGTGCAGTGTGGGCTCCCGCATGACCTTGAGCTGTTCTGCACGGCTGGTGCTTAGGGCAGATTCCCGTGGGGCCGGCTGGGCTTCAGTGCGTTTGTGGGGAGAGGAAGGACGTGCCTCCAGGATTGCCAGGCCTGGGAGGCAGTCTTGCCTGTATTTGGGGTATTTGATCTCTGGGTACTAGCAGGTCTTTCCGGGCTCCCTGGGCTGGCCTTTTCCCTTTGTGTCCCTGTTGCTCCTCTGTGATGGGGTGTCTTGTAATGTCTTCTCTTCCGTGGAACCTGCCCACAGGGCTCTCCGAAAGAGACAGTGTGCCAAAATGCCTCAGGGCCGTCTTAAGCTCCGACCCAGCACAAATGTGCTGATCCGACTGTGGCTTAAAAGAGGGTGGGCCCTGGTCCGTGTGGGTATCTTGGGCAACGTAAGGAACACATCACCTACGATCTGATCGGTGTGACCCTCACTAGCCTTCCTCTGTCTCGTGTTGTTGTAATGCAAGAAGGGAGCTGTCCCACGGCCAAGCAAGCGCCTTCTGAGTCTTTCCGCCCAACTTAACAGGGTCTGATCTTGAAATTTCCCCTGGTGTCGTGTCTTTCCTTAGGGTTTTGTTTTCCGTAATGCCTTTGCTCTGTGTTTACGCAGCAAGCAAGGGAAATGGTATTGGAGATCATCCGGGAGAAGGACCAAGCTGACTTCCGAGGCGTCCGCGGTGACTTCAACGCCCGCGTGGGAGGAGGCAGCATAGAGGTATGCTTGACCGGCCGGCTGGTTAGTTAGTTCCCAGGCAGACGGGCCTAGCTTTGGGCCCAGCTTTCAGATCGTAGGCCACGCTTTGATCTCACCTTGGCAGCCGGGGGGCGGGTGTGAGGAAGGACCCAGCCGTAGGGGGAGGAGCCAGGCGGTGGGGGGCATAGCAGCCGTCCTGCATTGCAGGGAAATGGGCCATTCCTCTGGGTTGTGAGGTGTTCCTGCTGCCCAGGTGAGGACCAGAGCCCAGATTTTCTCAGTGCTCTGCGTCGTGATGTAGCCTGGCTTGGAAGAACGGGATGAGAAGCTTTCCTTTCGAATGAAATCTTGAGATCCACAGCCCCGTGGGTGGACCTTGCAAACGTCATGCTTAGTAGGATAAGCCAGATACAAAAGGATGAATACCGTGTGATTCCGCTTACGCGAGGTGCCTAGAATGGGCGAGTGCATAGAGACAGAATGGAGAGGAGAGGTGACCAGGGCTGACGGAAGGAGTCTCCGTTCAATAGAATACGGTGTTCTGGGGGCCAGCGATGAAAAGGTTTGGGGGATATAGAGACCGGTGATGGGTGCGTAACGTTGCAAGTGTTTAATGCCGCTGAACTGTATACTTAGGAATGGTTACGATGATAAAGACTGTGTTCTGTATATTTCACCGGACAAAAGAATGAAGGGCTGGGAAAACGTTTCACGGACCGTTAGTATAATCATTGTGCACGGTACATTTGTGCTTATTTCAGAGAATTGGGAAGATAAGGTTGCCATTTTTAACCTGTTTTTTGATAAGGTTTATCTTGCTTTGCTTCATTTTCGTAACTATTTCGATCGAATATACTTAAGAGGCAGGAATGCCATCGTCAACCATGGTATTTTTCCTTTTCCTAAGAGGGAGAAACGTGCTGCATTATATCATTTCCAGGAAGGCACTACAGTCAAAATCAAGTTGTCTGTTCTTTCTTTTCTTTGTCTTTTTTCCTTTTTTAATGTGCCCTTTAAGAAACAACCGATTTGCAGACAGCGCTGATCAGGTTCTGTTTCCCTGTGCTCGCAGGTGTCTGTGCCGAGGTTTGCTGTTGGGATTGTAATAGGAAGAAATGGGGAGATGATCAAAAAGATTCAGAATGATGCCGGGGTGAGGATTCAGTTCAAGCCAGGTTGGTTTTGATGACTCTCAAAAACCCTTAGTGCCGCGAAGCATTATAAACGCGCTTAACGAGACAAAGACTCTGTACTTAGCTCATGCGTGTGTTCTCTCCGTGCCCCCCTCCCCTATTCTATTACCAAAATACCAGTCCAGCTTTCTCTGGGCCCTCATGGCGTTTCCAACTTTCCATTTGGTCAAGTAAAGCCTTCAAAAAAAAAAAAAAAATCTGTTATTTTGACTTCATCATTTAAAGGTAAAACCATTTGAAAAAGGACTAATATCTTAAAACGAAGGACAGACAGTTCCTTAAATGTTGTAGATTTGCCTTCAGGAGCAAAATTATTTACATTGTCTTAATTTCCCTGAAGATGGGAAAACATTGCAGTGTGCTGATTTTTGGAAACATTGCCATACCTCAACTCTGCTTTCTTCCGCGTTAACTGCTTTTTGTTTCTGTAATGATATCTTTTTAAAATGGCTATAGCTTGGGGCGCCTGGGTGGCTCAGTCCGTTGAGTGTCCAACTTCGGCTCTGGTCATGATCTCACGGTTTGTGGGTTCGAGCCCCGTATTGGGCTTTGCACTGACAGCACAGAGCCTGCTTCAGATTCTCATCTCCCTCCCTCTCTCTGCCCCACCCCCACTCGCTCTCACAAATAAATAAAAAGATTAAAAATAATAATAAAATGGCTAGAATTGCATGAGAAGTGAGTGTTGGCATAGACGGTGTAAAAAGAGGTAGACACATACGTTTCTCTGCGCATTTGGTAGGAATATCGATCGCAAGTCAGACTGACCTTTGTTTCCAAGTTACATTTGGGCTTTTTCTAACCCAGTCTCTCCCTTTGTTCGGCAGACGATGGTGTTAGTCCGGAGAGAGCCGCACAAGTCATGGGGCCCCCAGATCGGTGTCAGCACGCAGCACACGTCATCAACGAGCTTATTCTTACAGCCCAGGTGAGTCCGGCTCTCTGGAGTTGGGACATGTCCCCTGCAAAAGCTGATAGTGCCAGCCAGGGTCTCGGGACAGCACCACAGAGCAGTCGCGCCCTCTCGGTCACATTCTGGAACCCAGGTCTCTTGTCGGTTGCCTGCCTCTGGGGGCACAGCCGGCAGCCTCTCTGCCTCTGCCCTTTTCCTGCCTTCCTGTTTTTTTTGGTGCTAGCTTCTCGCTCTCCTGACTTTATTGTCCCAGGATCTAGCTTTTGTTCATTTGGTAAGTTCCTGGCTGTGGGAACTATCTCGAGAAGTACAGTGCAGGTCGCCAGGTTTCCAGCCATCGGGTGCACTGGGCACAGGACTATTCGGCGAACTCCCATCTTCGCTTCAGAAAGCACTTCAGGACCCCCCAGGTCTTCGGGCTGCCTTCAGGCCCTGGATTCCGCACACATCTCTGTCTCGGGGACGTGAGCAGGCGTGTGTGACACCGTTAACATCTCCACCCGCGCCCCGGTTGTGAAGTGCCCTGGGAGTCGCTGTGGCCGAGCTGGGTCGGTCGGCATGTCCCCTGAGGGAAATTTCAAAACACCTAGAGCCGAAGAGAGAGGCATGGGATTGGACACCACAGCCCAGCTCTGCTGTGAGCCGCGCGAGCTGGGACCGGTCCCCGCATCTCCCTGGGCCGCGTCCTCTCCCCCGCAGACCGAGGGGTGCGCGTCGGGCCGTGCCGCCCGCGGGGTCCCCCAAGCCGTCAAGCGTCCGTGCTGAAGTTACGGGTTTATAGCCCCCTCCCCAGACTCCCCGAGTCAGCACACCTCGGAGAGGGGCTTGGGCTTCCTCTGGAGTTATGGGCGATTCTTAGGATCAGATGATCTCAGAAGAGAATCCCTCCGTGAGCCCAGCATCCTTTTTAGCAGAGAAGCGTCTACGGACCCGGAGCTGCGGAGGCACAAGCGGCACCTCCGAGAATCTGATACCTGCCGGGGAGTTGGCTCTGTGTGTGCATGCACGCGCGCGTGTGTGCGAGCGGGCACGCGTTTAACGTCCGTCCCTAAAATCGCCACGTTTACTCGCTGTTTGCGACTCGTAATAGCCGAGCGCAGGGAAAAAGGCACTCCAATCATCTCCGCTTTCTGCTGGTTTAGATTCTGGGTGAATGCTCCGTTTACTCTTTGTCAGCAGAGGCAGGTCTTGCCGAACGTTTGTCCGCTGTGTTGAACATCTGTTCAGCTTCTCCCTTCCGTGAAGGAGCTCTCAGCTGGACCAGGTTTGCCCTCAACAGATAAAGAAGATGAGGGGGCGCCTGGCTGGCTCAGTCGGTTAAGCCCCCGACTTCAGCTCAGGTCGTGACCTCATGGTTCGTGGGTTCGAGCCCCGCGTGGGGTTCTGTGCTGACAGCTCAGAGCCTGGAGCCTGCTTTGGATTCTGTGTCTCCCTCTCTCCCCCTCCCCCGCTTGCTCGCTCGCTCTCTCCCTCTCTGTCTCTCAAAAATGAACGTTAAAAAACCAAACCAGATAGAGAAGATTTTAAATGCTGCAGCTCCAGAGTGACTCAGAGGACCAGGACCTCCGATGAGATTGGCTGCCCCCGAGGGAAAGGAACCTTCTGCTGGGTGTTGGCCTAGGGTGTTGGCTGAGGGATGTGCTCTCTGCTGGGGGCGCAGCGTGAGGAGTCAGAGGCCGCTCCGCCCCCAAACCACGGGCCCAGCCGCGTGGCTTGTTCCCTCGGCCTCGGCGTGGAGGAGAAAACTGGCTCCTGATACCTGGACTGTAGGGCCCAGTCCCAAAGACTGCCCAGCAGAGGGGCGCTGGGCCTCAGACACCGGAGTTTATGTCTGACTGCCTGTTTTGGTTGGATGGTTCAGGGCTGTTTATGTAGCCGCCCACGTTAGCCTGCACACGTCCTCCCTGAACGCGCCTGTGATTGGTGTTAATTCCGGCTTTAAGAGAGCACTTCAGAATCTGAAATGTGAAAAGGTGCTCAGGTTCTAATGCGTGGCGTTGATTCCATCCCGTCACTTCACCTCCTCCCCGGAGATGAAAAGTGGTCCCGGTGGCAGTGGCAGAAATCGTCACTCGAGCTTTGCTTCCCTCCCAGGAAAGAGACGGCTTCGGAGGCCTCGCGGTGGCCAGAGGACGAGGCCGTGGCCGTGGCGACTGGAGCGTGGGTGCCCCCGGGGGCGTCCAGGAGATAACGTACACCGTGCCGGCGGATAAGTGCGGCCTCGTCATCGGCAAAGGTAAGGAGGAGGCACCGGGGTCTCCGACAGCAGACGGGTCCCGTACGGTCCCTCCAGAGCGCGCGGGCGGGTCTGTGTGCCGCACTCGACCCAACGTGCAGGGTCTGGGGCATCTGCTGCCTTCCGCGGGAACCCGACCGGGTCGGGTCTTCTCACGAACACGGGCAGAGCTAATCGTTGGCTCCCGTGTGTGAACAGACAGCGAGGAAGACCCACTGGCAGCAGAGCAGGCGCCGGTTGTGGGCGAGGGGCCTCTTGGCGTTTGCCGATCGACTGATCGGCGATTCGCTTCCCTCTGAGGAACTTAGAGGAACGGTTAAGATCGTTCCTCAAGTGAAGAGTGCCGTCCGACAAGCATGTCACTTCCGGTCCTTAGCGGGCGTGGGCACTTGGGCCCTGTGGACACGCGGGAGGATGGTGTTTTACGTTTTCGGCCCGTCTCCCGTGAGTAGCAGACACCCCGCGGAGGGGAAGAGAAAACTGATGGGATCGTGGTTTCTGGGCTTTGTAGAGAGTGTTAGCAAGAAACCCTCGTTGGCGGCTGGTGTGGCCCCTCTCCACCCTTCCCTGCGAGCAAGGGAAGAGCAGGCAGACATCGCTGCGGCGGCGAAGGTGTCTCCGTGAGGGTACCGTCCGTGGGCCCTCGGGGGAGCCTCGCCGGGGGCAGCACGTGCGCGTTTGACAACCTGTGGGGGACGCAGAGACAGGCTCCGCCCCAGGGTTTCTCCAGTGTCCGCGACCACCAGCCCTCCCTGACCTGTCGGAGACGTGCTAAGGATCCACGGCGCGTGATCCGAGAACGTCTCCAACGGGGAGCTGAGGCTGCCTTAGCGCGCGCTCGTGCGCCTGCGCGCGCCCTCCTGAGCCTCTCGGTCACCTTCTGGAGTCTGCGCTTAGCCCTGCCCGTGAAGTGTGTACGCGCTTGTGTGTGTGCTCTTGCCAAATGTTTATCTCCCGTCGTCTCTTAGATTGTTTACCTTTCGGAGGTGGCAGGAACGGCGTGGGTTCGTTTTAATTTCCCGGCAGGGGATACGTGCTGATGAGCTTTTAGTGGATACTATCAGCTGCCCAGATGCTGTGTTAAGTCAGAGCCGCCCCCCCGGACCATCGGCCTGGCTGCTGCGAGATGAAAACCAGTAGGTGCCCGTAGGTTGAGAATCAGATCTAGGTTTCTGTGCCTTTTGAGAACCGTTTTGTCAGCGAGGTTTGACCGTGCGTCTCCTCTAGACTGGCAGAATCTCGCCGCCTTTACTGTGACCGCTCCCCGGAGTCCGTGAAACCTGGGTGCGGGCAAACGGCCCCTCGTCGTGTGTCCCCGCCAGAGTCCCGCTGGGCGACTCCCCCAGGAAGGTGACAGCAGTGCAAGGCGGTGACCGATCCTGTGTCCCGGGGCTCCGACAGCAGCCTCGATAACCCAGGGTTCGGCGAGCAGGGTCTCTCTCCCCGCCACGCACGCCGCACACGGGGGCTTGGTGTGAGGGGCGCGCCTTCTTCGGAGAGGCGCGTGGTGAGGGTGAGTGAGGGAGGCAGGAGAGGGAGCCACGGGCAGCCAGGCCCAGCTCCCCCCCCCACCCCCCGGCTCCAGCCCTTGGACAGACGCTGCGCCTCCCGGGGCCCCTGCTGGATTTCCATGATAAATACAGCAGTGGTGACAGATAGTGTGGCCAGCCCTGCTCTTGTCAGCCGGGCCTTTTAGCAGGTTTGATTAATTGCTTTACGATTTCACGTCCAGCCGGGGGGCCGCTGGTGGGTCGCTTCTGCCCCCCATCAGGTGGAAGAATGGACAGGCTGCCGAATGCGTCTCTAGACAGCCACCATGTGCCAAGCTGGTGACCTCATTTTGAAGGAAGGTGAACTTAAATTAACTCCTTCCGGCCCCGTGCGGTTTTGTGGTGCCTCTTCACCTTCCGAGCGTGCTGCCCGGGCCTCCGGGATCGGGGCCTGCGGGGCCGCTGCTCCGGGGCCCGGCGGAGGACAGCCGGTCTGGGCTCGGCCTCAGACACACGCGCAGTTTGTGCGCTTGCCTCCAGAACCCGAGAACCCCGCGGCGTCTGGGGGGGACTCAGGGCCTCGGCCCGTTCTTCTCTTTGTTGCGCCCCAGAGACACTTTGCCCAGGACTGGCAAAGCTGTTCACGTGTCATGGTGCAGAGAAAATAAATTCACGACCCGGGAGCGGGGGGCGGCAGTTCTGGGGCTGGGAGGGGCTCGCTTCTACCCGGGGGCCGGGGGAGCCGCTGTGGGCAGGCTTGCTGTGACTTCCACGTTGGTCAGTGCCCTTTGCTCGAGGGGGAAAACGCAGGGACGCTTTTCTGGAGCTGTAGCAGAACTTCACGTGCACGTCCCGACCCGTCGGTCTGCGGAGTGCTTTTTCATTTGCTTTTAAATTGAAGCCCACCCTCAACTAAACTGACATAGGCACCAGCCGATCTGCACCAGGCCCTCTCTCCGAAGGCCATCAGCCTCCTGGTTTCCTTCCTGTGGTGCCCGCCTTCAGGAAGCCTGGTGGGACCCCGGCTCCGTCTTTGCTTCCTGGCCCCACAGCGTCCCGTCGAGGACGAGATAAGACACAGGCTGGGCCTGCTCTTGGGAACCCCTCCTTGTCTACTTGCCCCAGCAGCGGGCTAGGGGGCCGGTTGTAGCTCAGGAAGGATGGTGGACGTGTTACCATGAAATGACAGATGTCATCTGAGGTCGGTTTTGACTCCGGGCCGGGTGGGGCGACACAGACTGGCCTTCGGTCTTTGCTTTTCATCACTTGGGGCTCTCTGGTCTCCTGCGCCAGATTTTCCACAGACTGTCTTTCTCTAATATTCGCAAAACTCTGCTCCCAAGTTTCCTCATACTCTGCGCGCGCCCCCCCCCCCCCCACCCCCCCAATGGAGCAGGACCGATCTGTAAGTTCTGTGAAATTTCTAAAGAAGAATCACACCATTGTGACACTGCTGGAGCCTTTGTTACGCAAATCTCATTAAGAGACTGGAACTCTCACGGGTTTTTCAAAGAGTCCAACTAAATTTTCATTACCTCGCTCCACCCAGGCCCCTGTGACCCCCATCTCGGCTGCTTCTCTGTCTAGACCTGCCCCCCCCCCCACCCCCACCCCCGCCCACGGAGGAGGCAGGGACCCGAGCAGTGACAAGATGGGACGTTGGACGCCCGAGTGGGCTCCAGGCATTGTTGGAGCCGGAGGCCGTCTGTTGGCCCTGTGGAGGGGGGAGAACTGCAGCGAGGCGGCCCACGCCGGGGCTCAGGGGGCCCCCATTGTACGAGGAGGATGGGGTGCCTTCCCTGGGCCTGGGAGGGCCGAGCTCCCTCGAGTGCATCCGGGCGCCCCGCGGTGTCTGCTTCAGCCTGGCTCGGAGGGAAGGACCAGCTTCGCTCACGAGTCCGGTTTTGCAGACGAGAGGGCCCTGGTGTTCAGAACCGGTTCGGAGTAAACCGAGGGCACTTCTCTCCCGGGCGAGGGCTGGGGCGCGGGCCCCGCCCTTCCCTCCTCTCCACGGCGGAATCCTCCAGAATGTCCGGCTCTGCCCCCACTGCCGCTTATCCTTGTGTCTCGTGTCCACCTGCCCGCAGGAGGTGAGAACATCAAAAGCATAAATCAGCAGTCGGGAGCGCATGTGGAGCTCCAGCGGAACCCCCCCCCCAGCACCGACCCCAGCCTGCGAGTATTCACCATCAGGGGCGTCCCTCAGCAGATCGAGGTGGCCAGACAGCTCATAGATGAGAAAGTCGGTGTACGTACAGGGTTCTCCCTACCTGGCGTGACGAGAGCTGGGTTTCCTTTTGGGGTGTCCCGGGTACAGGTCCCCAGAAGCTCCTCCCCCAGAAGCTCGTACTTCTGTGCTTTCCGGCCCTCGCGTGCCGTGAGGGCCACCCCTCCCGCTTTGCCACGGGGGGGGGCGGGGGGGCGGGGGGGGCGGGGCCCGGGGCGGGGCGGGGGGGTGCCAGGCGAGGAAGGAAGCCCTCTGGCAGGTCTCCCCAAGGCCCCCACAGCTGAGCAGCTCAGGCCCAGAGCCGTGCGCCCCACAGGCTTAGATGAGCAGCCCGGGCAGCAGCCTTCCCCCCGGCGCTGCCCCGACTCCCGCGGGCCTGGCCCTGGCGGCCGGCCCTGCAGCGTTCATTGACTCTGGCTTTAGTTTCAGGCGCCTCAAGGCAGATAAAGAAAGGGAGTGTTGATGGAGGACAGATTGGCCACTGCTCACCTCAGAGGGGACGTAGAATGGCAGAAAGAGCCATGGGCCAGCCTAAATTGACGGGAGAGTCAAGCAGGTTGGTCCCGACCCCCAGGGTGACACGCTAGGGCCGTTGTGGCGGTGCCAGCGTTGGCTGCGTGTGGTATCGGTCACTCCACGGGGCAGAAGCCGTTTCTGCAGAAAAAGTCCACTGTGGGGAAGCAAGGCTAGTGAGCGTCATAGGGTGTCTTGACCTCCCTCGGCTCTGTCTCCCCGAAAGCGGTAGTTTGCCTCGGGGTGGGCCTGGGCAGAGGGCGGAGGTGCGGCCCGCAGGCAGTGAGAGCTCCCTCTGTGCCCATGACAGGGGACCAGTCTGGGAGCACCCGGAGCCTTCGGACAGAGCCCGTTCAGCCAGCCGCCCACGGCGCCTCATCAACAGTGAGTCTCACCTCGGTCTCTGCCTCAAGAGGCTCTCTCTTTCCAGCTGCTTCCAGGGAGGGCCAGCCAGTAGCCTGAAGTTCTGGGTGTGGGCAGGTCCCATCCCTTTGGCCCTGTCCGCTGGCCCCTCTGTGTCTAGCCTGTTCGTAGCCCGCTGAGCGGTCCCGGGGTGAGAGCCTTCCCGGAGGCCTTCCTGGAGGCGGAGGGCCTCCCGGCCCAGGCCCTCAGGCACTGTGTTCATTGATTCTTCACTTTCTTGCAGTGCTTTTCCTCCGAGGAGCTCGGCCTGCTTCCCCAGCATCGCTGCTAAGGTGAACGGAAACCCCCCCAGCACCCCTGTGAGGTGGGTGACTTCTCGCTCCGTCGGGACGGGTGGCACCGGGGCCCCGGCCACTGCCGGTAGGGGGCGGGGGAGCAGCGAAGGGCGAGGGCGAGGCCGGCGTGGCGGGAGGGGGCCCCAGGCCAGGAGGAGGGGGTGTGACCTGCTCTGGGACGAATGACCCTCTCGTCTTCCCAGCGGTCCTCCGGCCTTCCTGACCCAGGGATGGGGCAGCACCTACCAGGCGTGGCAACAGCCCACCCAGCAGGTCCCAAGTAAGTGACTCGGGAGGAGGCGGGACCGTGCGCGCCGCGCGGAGGCCGAGGGCCTGCTGTGTCTGACACGCGGGCTGGGGAGCCGCCGGCAGGCCCTGCGGAGACGGAGTGTGTGTGGGTCTCGGCGGCTGCCCGGCTGAGCGGCCGGCTCCCTCCCGTCCACCTCTCGGGGCTGCCTTTCCCTTCCGCTCTGTCCTTCTCAGGGCCGCACTCCTGTCCGCTCTGCTCCCACCGCCGGGCAGGAAGGCCTGGGGGTTGGGCCTGGCCCTGCCCTCCTTTCTCCCCCAGGCTGTGCCCGCTTTCGGGGCTCCCCGCCCACTCCCCACCGTGGCTCCCCACGGTGACCATCTCCCCTCCTCGTCTCCAGCGCGGTCTTAGAAAGGCTGTTCTTTCTACCTCCTGGACTTGCCGGAGGATGAGCTGTGCCGTGCCGGGTGATGCCTCTCCCGACAGCTGGTTGTAAGAGAGGGGCCCCCGCAGCCCGCCCTCCGGCCCCCACGTGGCCTCCTGAGTCGCTCCCGAGCTTTATTGCTGGTACAGCCTTCGAAAACAAGAACGAGACAAAAAGCTCACCCTCAGATGTGGGGCCCTCTGAAGCGGCCGCCTGTGTTTGGAAAGGGTCCTGTGATCTGTCTGCACGAGGTCCTTGCGGCTCTGCCCCCGAGGGCCCGAGCCCGCGTTCTGGGCTCCCCTCCCGCCCCCCGGGGCGCGGCTGGACAAGCCCGCGTGGAAGCCGACTCGGGGCGGCCCTCCGCACGGTCCCCTTCTCTGGGCCCCCGTCTGGTCGTCTGTGGCACGAAGGGTTTAGACTGCATTCCCCCCGTACCCGGGAGGTCTGAGATGGCACGCTTGCCTTCTGTCGTTCCTTTTCTTCCGCGGTATTTGTGAGGCGTCTCAAACGCACGGGATACCATCGAGAATTGTCCCGCCGACTCGTGCGCCCCGCCTGGTGTCCGCCGGGCCCGGGTTTCACGGCGCCCGCTTTGTCCCAGAGCCTCTTCCCGTTTTCTTTCCTTCTGTGCCGGTCAGCTTTAGGGCCCTCAGGACAGGAGGTGACCCGGGTCGGGTTCACATTTGCCCCAGCGTCGAGGACCGAGACTCTGAGAAAGTCCTAGACTTGGGGCAAGTGACAGGGGCCATGGCGTCCCTCCGGAGGGGAGCTGACCCTGGGGCCACGGTTCCGCGGAGGCCCAGCCCGGCCGCCCGCCTCGGCCCAGGTTGGCCAGGAGGGCTTGGCAGAGGCACGCGGGACGGGTCCAAGAAAGCACCGTCGGGGCCTGGCTTCCTGCCGCCGTTCCCAGCCTTCGCCGTTGCCAGCCCTCTGGGTCTGACGGAGGAGCCCTTGGTGCCGCGCCCCCCCCCCCCCCCCCCCCCCCCCCCCCCGGCCTCCGAAACTGCCTCATTCCAATCCCGGCCTCGTCCGGAGTCCCTTCCTGCCCCACCGGGAGGATGGGGGTGGTCTTCTCCCCTCCGTTCCCCCCACCTCACTTCTTCCCGAGCCCCACACACAGACTGCCCCGCCCCCACCCCCACCCCTCCTCAGATGCAGTAAATTAACTCGAGGGGAAGACACTTTGCCGTGAACGTGGGCACCATAGCACGTGCTGCCTGCCGGCCGCCAACTGCAATGGTGACAGAAAACAGGACGCTTCAGGGGTCTTAGCAGGTGACGCGAAAGCCAGCCCTGACCTCGGCAGAAAGGAAGGCCCCGACTTGTCGCCCCGCTCCAGGCTTCGCGTCCCTCCACGCCCGGGGCTGGCCGCTGCCACCCTGTTCCGCAGCCCAGCCCTCGCGGCCCGCACCACACAGAGCACACACCCCGGGGAGTGCACTGGACGCGACCCCACGCGCCTCCTCTCCCGCTCCGCTCCTGTCCCGGAAAGGCGCGAAGCCAGATTGGGATCAGGCGCACGGGGTGGCCCGCGGCCCTTCTGCCGTGTGGCCCTCGTCTTCCCGTCCTCACCGCGGCAGTCTCTGGGCCGTTTTCCCTGTACTCTGCTCGTCCAGGGTGAAAGCCGCCAATTCTCGAACAGAAGGGCCAGGGGAAGGGTGCGGGCAGCACCACTTGGATCTTCTGTCCCGTTTGACGGCCGATTCGGGGAGCCTCCGACACAGTCGCCCCGGCCCCGGGGCTCCCTGCAGCTCGGATCTCCGCCCGAAGGGTCCAGGCCGGTCCCGCCAGTCGCGGTGGGGGGGGGGACAGCCGTCCCGCCCGGCCCCACCCTTACGGGGACCGTAGTCGCACCCGTCTGGCCCGTCGGCCTGTCCCCGCGGCCAGCCTGCTGCCGCCTTCCCGGGCCACAGGGCCTGGAGCGAGCGCAGAGCCGGGCCCGGCGCCGGGGGCCTGACCCTTTGTGTTCTCCGCACAGGCCAGCAGAGCCAGCCGCAGAGCAGCCAGCCCGACTACAGCAAGGCCTGGGAAGACTATTACAAAAAACAGAGTGAGTGCGATGGCCTTCCGAGCAAGCAGAGCCCTGGGCCCAGAGGCCCCACGCCTTAGGCTCCGTCGGCCCTGCCTCCCCGTCACCTTTGTTCTTCAACGCTTTCCCTGTGTGACTCGATCTCAGTCCTGCCTTTGTCTCCCCGGGTCCCTGTGTGTCTGTCAGAGGAGACGTCCCCCCCGCCCCCCAACCCCTTCTGGATGCCACAGGGCCTGAGGACAGCTCAGGGCCGGCTCTCCCTGCCTCGGCCGCCCCCTTTAGAACCACTTGGCCAGGACTCAGACCAGCCAGGCGTCCTCTTCCGCGACCGGCTTTTTCTGGTCGTTTCCGGGTGGGGAAGAGGAAGAACAAAACTCAGGGCGGGAGTCTAAAATTGGAGGGGGTGTTGAGGTGCTGGCCTCCCGCCTCGAGGAAGCTCATTTTCTTGGCTGTGCCAGAAACAAAACCCATCTTTTTAACGAGAGAAGGAAGAGATTTGGGAACAGCAACCAGAAAAGCCCCCAAATAACTCATTGAAAATTCGTGCGACATCCTCTGTATGTGTTTGCGAAACTGCCGAGCCACGGTGGCTGTCGGGGAAGACGGCTCACGTGCCTTGATTTCGAAGGGTGTCACCTGCTGGTTGGAGCGGCTCAGGTCAGAGGCCGCTGAGGAGATGTTCGCCCTGGTGTTTGGGATCATCACCAGGTGGACAGCCCTTCCAGGGACTTCGATGGGGGTCAGGGAGGTTATCGGCACCCCAAGCACCTGCTGACAGGCCAGATGCCCCGTCTTCCCCAGACCTCCCGAGTCTAGACTCCCAGACATATGTGGGCCTGTGTTTCCAGCCCTGGTGGGATTGGCCCCTCCGCACAGGTGCACCCCACACCCAAGCCAGGTACTTACACTCTTTTCCCTCTTCCCGCCTCTCTCTCTCTCTCTCTCTCTCTCTCTCTCTCTCTCTCCCTCCCTCCCTCCCTCCCTCCCTCCCTCTGTCTCTCTCTGTCTCTCTGGCACTGGCAGCCGACGGGGCAGGCAGACAGGTGCAGAGAAGGTGATTCTGGAGAGAAGACAGACAAGAGGGTCCCGTAGGGGCGGAGCTGGGCCAGGAGCACGAGGCTAATGACACCTTCTTGGCGGCAGGCACGCGGGCCGCGCCCGACCGCCCCGGCCCCGGCCCTGCTGACGTCCAGCGCCTGTTCCGGCCGCCCCCGAGCCTTTGGGAAGGGACCCCTCCAAGCTGGCAGTGTCCCCGACCTCCCCCCGCCACGTGTCCGCCCCCGGTAACCCCTGTCCTCTCCTCTGTCGGTCAGGTCACGCCGCCAGCGCTGCCCCTCCGGCCAGCTCCCCGCCGGACTACACGATGGCCTGGGCCGAATATTACAGACAGCAGGTCGCGTTCTACGGGCAGACGTTAGGACAGGCTCAGGCCCACAGCCAGGTGCGTCGCCAGCCAGCAGGCCCGGCCCCCAGCCCCTTTCCCCGGAGCCTGGGTGTGCGCCCGGCCACGGCCACGCCGGCCCCCTCCTCGCCCCGGAGAGAGCGGGTTTGGGGCAAGCGGGGGAGGGATTGGCTGGGCAGCCCCTGGGAGGAAGGCGCCTCACGCCCGGTGCCGAGTGGCACTCAGCTTCCCCGGCTGTCGGGGAGTGCGCCCAGACGGAGGACCCGAGGCGGGCTTGGTGTCACGGTAGGGACCGTGGGGGTCACGGTCCTTGAAGAGGGCAGCGTGGCCTCACTGTCACCCTTGGCCCCGGCCAGCGGTGAGGGGCGGGAGACAGGAGGGTGAGTCCGCAGCGTCTGCGGGCCCGACAGGGCAGGGCGCCCGGCCTTCATCCCGCGCGGAAACCCGCTCGGCTCTCGTCCGGTCAGAAGCCAGAAGCCGGTTTCTTATTAACGTAGGGAACGTGGCGAGATCCTCCCACAGAGCATTTTTCAGGTGACCCGACGCCAGCCAGGTCCCTGTGGACGGCGTGTCGGTCACCACAGGCCCCGGGCCCAAAGCTCGCCGGTCATCTCACCGCCAAAATTGGCCCTCTGTGCCCGGGGCCCCGTGGAGACAGGGGACGGGGCTGACGGGTGGCCGAGGACAGCTCTCTCGCGCCCGCTCCCCTGCCCCACACCGCGGTGTCCCTTGCTTGGAGAGCCGCCCAGGACCTCCTGTTCAGGAGAGGGTTTGTCTGGGCCAGGTCCCGTGGCGCGGAGACATTGGCTCGTGTGTGTGTGTGTGTGTGTGTGTGTGTGTGTGTGTGTGTCCACGCCTGTTGAGGGGCCAGAGGGGGGAGGGTGACCTGTCACCCCCCGCCGACAGAGACGAGGACATGAGAGGTGGCCTCACAGACTAACTTCTGTCCCCTTCCTTCCCCAGGAGCAGTAGGACGGCGGCCCACAGTGCTCTTCTCCCCGAAATCGTTGTGAGCGAAAACCCGTTTGTAACAGAGGTTTATAGATTTGCAAACCTTTTGATGAAGAACTTTTGTTTTGTTCTGTGAAACACTATATTTAGATTAACAGGACTTTTCTAAAAATCGGGAAAAATTCGTTACTAAAAACGGCTGATAATTTCTGTTTCATTGTTCTTGTTTGTTATTTCAAACGTGTAAGCTCTGGGATTCTTTTTGGAGCAGTGCCTACAGATTCAGGCACCCGAATGTGCCTCAGAGCAGTGACATTTCAACACGGTGTGTTTTCGTTTCGTTTCGTCGCGCGTCTTTTTATTTACAGTTTTTTGGTGTTTTGTTTTTTTTTTTTTTTCTGTTGCGACAGAAAGTGGCTTGGAAATCTTAGGTGGTATGTAACAAATTCTTTTAAAAATTTTTAAACAGTATTTAAATATTCTTAAATGTGTAAATTCATTAAATGTTTTACTTCTAATTTCTTGTATCTTGGCTGTCTGGTTTTACTGCATTTTTTAAAAAAAACTGAACTATTATGTATTGTAATTAATTATGTGGATTCTGAATTGAGACAGAGAATTGTATTGCTGTCCAACAGGGATTGGGAGGGGGCATTTTATAGGGTTTGTATAATTTCTAGAGTGCTAAAGGGGTAATATAAAATGTTCTTGTGTTTAGCATACGTTTTTTTTCGTGTCTCCATTACCATTTGCAACTGTGTATCTAAGACCTCCAAGCTGGTTTTAAAAACAAAACGAAAAACCTTTCTCTCTTCTCTCAGAAATATAAATACTGTTATTTTTAATATTAAAAAGAAATCCGATATAACTTTTAACAAACACTGTGGCACATTAAACCGCGTAAAAATGTAGTAACTATTTTTTAATTCCAAGGTGTTTCCTTCCTTTTTCCTTTGAGATATTTTCTTAATATTTGTCAAATTAACTAGACGAATAAATAAATCTAGTATTAACCACAATATGAATTAAATGATTTTGATTTAATAAAAGGGATAATATGATCTCCGACGTTTACCGTAGTGTATCTTGTACAGATAACATGTATTTTTAAAGGAAAGAAAAACGGAATCGAAGCTGTTTTTCCTTGCATTTTTCATTGATCTGAGGGACATTCCGTTTGAAATGTACCGACGTTACAGTCTCTTTTTTTCTCCTTATTTTCCTTATAATGCTTGAAATGTCTAACTATTAAAAAAAAGGCAATTGGAAAATGTTATGCATGTTGTTTAAAAAAAAAAGCGTTCTTTTTATTTGACTGACAATTCATTTTACACTCTATATAATAAAATTTCCACAAGACGTCTTGTGGGCGAAGTATTTTTAGTCTGTTCGCTTTCCTGTCGCTCGTTCGGCCCCCTGCCCCCTGCCCCCCTGCCCCCCTGCCCCCCTGCCCCCCTGCCCCCTGCCCCCGGCCATAAAATCGAGCAAAGATTCTTGCAGTTCGTAGCCAGCTCGTCCTGCGCGAACATCAGCCCGACGTAGCTGGGGCCCGGCTCGTTAAGCTCATTTTATTTTAAAGGCTTCGCAGAAGCGGACGGCCTGACTGACGGGAGAGCCTCGATCACCACCAGCCCCTCTTACCTGTCCCATCTGGCCGGGGGGGCTGTGACACCGAGACGTCAATAGCGAGTTTCCTCACGGCTGTCATGCTAAGTGGGGCCGGAAGATTCATCGAAGGGAGGTTGTGACCAGCTCTGCAGCCAGATCAGCACGCTTCCCGAAACTGAGTCGGCACACAGCCTCCCTCCACCCGCCCGCCTCCCCACACCCCTCCCGGGCACGCGGGGCGGCCAGGCCGGGGACGTCAGGGCTGCTCTGGGCCCGGTGCCCTTGGCCTGCCTTCCACGCTGTCCTAGGCTGCCCGGCCGCTCCCTCCGGGGCCCCGAGCCCCGCCGAGGGATACCGGGGGCTGGGAGACCCGGAAAGCCCCAGCGAATGTGCCTTCTTCCCGTGTTCCCGTTAAGGAAACAAAAGCGGGGGCGGGGGGGGTCCTTACCCACAGGTTCCGTTTCAGGACAGGGCGTGACCGTGTGGGCCCTGCTCTAGAGGGGACTGAGGAAGACAGAGGAGCCTTGTACTCCACTTTCTCCTTCCCTCCTTTCCTTTCCGGTCGGTTAAAGCAACGGGCTCTGAACACAGCTCCCGACTTTTAATATTTGAAAACGCCCTCCCACGGCCGCTAGCTTTACATGTGAGTCATTGCCTCGTGTAGACGCCCGGTGCTGCGAGCACCCCGTGTAGAACCCTCGGTGGGGGGGGGGGGGGGGGTGCGTGCGTTTCCAGTGTGGGTCCCTTTTCTCTTCTCCACCCCAAGCTCTAAGGGGGGTGGGGGGAAGCATCTGTGGCTCCTCGAGGCCGAAAAGGGGTGTGGACGGCAGCCGTGCGGAGGCCTGTTGAGAGCCGGAAGACAAAAAGATGTGGCATCTTTAACTACACCTCTAGAGAATCGAGTTTGACGTTGAGAAATTGAATAGTAAAAGCCACTTGGAAAGAAGGAGGGGCGGGCGGGAGGAGGGCATAAACGCTGATGATGGGAATGGGAATTGGGGAGAGGGCATTACAGAGAAGACTTCCTTCTAATTCATCTTCCAAGCTCTGTGCCAAAACAGCATTTGGCATGGTTCACAGGGAGCGATTGTGTGATAATGAACCCTAAGGTGTCCCTTAATTGAAGACTGAGCATTGCGGTTCGTGCCAAGAGTCGTAAATGGTGCAGGCTTGCGGGAGGATGCATTTTCTTAAATGTATCGGTAAGTACAGATTAGCGTTTGTCCCCAGTGAAATGCCCATACTATAAATTATGGAAATCTCTCTCTCTCTCTCTCTCTCTCTCTCTCTCTGTCTCTGATGCAACCTTTTATTGAAGCGGGGGAAGGCGGGGTATAGTGCAGCAGGAGGCAGGGGGGAAAGTTTGCAAGCATATGAAATTTGGCCCTTCATTAACATGGCGCCCACAGAAGAGGGTTTTCATCAGCTGTCTGGTGTCCTGGAAGGAAGGCCAAAGTGCTCGAAATGTACCAAGTTCAGCGATTGCGTTCCATTAAGAAAGCTGCACGGTCATCACTGGAAGGACAGTCTGGGTTTGGGGAGGCGGGGGTGGGGCGGGTGCCCAGTCTGACTCCAGAACCCTGCCCCCCCCCCCCCACCCACCACCACACGCCCCCGGACTTGGCCTCGGCCCGCCTCCCCAGGGCAGTGTTCAAGGACCGGGCTGGGCTGTTACCGAACGACCCAAGAGTTTGGGCTGGGGGTGGGGAGTGCTCCCGACAGCGTGCTCCATCGACGTCCCTGCCCTCTCAGCGGGTGGGGGGGGTGCCATCTTTTCAGTGTCCCTTTTCAGGGGTGACCGTCCATGGTGCCCTGCAGCCCCCACAGTCGGGTTGGGGCTGGGGCCCAGATGGCATGAGACAGCACCCCGCCCACGAGGGCGTTTGGACGCCACGGAGCCTCAGCTCCCAGCCGGCTGCGATGGCACAGTTTTCCGAGCCCCACTTCTGGTCCCCGGGGACCCAGCCGGGTTTGTTTTTTTTTTTTTTAGACAGGCTAATGCAAATGGTCCTAACAGACTCTTAGAGATTAATGGCCAGAAAGTGGCTTGACATTCAGTTCCGCGGGGGGTGCTGGCCCTGGGTCCGTGCCTGGCGTGGGGTGGAAGGGGAAGTCGAGGAACCCCCGTAACAACAAAGCTCCTTGCTGGCCTTTGTCCCGAGGGACTTCTAGCAGCATCTAGCAAGGGAGTTCTGGTCCCTTCCCAGAGGAGACGGATGAAGGTCTCCATGTCTTGGAGGGGAGACAGGAGGGTCCTTCCCATTTCACAGCCGAGGGCCCCGCGTGACTTCAGCGGTCATCCAGATGCCCTGCCCTCGTTCAGACAAGTGGAGGGGCCGGTTCTGTGCCAAGTTCTATGCTGTGCTCATCCAGGGCTGCATTCGAGAGCCCACAGGAGCGTCAGGACCGCCAAGCGAGGCAGCCAAGATGGTGGGGGAGTGGCCGTGAAAGTTAGCGTTGAGCGCCGACCGTGGGCCAGGCCCTGTGAGGCCCTTACAGCCGACCGTTGTCTTCCGTTCCGCATTTACGAATGCCCCTGCTCACCAACGGTTGTGTGTAATCTCCAGATGAACACCCACCGCGCTTCCGTGGATGTTCTCGGCCAAAAAAATACAATCGGAGTTGCGCGACGCACGGGTCTCTCGCCGAGGGAAACAGAGGCAACGTGCTGCCTGCCCGTCACGGCTCTGGGGCTGTAGGCAAGTGTCCGTCTGGCGGTCTATTCAGTGCCACGGTTTTGCAACGTTTGTGCTTCCTGTGGGTGGTTTCGCTGCTGAAAATGGCCCTGAGCACGGTGCCGTCCAATAGTCCTAAGTACAAGCAGGCAGTCGGTGTCAGTGAACCGACAATATGTATGAAATAAGGTGTTTGTATTTTTTTGTACCTATTTATTTCATTTAATCTCTACACCCCAACGTGGGGCTTGAACTCATGACCCCAAGCTCAAGCGTCACGCGCTCCTCCGGCTGAGCCAGCCGGGCGCCCCAAATAAGGGTCTTTACTGTTTTATGAAGTTTGCTTATTTTCGTTTTGAGAGAGCGCACAAGCCGGGGAGGAACAGACAGAGAGAGGGAGACAAGAGAGAATCCCAAGCGGGTTCCGCACGGTCGGCACAGAGCCCGACGCTCGGACCGTGAGATCGTGACCTGAGCCGAGATCCAGAGTCGGACGCTTAACCGACAGAGCCAGCCGGGCGCCTCCAGATAAGGTGTCTTTAAACACGCATTAAACACGGTTACGTGCCGGTGGGTGAAACGCTGTGGCCAGAGGCGTGAAGGGACCTAACCTTGTGTCTCCCCTGGGAGCGATGGTGCCCTCTTCCCCGATTCAGCTTCTGGGAGACTTTATAGAGCGTAACTGCGGCAGCGGCGTGGAGGGTATAAATGCACCGACACTCGAGCTTGGGTGTGAGCACTGCCCCCACCGCTGTGACCTAAGGCACATTATTCAGCACTCCGTGCCCCCAGCTCCCTCAACTGCAGCATGGGGTTGAGAACTATCCACCTGGCCAGGGGCTGAGTTAGGATTCAATGACAAGTATGTAGAGCACTTGACATCTGCTTCGTGATGAGCACCCAAAACATGGCAGCTCATGGTAATGACTGAGTCCAGGACCTCTGACTGTTCCAGTGGCTTTTCCCATTCCGCGGCGAGTGCCAGGGGCTGACTGTGCGATCTGAAAAAGGCATCAGCCTCGCTACTGACCCTCTCTCTGGCTCTCCCGGTCTCCCCCAGGATTCTAGGAGCCCCAGATCAAGTTTGTTGGTCCCCCAAAGCCATGGCGGCCAGGCCGTTAGGAAAGAGCGGCCTTCGTGGGCAGGTGGGGCAACTCTGGGAGAAGCCAGGACCCCACCCAAACACACACACACCACACATCGCCGTGTGCCACAGATGTGTGGGCTGGCCAGCGCGCGGGGGTGCGGATCAAGGCTGCTCCATTCTGGCCTGAAAGCTGATGTTCAAGGCAATCCTATTGCAAGCACACGGAGAAGGAGTTTGATCCTTTGTGTCTCGCCCTCTCGCATCAGATTCTCTAATCGGGACCCCCTGGGAGGCAGGGACCTGAGCCCCAGGCTGTCCCAGCTGTACTCACCGTAGCCACTTTGTTGAGTTCCCACGACACTCCAGAAAAATCCATGTACCTTCAGTTCACTGCGGGGGAGTCGGATGGGAGAAGGATGACAGGGGGGGGGGGGGCGCCTGGGCGGCTCGGTCGGTTGAGTGACTTCAGCTCAGGTCGTGATCTCACGGTTTACAGTTCCGAGCCCCACATTGGGCTCTGCTGTCAGACCAGAGCCTGCTTGGGATCCTCTGTCCCCCTCTCTCTGTCCCTCCCCTGCTCACACTCTCTCTCAAAAATAAACAAACAAATAAATAACTGGGGTACTTTTTTTTCTTTTTGCAGTGTTTTAATCCGTGTAGACAGGCAACTATCATAATTGAAAGGATACTGCTTAGTAATTAATTAGACTGTAAGAAAAAAACCCTACCACGAAACCACCTCCCTAAGTGATCAGGGTCCTAGAAAATGGTACTTTTTAAATGTCGCTTTTCATTTCTTTGTCGCTGGTTTTAGAAAAGTAGTTTTTAAGTTTCTTGACCTGGATTCCAATGACTTTATTTGAATTCCTTATTAAGTCTAATAGCTTGTAGATTCGTTTGGATTTTCTTTGTTCTAAATCATGGCCTTCACGAATAACAGTGGTGTTATTTTTTTCCTTTCCAATCTTTGTGCCATTTAAAAAAAAAATCGAATGGGGCGCCTGGGTGGCGCAGTCGGTTAAGCGTCCGACCTCAGCCAGGTCACGATCTCGCGGTCCATGAGTTCGAGCCCCGCATCGGGCTCTGGGCTGATGTCTCAGAGCCTGGAGCCTGTTTCTGATTCTGTGTCTCCCTCTCTCTCTGCCCCTCCCCCGTTCATGCTCTGTCTCTCTCTGTCCCAAAAATAAAATAAAACGTTGAAAAAAAAAATTTTTTTTTAAATCGATTGTTTCACTGCCCTGTCCAAAGCCTCCAGTTCAGCAAAAGTAGTAAGGACAGGGCATCCTGGCTGGTCTCATCCGTAATCTCGGCGGGAACACATTTAATAATTCGCCATTAATTATGTTTGCTGTCCATTTGTTATACACACTTTTTTTTTTTTTTTTAAATTTTTTTTTTCAACGTTTTATTTATTTTTGGGACAGAGAGAGACAGAGCATGAACGGGGGAGGGGCAGAGAGAGAGGGAGACACAGAATCGGAAACAGGCTCCAGGCTCCGAGCCATCAGCCCAGAGCCCGACGCGGGGCTCGAACTCACAGACCGCGAGATCGTGACCTGGCTGAAGTCGGACGCTTAACCGACTGCGCCACCCAGGCGCCCCTATACACACTTTTTATCAGGTAAGGGAGTTCCTTTCTGTTTCTGTTTTATCATGACTGGGGGCCAAATTTTTCAAATGCTTTTTCTGCATCTAAAGAAATCATCCTACGATTCATCTCCTTTTAAATATTAATATAGCAAATTACAGTGATTGTCCAATATTAAACCAGCCTTGCATTCCTAGAATAAACCTCACTTGGTCACAATCTGTTATCAATGTTTCTTGTATATCATTGGATTGAATTGCTAACATTTTTGTTTGGAATTTTTGCGTGTATATTCATGAGAACAACCGATCTATAATCTAAATCGTAATTTAACCCATTGTAGACCCACAACATGTGCTACTTATTAGCTCACGACCCATTTCCACCTGGCTATGCCGTCGCTGGTCACATTCCCGATGAGGGATGTTCTAACTCTGGACTGCGCTTTGAATACGGGCCTCCAGCAAAATCATACCACAAGGTTCATTACTGAGTTCCAGACTCAGATGCCAGGCAAGGCTCCAGCCGACCGACCACTCGCCGTGGCCAGGATTATCACATCAGATATTCCTTCTGTCCCATCGCTCTTTCTTCTCCTTCCGGGACTGCAATTTCGCATCTGTTACACCTTTTAATTGTCCCACAGTTCTTGGCTATCTTGTTGTGTCTTTCATTTTTCTTTGCTCTTTGCACTTCCTTTTGGTAAGTTTCTATCAACACATATTTAAGCCCCCTGATTCGTTCCCCCGCCACAGCCAGCTTACTGATGAGCCCGCCAAAGGCATTTTTCATTTCTGTTACAGTGGCTTTTTTTTTTAATGTTTACGTATTTTTGAGAGAGGGAGAGAGCATGCGTGTGCAAGAGAGAGCAGGGGGAGGAGGAACAGAGAGAGGGAGACAGAGGATCCCAAGCAGGCGCTGTGCTGACAGCAGAGAGCCCGATGCGGGGCTCGAACTCACAAACTGTGAGATCATGACCTGAACCGAAGTCAGACGCTTAACCGACTGAGCCACCCAGGAGCCCTTCTGGTGTTCTTAACTTCTAGCATTCCCTTTCGATTCTTTCTTAGAGTTCCCATCTCTCTCCTTAACATGCATATCTGTTCTCCCCTTTGCCCACTTTTTCTACTAGAGTGCTCAACATATTAATCATAGTTATTTTCTGTTCCTTGTCCGATCATTCTGGAACTGGGGTCATACCTGAGTCTGGTTCTGATCATTGTTTTGTCTCTCCAGATTGTGTCTGTTGTTTGTTTTGTCTTCTCGTTTTGTTTTTGCCTTTTGGCATGCCTTGTGATTTTTTTGCTGTTGAGAGCCAAACCCGCTGTAGCAGAGACTAGGAACCGAGGTAAACAGGCTTTTAGCGTAAGGAATACATGAGTCTGCCTACGAGTGAGGCTATGTCATATTTGCTGTAGTTGCCAGCGTCTGTGGTTTCGAATTCTCTTAGTGTCTCTTCTCACCTCCTGTCTTGACTTTGGGTTTCCCTGCACACTCCTCCTCAGATAGAACCTTGTAACTCGTTTAGCTGGGATCACCACCCCCACACAGATGGGATCATCACCC
Organism: Prionailurus viverrinus; assembly: GCF_022837055.1. NCBI lineage: Eukaryota > Metazoa > Chordata > Mammalia > Carnivora > Felidae > Prionailurus > Prionailurus viverrinus. The sequence goes on from NC_062573.1 coordinate 89,261,144, forward strand.
ACATCCTGGAGCTCCTGCCGGTGGGGAGGAGGGGAGGTCCAGGAGACTGGAACACTCTACAGTTGCTCAGTGGCAGGTCCGTCTCTTAGTGAGCCTGGCTCTCAGGGCCGCTTCTCCAGTCCAAGAGCTTTTCCTTGCCTGCCTCCCACTCCCTTCTCCGGCTACTCTACTCCCCGCAAATTCTTGGAAGCTCTGTCTCCTGCCGATGATGTCTGATTGTCCATTTGTTTTCCCTTAGGTGAGATAGGAAGTCTGGAGGGAGCTGGAGGGAGAGGAGACCTCCCCTCCCCAGTTTGGGATAAGGCTCTGGGTGAATTTCACCAGGACGCCTCTCCCCTCCCCGTGCCAGGGGCACTAGCTGGTCTCTTCTCAGATCTCCTGGAGAACCTGGTGGGGTTCCTGGAGGTAAAAAACCATGGCTCCCCCCGCGTCCACACTCAGCGTCCAGCGATCTGTCAAAATCGCCACGATGTGTTCCTGCACCTTTGTGGCCCCAGCAACTCTGCTGCGGGTGAACACATCCTGCCCGTGACTCGCCAGGTTCCCCGTCTCCCCAGATCGCTGGGTAACAGTTGCCTTTCAACCTCAGTTCTCCAAAGGGTCCTGGAAACATCGCTGGTTTTCAGTGTGTCCAGCATTTCCCTTTCCTTTTTTTTTTTTTTTTTAAACACTTACTTATTTTTGAGAGACAGTGAGATACAGGAGGGGCAGAGAGAGAGGGAGACCCAGAAGCCAAAGCAGGCTCCAAGTTCTGAGCCGTCAGCACAGAGCCCGATGCGGGGCTCGAACTCACGAACCATGAGATCATGACCTGAGCCGAAGTCGGACGCTTAACCGACCGAGCTAACCAGGCGCCCCCAGCTTTTTCTTATTTGTAAGGACTACAGTGGTGACGTCTGAGTTCTCGACATGTTGGGCTGAACTAGAAGTCCTCTATCTGTTCTCTAAATCGGATTTCTTCTTCTTTTTTTTTTTTTTTTTTTTTTTTTTATTTATTTTTGGGACAGAGAGAGACAGAGCATGAACGGGGGAGGGGCAGAGAGAGAGGGAGACACAGAATCGGAAACAGGCTCCAGGCTCCGAGCCATCAGCCCAGAGCCTGACGTGGGGCTCGAACTCACGGACCGCGAGATCGTGACCTGGCTGAAGTCGGACGCTTAACCGACTGCGCCACCCAGGCGCCCCAAAATCGGATTTCTTCTTAAGAGTTCATCTGGAGGGAGCATTTCCCTGCTCGACACACATTTAAAGCCGCCGATCTGGGTACGTGAGGGCGCAGTTTCGCGCTTCCTGATAGGACGCGTGGAGCCGGCATGGGGCCCGGTGGGCCCGGTGGCTCTAAGCACCCCCTTCATGAGAGTCGTGAGGAGCAGGAGGACGTTCCCACCAGCTGGAGGACGAGGACTTGAGACTCGGGTTCCCTGGCTGACATCTCACCGTGTGCCTGGGATCTGTGGACCCGCCAGCTTGCTCAGGAAAACCTCAGCACCCCGAGCATCGATACCAGGTGGGTCCTCCGCGGCCTCTCTGTGCTCAGACCGGGCTAGCTCAGGGCAAGTGCTCGGGAGACGCTGGGTGAACTACTTTACCTTCAACTCAAGTCTCCAGGGACCAGCCTGCCACACGGTGGGTGTGCGTTGAATATAGCCGCATAATTAAAATAAATACACGATGATCTGAGAGTCTGGAGTGTCCAGGAGCCTCCAGAATAAATACAATTTGGGACCTACTGGGTATTTGAAGCAGTAAATTTCCGCTTCGTTGTAGCTACAACTTATTTAACGGGTCTTCAGATGAGCCTATCGTCTCTAATTGCCCAAAGTCAGACTCTGGACAGACAGGAGGGGAGAGGCTGGAGCCGGTGAGCGGGGGGGAGTATTAGCGGTGTGAGTACATGCATTTGGTTTTGCTTTTCAGTGTCCCTTTGGCCGTAGTTGGTACCCACCCAGCGCTTTCATATTTCCCACATTTCCAAGTGTGGCCACGTGTTACTTTTAAGTGTAACGAGGTTGCTAATATTTTCTGTATATGAAGCACATTTTCGATCCTACGACCTTTCCATGCATTATGTCTTTTATTCGGCAGGACAGCCCTCCCGCCGGAGGTTCTATCATTATCCCCATTTTGCAGATGAAGAAACTGAGGTACAGAGAGGGGGAACTGGTGCCTGGGCTCCAGACCAGTACCTGCTGGAGCCAGGATTGGACTCACATCCTCGGGTCCTCGGGGCATATCCAGATGGTCCCAGAGGACCCACCGGTTGCGTGGTCTTTGGAAGCAGTCGTTAGGAATGACAGCCGCAGGCTCACTCACTGGGCCCATCAGGTCTTTACGACACAGGCAGGGTTATTGTTCCCACTTTACAGACGAGATCCAAGCCACGCGGACAGAGGCATCGGGGCCACCAGACTGGCCATGGTGGCCCCCCACCCCACCCAGCCTTGGAAGCTGGTCTGAGAAAGCAAGGACTGCGGCTGCCCTGGTCACGTGGGTGCTCCAAGGCTTTGTATAGAGGCAGGCACACGGTGGCCACTCAATAAACGTTTCTTGGGCAAAAGAATGACCAGAGCCTTTGGGATCTCCGTGAGGCCAGATACAGTGTGGATGGCAGCCAAGGGGATCATTCTCTGCCCCAACCCCCTCTGCTCCGGGGGCATCCCAGGCGGACAGCAGCAGGTGTAAGAGCTGGGAGGCAGGCAGCCGAGAAATGGAGGAAGGCCAGGCAGGCCCGGTGCCACGGGGGCAGGGTCTCTGGAAAGGAAGATGGTGTGGGGTCCGGGTAGTTCTTTCGGGCTGTCCCAGGACCCACAGGAGGGGGAAAGCCGTCAGAGTTGAAGGGCCATGCCAGAGGGCCTGGAGACACCCACCTTCCCCAGCCAGCCTCCTCCTCTCTCCATCCTGCCAGCCTGCTTCCCACCGCACCCCCCCTCCTCCCACACACACCCGCGCCCATGTCTCTGTCCCTAGCCTCCCCAGTCCTCCCTCTTCCTGCTTCTGGCCCATCTCTCTAGCTCTCAAAAGCCGCAGGCACTTTGGGAATCCCTGCTCGACCTCCTCTCATCTCTACCGGTCCCTGTGTCTCCACGTCGTCGCAGACTTTAACTTTCATCCGGATCCTTCCATCTCGGCCTCTCTTGGCCTCAGTCTCCCTCCGTCTCCGTCCCTCGCCGCCTCCCTCCATAAGCCTGTGTCCAACACCCGCCCGCCGTGCCTCTCCTGGAGTTGTAGCTCCCCTGGGTCCCGCTGCGCCGATTGTCACTCGGACTTGGGCGCTGGCATCCTCGGGGCTGGGAGCCCGGGCGCGGGCGTTGGGGGCGGAGGGTTCTGGAAGGAGCAGGGAAGGGGGGGGGGGATCCCTGCCCTCGGCGCCCAGCGAGACTCGCGTGCCGGTCACCTGGCGTCCGGGACGCCGGCTCCGCTCAGACGTGCTCGACGTGGGCGCCCCGGGGCGCGCCTTTGTCTCTCCCCGGCCCGGGAGGCTAATTAGATTGAGGGGGGCGGGGGCGCCGTCCCTATTCAAGGCGCTGCGGCCGCCGCTCCGCCCGGCAGCCCCGGGCAGGCCAGGCCCGAGTCACGTCCATCAAAACCGTTTCTACGGGCCCGCGCCGCCACCCCACCTCGCAGCCCGTCGGGCCTTTGGAGGCGTCGGCGGGGGCGCTGGAGCCCTGAACCGTCCCGCGGGAACGGGGGCCGGGGGACCCGCGGGCCCCACGAGAGGAAGGAATTTCCCTGGGCCACGGCGGGACTGGGACCCGAAAGACTGAGACTCAGCACGGGAGAGAAATGGGAGGAGGAGGCCGAGAGGGTGTGAGAAGCCGGCGAGGGGGCCGGAGCCGGCGAAAGAGGAGAGCGCGCCGGAGAAGGAGGGCGGCGCGGGCGGGGGGAGCGCGGTGGAGGGGAGCGGCGGGAGGGGCCGGGACCCCGCGTGCGGGCGCGGAGGGGTGGGGGCGCCCGGCACGGGGAGGCAGGGGGAGCCCGGGAGGGGGGGAGGGGGGCGAGCCGCGTCGCGAGGCAGCCGGCCGCGCGGGCCGCTCGGGGGGCCCCGCCGCCGCCGCCGCCGCCGCCGCCGCGGGGCTGGGGCGCAGGGGGCCGGGGGACCCGGGTAGGGGGTCGGGACGCGGCGCGACCGCATTCTTCGCCTTTTCTTCCTCGGGCTCATTCCGGCCGATCGATACCTGCGCGGGACCTGCCCCCGCCGCTAATATCTTTTTAATGAGTTCGCGGGGCTTAGAGCGAGCGCGATCTGCCCTCCAGGGTGGATTTTCCCCCGGCAGATGTTTCGGGAGGAGGAGGCGCGCGGGGGCCCCCGGGAGGGGAGACAAATCTCTCCCTCCGAGGGGCGAGGGCAGAAGACTTTCTTCTAAAGTTCAAAAGAAAGACGGGCTTTCACTCGGCCCCCAAAAATGTATTTCCCGGCGGACAATGGGCTCCTTTCTGCGCCTCGGAGGGCCCGCGGGGCGGGAGGGGCGGGGACCCGGGCGCTCGGCCCCGCCTGGCCGACTCGCGCCCCCCCTGCACCCGAGTCGGGGCGGCTGAGTGAGGGCGCGGGAGCCGGGCGCCCGGCTTCCCCTCGGAACGCCCCGCCGAAGCGCGCAGTCTGGACCGGGGCGCCCGCGGGCTGAGCAGGGGCGCAGAGGCGAGAACGAAAGCGCCCTGCGGGCCGGGCCGCCCCCCACCCCGAGTCCCGGGTCTCGGGGGGTGCTGCCGCCGGGCCCCGAGGGGCGCGCGCCGGTGCGTCGAGAGGGGCTCGGGCCGTGGCCCCCGTTCTCTCCACGCTCCGCTCTGTGCGGGGCAACAGGTAGATACGAGCCGGTCTCGGGCGGCCGCGGGACCCTGGGTCCCTCTTCACCGGCGCCGGGCCGGCCACCCCTCGCGGGGCTCCCCTGCCCTTGCTCCCTCCCCCCCCACCACCCAAGTGTCCCTCAGTCCGTAGGTCCGTCGGCCTGCCGCCGATCCCTCTGTCCACTCCCGTGGGCTCCGGGAGAAGGGGGAGCCCAGGCCACGCGGATGACCTCCGAAGAGCCGCGGCCGATTGATTCGTTCCGCCCGGAGCCCGGGAGCGTGAATGGGGGCCGGGGCGACGACGGCGGCGACGGCGGCGGCGGCGGGGATAAAGATGTTCTCCCCGCGAGGGGGAGGAGGCGCGGGGCGGGAAGCGGGGCCATTCACTCCTGGCCCGGCCCCTCGGGAAGCTGCGCCGAAGAAAGAGGGCCGGGGCCTATTCAAGCCCTACGAGCCGCCCACAATGGACCGATATACTGGGGGCCTCTCTATTAACGCCCATGAATATTAAAGAGATCTCGGAACAGCGGCCCGCAGGCGGGAGGAGGGCGGCGCCTGCGAGCTCGGGCCGGGCCAGGGTAGGGTAGGGGGCTGCGGCGCCGACACACTCCTCGCCTGGGCCCCGCGAAAAACCACGCGGCTCATCCGCGGAGAAACTCCGGAACGTGCAATGTCTTTCTTCCCTCGCATTTCGGGGCGCGGCCTTGCGCCCCGACTCCAGTGGGCCCTGCCCTTTCCCTGGGGCGCGCGGTTCAGGCGGGCCCGGGGCTGGACCAGAAGCACAAAATTTGAGAGCGCACGGCGGAGGCGCGCGCGGGGCCGGCGGGCGCACGAGCTGGAAGGCAGCCCCCGGCGCGGCTTCCGCCCCACCCCCCGCCCCCAGCACCGCTCCCCGGGTTTTCGGGTCCTGGGGAAAGGAATCGGGCTCCCTAGGCGCGGTCCGAACCCTCAGTCCTTTCACCTTCTGACCCGGAGCTGGGGTCCAGGTCCCAAATGCTGCGCCCGTGGTTGGAGGTACGCACAGACCCGAGCGAGGGCTTTTCTCCCGGGGCGGGGCCGGGGAATTGGCAAAAATCCTCCGGGCTTTCAGAGGAAAGTGATCTGACCCAGAATGGGGCAAGGTGGGAAGGAACCTCAGTTCGCAAAGTCCAGCTTAACCCGTTGTGCAGACAGGGACACTGAGGCCCAGACAGAAAGGCCGTCCCAAGGACGTACAGAAGCCCTCAGCCTCCTTTCATCTCTCGGGGCGCTCTCCGACGTGGTCTCCTACGCCCGGGCGCGTTTCCCCCTCTACCACGTCCTGGCAGAAGCTAAGGTCCAGGCGTGAGTGAGGGCACCCAGGCTCGGACTGCGTCGGCCCCCTCCCACGGAACCCCCGGTTCAAGCCTGAGCCGGTGTGGCCCTCCGGCAGCATCTGCAAGGGACTCGAGGTTCCGGGACCTCACCCGCGAGCTGCGCTTGCTCCTCTGCAGCGCTGCCCTCTGCTGGCGCCAGGCCCGACGGTCGCGCCTTCTGCCGGGTGCAGCCTCCTCTGGGCATCAGCCTCCAGGCGCACCCGGGCCCTGGGTCTGAAGGCCTGCGGTTGCCGCCTTCTTTACCCTAAGCGCCGATGCGGACACCGGGATGCCGGGGACCACTGGCCCGCACTGGGCAGGCGGAGGCCGGGGGTCCACAGCGGTCAGGTGCCAGGATGGCCTAGCAAAGGCCAAGACCCCACGGTGGAAGGAGTTCTTTGCCAAGGGGTGGGGAGGGCAGTGACCTCCGAACGGGAAGGCCAGGCCTCCGACCTTCCGTGCAAGTCCCCCATGCTGCGGAGGAAGCCTGGAGAGTCCCATTCCTCTAGCTAATCCGGAGCCCAAACCATGCCCCCAGAAAACTCGGCTCCGTTAACGGAACCTGAAATTGCAGGGAGGGAAGGAGGTGTCCCTATGAAGCCCCTCCCGCGTCTAGGGCTGGGGTCGGGGCTTGAGGCTAACCCCAGAAGTCGGCAGAGCCTGCAGGAAGCCGTGGCCTCGTCGGAGGCTCAGCAGCTCCTCGTCTCCGGAAAGAGGCCGAGAGACACCGTGCTGGCGCTGCGGGTGCCTGGGAACCTCAGCGCCGAAAAAGCACCCTGGTGGAATGGGGGAGGGAGGAAGGGAGAGAAGAGGGAGGCCAGAAGAGAAAGAACGAGAACTAGGAGGCCGGAAGGAAGGAGTCCCGAAGGCTGCGAGCCTCCCTCGGTGGCAGCCTAGCCGAGAAGCTGGGAGGCCGGAGCCTCAAGCCCCGCGCGCACCGCAGCCTCGCCTGGGGCTGCCAGCGGTTTCGGAGAACGTTCGCTTTGGAGCCCGGCTGCTCCCACTCACTGTCCGGGGACCCCTCTCAGCACCGCCTCCCCCGGTGCTCATCAGAAAAGCCTATTCTGGACAACGCGCGGCTAGCGGGGTTTCCCGTCCCTAGCCCCCCGAGAGGCGGGAACCGGTCGCCCACGACGCCGTTTCGGGCAGGGCGGCCCCAGCGTTGGCCGCAGCCCCGCCGCGCAGCCCGTTCCGCGCGGGGAAGAGTTTCACACTCGGCCGCGAGCAGCGAGCGGGGCGGGAGGAGCGGCCCGTTTGAAGCGAAGCGCCCGGCTCCAGCAGCGCCGTCTGCAGCGGGGGATCGGCGCGGCCTGCGTCCTGGGGGCTGGAGCTCCGGAGAGCCCGGGCCGGGCCGGGCCGGGAGGGCCTGGGAGCGGAGGGGAGGAGAGGGGAGGGGAGGGGAGCGCCGGGCCGGCCGGGCCGGGCCGGGCCGGGAGGAGCTGCGCAGAGCCGGCCTGGGACAAGTGGGTGAGCGCGGGGCCGGCGGGGCCCGAGGCCAGGCGTCCCCTCCGGCCCAGTCCGGTCCCCGGAATCCGAGCGAGCCTCTTCGCGCCCCCTCCCCTGCTCCGTCCCCTCCTCTCCTCGCCGCGGGCTGAGCCTCCCTCCCAGCCCTGCGCTTCCCACGGGGAGAGGAGGAGGAAGAGGCGGGGAGGGGAGGGGGGGCGAGAGAGGAAGGGCCGGCGAGGGGCGGGAGGAGCGAAGAGGGACAATTCGGAGCGGCCTGCGCGCCCCCGCCCCTTGAGCTCTCGCGGCGAGGGCTCCTCGCGCCCGGCCGGGTACAACAAGTCTGTCCGACGTCAGGGGGTCATTAATAACCAATTAGGAGGGTCACTGCGGCTCCTATAAAGGCGCTGAGATTTTGCCAAGGGGAAGACCGTCCGGGCCGGGTGTGCGAGAGGCGAGCGCGCGTCCGAGAGCCCCTCGCCGCCGTTTCTCGGCAGCCACCCGCCTCCCACCCGCCCCGCAGCCCCCGCACCCACCTCCGCCTCCACCCCCGTCTCTCCGGCCCTCCGCGCCGCCTCTGCCGTCCCTGCTGATTCCTCTCCCTCTCCGCCTCGCTCCCCCTCGTTCACTTTCCTCGCAGCCCGCCTCGCCTCCCGCTCCCTCCTGCGTCCTCCCCCTCCTCCTCCTCCTCCTCCTCCTCCTCCTCGTCCTCGTCCTCCCCCTGCTCCTCTTCCTTCTCCTCCTCCAGCACAGCCCTCCTCTCTCGCTCCTCCGCTCCCCTCTCACCCGCCGCATCCCCGCGTCGGCCCGGCCGTCCGTCCCCGGCGCCGGCGAGCCCCGGGCCGCCCATGATGGGCTCCGTGCTCCCGGCGGAGGCCCTGGTGCTCAAGACCGGGCTGAAGGCGCCGGGGCTGGCGCTGGCCGAGGTCATCACCTCCGACATCCTGCACAGCTTCCTGTATGGCCGCTGGCGCAACGTGCTGGGCGAGCAGCTCTTCGAGGACAAGAGCCACCACGCCAGCCCCAAGACGGCCTTCACCGCCGAGGTCCTGGCGCAGTCTTTCTCCGGCGGTGAGTCGCGCCGTCGAGGCCGGTCGCGTCCCCTCCTCCCGGCGGCCCCGGATTCCCCGCCTGGCGACGCCCGGGGCGCGGCCGGGACCAGGGGCGTCGCGGCCGCTCGCGCCGGCCTGGGCGCTGCAGGTGCTCCGCGGGCCTCAGTTTCCCGGAAGCCGAACCGGGGCGCGAGCGGCGAGGCCCCGGGCGGGGCGGGGCGGGGCGGGAAGCGGCCGCGTCGAGACTGCGGGGCCCGGCGCCCCCAGGCTCCCCCCACCCCCGCCCGCCCCTCGCCCCTTTGAGCCGGCGGGTTCCCGGCATTTAAAGCCTTACTAGGCGTGTAATAGCAGTTGACTCAAAAAGAAGGGGTTTAAAATTCATTTAGTTAACTTGGGCTTGACCCGCGAAAGTTCCCACTTAAACCGAGAACTTTAAAAGGGGGGGGGGTGCTGGGGAGGGGGCGGAGGGCGGGCGGGCCGGGAGAGAAAGCCGCGGAGGGAGCGAGGGAGAGAAAGAGAGAGCGAGAAAAGTTTCTTTTCTTTAAGATGTCTCAAGTTCTTACTCCTCATTCATCAACCTGCAAACAATATCTTTCCCCGACGCTGGCATCTCTGCGCGTCGCCCTCTCTTCCCCCGTGACGATTTCTGTTCCTCTCTTAATTTACCGTGCAGACTAATTCCACTTCCATTCACGCTATGTCAACCATCTAATCCCCCCTTTTTGTAAGGGGAATTCCTCGGCCCCTTTTAAACAAGTCCCCTCCGCATTGAGCTACAATTTACTGCTACAGCATTCTTCCCGGGCTAATGAATTTAGAATTAGCAATTTCTTTCGAATGGAGCCGAATGAATGCTATCACTTTAACAGCGTGACAAATTGCCGGCCGCGCCGCAATGGACACCGTTTAACCCCCCCTTTCAGCCGGCCCGCTCGCCGGCTATTTTCCCAGGTAGCTTAGAGGGGAACCTTGTAAGACATGGAAAACGCCCCTGTGCGCCTGGCCGCCCCCACTCCGGCTGCCGGGCCCGGCGGGGGGACCCCTCCCCGGGGGGGCTGGGGGCCTCCAGGCTCTTTCCCGCCCAGAGGGGCGACTTCAGGGCTCGCCTGGATCCGGGCGCCGCCCTTTCTGGCGCCCCGGATCCCCGGCGCGGAGGGGGACCCAGGCGGGCCCCGGGTCACACGCAGCGCGCCGAAGGCGGCCCGCCGCAGCCCGAGTTTCTTTGGACCTTCCGCCGCCTCCCGCAGCCTGCGGTCTCTTTCCAGCGCTGTCGCCAGTCCGCCCCGAGGTGCGGGGGCCTTCCGCACCCCGAAAAGCGTGAGAGCCGCTGGCCGCCTCCGGGGTCCTTCCACGGCGCCCTGGGTTCCGTGCGGGGAGGCGCCGTGAGCGCTGAGTGCCGGGCCGAAGGGCGGTCTCGGCTTGGCTACCGCCTCCTCCTGGGAGCTGGCCTCAGTTTACCCATCTGTAAACCCGCGCGCTGCGACAGGCACGGTAGTTCTTGAACTCTTCCAGGGTGGAGGGCAGGGAGGTTGTGGATGCTTTGAGAATTAGTGGAGAGACAAAAAAAAAAAAAAAAAAAAAAAAAGGAAGAAAGAAAAGAAAGAAGGAAAGAAGGAAAGAAAAGCGTCCCTAGAAATGAGCCCCAAAGCATCTCTTGCTTTGGAAGGTACGGAGGGTCCCCCGGTTGCAAATGGAGGAGACTCCACCCTGCGCCCTCCACTCCTCCGCGCGCGCACACACCCCAGTGACTTCTGCAGAGTCATTCCAGGGCAGGCCTGGGGTTGGTCTGGCCAGGCAGGACGGGCCTGGGTCCCTGGTGGGGAAGAGCCGGCCATCCCCTGCCTCAGGCTCTGACCGGGTCCCCCTGCCCCGGCGGCGGTCACAGAGGTGCAGAAGCTGTCCAGCCTGGTGCTGCCGGCGGAGGTGATCATCGCGCAGAGTTCCATCCCCGGCGAGGGCCTCGGCATCTTCTCCAAGACGTGGATCAAGGCCGGCACCGAGATGGGCCCCTTCACCGGCCGCGTCATCGCCCCGGAGCATGTGGACATCTGCAAGAACAACAACCTCATGTGGGAGGTAGGTTCCAGCCAGGGGAGAGGGGCTCGGGCGGGATCCTGGAGTCAGGCAGACGCCGCCGCTTGGTCCCTGGCGCCCCAGCGCTCCCTGAAGCCCGATCCCGCACCTGTATGCCTGAAGGAGCCTCCCCAAACCACTCGCGGGAAGGCCGTTGTTTGGAAAATCTGACCCTCCTCCCCCCTGGCCAACCCTCGGGACTGTTGTTGGCCCCAACTCGCAGAGGAGGGCACTGAGAGAGAGCAGGAGAGGCCGATGCTTGCCCAGGGTTTTGCCGACTGCTGGGAAGGGAACCCGGAGGAAGCTGCAAGGAAAATGCCTCAGAGCCACCCGGCCTGGGTGTGAGGGTGGCCAGCATGGAGAACCACGGGAGCTGTGGGTTCTTCCGAGGAATGGGCTTCTCAGCCCAGGCAGAACGATGACAACTGGAAATGATCAGGGACAAACTGGTGTTGCGTCAGCTTTCCAGGTCAGGGGCCCACATTCCACCAGACGATGGAAACTGAAGCCCAGAGAAGCTTCCATTCATCCCAGGCCCTCGGACCCTTCTCTCCTCCGCCAGGGAGGACAAAGCCACTCCCCCAAACAATTCCGCCTCCTGGGGCTCCGGAGCAGCCCCAGCAGCAGCTGCCGGGGGTAGTTCGGAGCACCCTCTCCCTGATCTCATTCCCCCTCCCTCCATGGATCCACTTCCAGCCCCCACCTCACCGTCCCTGGAGGAGCCCAATATGACACATCTTGCTTCTGGTCACAGGAGCAGGAGGAAGGGAACAGGGCGATGGTCCAGACGCCTCTCCTGACCTCACCTCCTCCCTCCCTGGAGGCCTGGGCCAGTAGTTACCGGTCCCATTTGTTGCTAGGTTAGCAAGCTGGGGTCCAGCTTGGTCTCTGACTATTCTTGGTAGGTCCCACAAGGGGGGTTAGGCCAGGCCAGGGTGTCACCGTGAGCCAGTCTTCCCTCTCCAGGCTCCCGAGTCCCCCCCTCTGAGGTCCTGGCCAGTGCTCTCCGCTGCTTTGAGGAGCCTCCCCAGGGGGTTCGCTGGATACCACTTTGTCCAGTCAGTGATCCCTGGAGACCCTTCTCTTCTGGAGATGGGGAGCCCATGGCAGCAGGGGCCGTGGGGCCCGGGAGACCGACTGCCTGTTGGTCACTTCTAGCTGCCTGGCCTCCGGAAAGTCACTGCGCTGCTCCCAGCCTCCCTTTTCTCAGCTGGAAGACTGAGTTGAGAGCTGCTTCCCCTTCCTGGGGCTGTTGCGAGCACGGGGAGAGAGTGTGTGTGTGTGGATCTGCCGGGCCTGGGCCCGGCCACAGGTGGCGCCTGCGACACAGCCTGCCTCACTCCGTCCCTCGCCTCCCTGCGGGCAGGTGTTCAATGAGGATGGCACGGTGCGCTATTTCATCGATGCCAGCCAGGAGGACCACCGGAGCTGGATGACCTATATCAAGTGCGCACGTAACGAGCAGGAACAGAACCTGGAGGTCGTCCAGATTGGCACCAGCATCTTCTACAAGGCCATTGAGGTGAGCGTGTGTCCTGTTGTGTAAGGAAGCGTGGGGCGGCCGGGAGAAGGTGTGCAGGCAGCCGCGTCCGTCCCGGGAACCGCAGGGGATGGAAGGGCGTTGCCTTCGGGCCCCGCTGGCCCCGCTCAGGCTGTACGACCGGGGCCCACGCATCGCGGTCCCTGGGAGCACGAACTTGGTGGCAGGTTTCCTGCTGTGGATCAGAAAGGACAGAACTTGTGACTTGATGCCCTTGTGGATGTCACGAGCGCCTCAGCGGTGAGGTCCTTGGATAGCTGCTTAGGGTGTCCTGGGGTCCAGAAGCCAAGAGAGACGGAGAGCAAGACGCGGGAAGGCAGCCTGGGGAAAACATCTGGATGGGAGGGAGGGCACTGTGTCTGCGGCATTTTAGCTCCTTGTCCTGCTCGCATGGGATGCTCATGACATGTGGATCACGACTCTGGTCTCCGCTATCACGTATTGATCCCTTGCTGTGCAAGGCTTCTCCTAGGCTCTGTGTATGCATCCTCGTTTATAATCCTTGTGCATTTACTCCACGAGGGAGGATTCCACGAGGAGGAAGCTGGGTCTCACTTGGTGGCAGACGGCCTCAGGAGCTCTCACCGAGCCTTGCAGGGGCAGTGTTAGTGCGAGTGCCCGTGTGGAGTGGAACTTCTTGGAGGCGAGAGAAAGGGAGAGAGAGCAGACACATAAATATCACATCCCATGGTTGGGGGTAGCTAAGCCAGACCCAGGTCACGGGAAGGTTCGGGAGGATGGGAAAAGGAGGTGTTCCCAATAGGGAAACGCTTGGGCAGAGGCAGAAAAGCTGACGGTGTGTGGGGAGGGGCTGACGACACAAAGCAAGCCAACTGGTGGCCGCCATGATGGCCATGCTGTCGGGACCCTCCCTGGACAGTGTCCCTTGGTAGGAAATTTGCTTACCATCTGGCCCGGAGTCGAACAAGCTGTCCTCCTTCCCCATGGCAGATTGGTGGTAAGGGCTGTGTGTGTGTGTGGGGGGGGGGACAGCAGGGGGATGTTCCCCCCACACTTGTTTGGACCTCATTCTTCCACTCCGCTAGCGGAAGGGGGCAGTGTCCCTTAGGGTGGGGCTGGGCTTGGTTGAGTTTTGGAGGAGTCTGAAGGAGAATGATTTCCCGTTAGTCCATTTTCTCCCCGGGACTCAGAGCCCCAAGTCTTTCTAAGGCCTGAGGGGCACTGGGGCCTAGCAGCTTCTGGAACCGGGGTCCAGTTGTCCCTCCGTCACCAGGCTCCAGGAAATCTCCCAGAGATGACAGCAGGGTGGTCTTTGCCTGGGTACCGGTGTGGCCGGGAGTGGGTCCCAGCTGAAGGGTGGCCCCTGGTGGGGGGGCCAGGAAGTGGAGGGGGACCAGGAGGGTGAAGCCAGGTGCAGTTTCTGGACTGGGGTTCAAGTGAGGGGGAGCAGCATGGGGCTGCGTGAAGGTGGCCTAGGCCCAGGACAGAGGTGGCCGCTGTGACCATGTGGCTGGGCCACCACTCTGTGGGAACAAGGACCCCCTCCCCACCCCACCCCACCCCCGGCTGGCCTCAAATTGGCCTCGGGTGTGGCTGAACCTCACTGCCAGCAGAGAGCACCCCCTGCATCTTCACCCCTCCCACCCTCCCAGCCTCACTCGCACATTCTCCTACTTGGGCACTGAGTCCCGGCCATCCCGCTACAGAAGAGACCGGGGACGCACACCCTTCGTGTTCCTCGCGTGCACACACATAACACGAGCACAGGTGCACACGCGCGTGCGCATGAGAGAAAACAGGAACGTTCACACGATTCGGGCCAAAGGACTCCCGGCTGGGACAGACTCGGGGGCCTCTCAGTCTCATCTCCCGGTGTGGGTGTCCCTGCCCAAGGCTCACCAGAGTCAGGAAACATCAATAGAAATTTCTACAGAAATTCCGAGTCAGAGGGCACAGTGGCTGAAGGGTATCTCCAGGGAGGAATCTGAATGTATAAGATCAAAAAAAGAAAACCCTGCATTTCATCAGGATTTAAGGTGAGAGAAAAGGCTAAGGGGAAGGAAATCGTATCACATATGATACTGTGAGCTAAACACCACTGGCTTGCCGTTAATGCTTGCCCAGGGTTGGCAAGCCTACGGAGGGGACTGTTTGGGTGAGGGACAAGGAAACACAAAATGTCACTTTATTTTCATTTAAACTTAAAAAAAAAAATGTTTATTTTTGAGAACGAGAGAGCACATGAGCGCAGAAGCAGGGGAGGGGCAAAGAAAAAGAGGGAGACACAGAATCCGAAGCAGGTGCCAGGCTCTGAGCTGTCAGTACAGAGCCCGCTCGGGGCTCGAACTCACGAACCGGGAGATCATGACCTGAGCCGAAGTCGGACGCTCGACCCACTGAGCCACCCAGATCCACCCACCGTGCCTCAGGGCGGAGGCCAGCGCTCCCTGGCCCTTCTAGGCTCCACCAGAAGAAATTGCTGCTCCCCCGGGCCACTCCCAGAAGCCTCTGGAATAGGTGGGCCATTTGTTCTGCGCGTGTGTGTGAGTCGGCCGAGGAGCTGGGCCTTGGCCATGATCCATTGTCTTACTCTTTCTGTCAACTCAGAGCTGCTGTTTATTTTCCGTAACGGGAACCCATTACTTGCCCCCCAAAACGGGAAGGAACATCTTTCTTCAATAAACAGCATACACGGCGGCTGCCCTCGCAATCCCCACAAATACAAAATAGTAGCCCTCCAAATGGGGCTGGGGTTTCAAGGCCAGCCAGTCGGTGGAGAACCCCCAGGCGGGTTTGGCATCTGGCTGCTATTCCTGGGCCATTCTCCTCGTCGATTTGGCCACAGAAGCATTTACTGGAACGTCAGGTGCCTAAAATGACATTTCTAGAAAGCGCCGGGCACATAGCAAGTGACCACTCAGTGTTGAACAAGCAAGTCTTGCTGCAGGGGATGGGGGCCTGGATCTAAGGTCTGAGCAACTTTTTACGAATCGAGACCTTTCAGCTCTGTGAGACACTATCACTGTCCCCTGTCCCCATCTTATTATTTTTTTCGAAGGTTTATTTACGTATTCCGAGAGAGACAGTGACAGTACGGGCAGGGGCGGGGCAGGCAGAGAGGGAGACAGAGAATCCCAAGCAGGCTCCGGACTGCCAGCGCAGAGTCTGACGCGGGGCTCGAACCCACGAGATTGTAAGATGGTGACCTGAACCGAAACCAAGAGTCGGATGGATGATCCACTGACTGAGCCACCCAGGCGCCGCTCACTGTCCCCGTTTTAATGATGATAAAACTAAAGTTCAGGGAGATCGCAGGAGGTTGGCGAGCTGTGATTTGAATCTAGGCCTGTCTGACCGCCCCCCCCCCCTCCAGGGCAAAGCTGTTGGTCACCATGTCATGGGGCCTCCCTGGCCAATATGTATTTGCTGGAACTCTATTAATTGGTGTGTCAGGACATCTGTGGCACAATGGAAATTGATATTCGTCCAGATGACACGGAGATCCTTCTAGACGAGGGCTTTTGCGCCGCCCGGGGAAAGGGAGGGAGGGCCTCAGAGCCTCCTGGGAGCATGTTCAATAGTGCGGCATAAATTTTTATTAGGAAAACAACCCCAAGCCGGTCGGCTTCCACTTACAATAAAAATTCAGAAATGGGGCAGAACAAAACTTCTGGGCTGATAGGGAAGGTTAAGAAGCACAAGTTGAGAGGGGCGCCTGGGTGGCTCAGTCGGTTGAGCGTCCAGCTCTTGATTTGGGCTCAGGTCACGGTCCCAGGGTCATGGAATTGAGGCCCGTGTCAGGCTCTGCACTAAGCGCGGAGCCTGCTTAAGATTCTTTTTCTCTCTGCCCCTCTCCTCTCCTTGCGCACTCTCTCTCTAAAATAAAATAAAAATTAAGAGCATGAGTGGAGCGATTATGTAATTTGTCAAGGAAAGACTCAGGCCCCGATATTCCCCCCAAGTCTTGGCAACGTAGATTTTATGGTACGCGACTCTGTTTCTTTGGGAATTATTTGCTTTATTGTGTGTCCTGAGCCAGCGCCTAATGTCCAGAAAAGTGAATAAATAGCTGATTCTGGTTCTCCGGGCTCCAGTGGAGAGTCCTGCCAGGGCCACGCCAGAGTGTTGGCCATAAGACACCACGGAAGGATCTGGAAGGCCTGACGGGCACCGTGGCTGTTCTTTGCTCTCGGGCGGTCAGCTGCCGGGACCCTGGGAGTCTGTGGACAATGGCACCAGGATCTCAGGGAGGAGGCTATGGGTCCGGTCTGAGGGTCTCCTTGTCTCCGTCTCTGGGGTTATTGCATGAGGGTACCAGTGAGCAAACGGAGACTAGACGTCCAGGTCAGGGGCTGCCGCTGGCTTCCCAGAGCTCGGGAAAGATCTGAGAGCTCCACTTCCGATCTTCCCTAGTGCTGGTGGCTTCTCCAGATCCGGCGAGCTGTGTCGTTCCCAATTCCAGTAGATTCTTCTTCAGAGATTTTCTTTCTTTTATGTATGTATGTATATGTATATGTATATGTATATGTATATGTATATGTATATGTATACGTATAAATATATGTATATATATGTGTGTGTGTGTGTGTGTATGTATATATATGTAGCTTGAAAGTAATATTTGTTCATTGCTTTTCTAAAAATCCGCTATCTCATCTAGAAAGCAGAATTCACTCTGCTCCTCACGAACCTTAAGTCAGCATGTTTTAATCGTCTCAAAATGACAAACCCTTCTGTGGAAAGAAGCGTAGAAAACTGGTGACGGTGGCTGGCCGTCCAGGATGGGAGGGAGAGTTACTTTTCGTTATATACCCCCCCCGCCTTATGTGTTGACACGTTTTGGCCAACGTGTCTGCATCATGGTTTCAATTTCTGAAATTAACTAGTAAAATTAATTTTCGGACGTTTAAAAAAATGTGTTGGTAAATACACGCGTCACTCTATATCAAAAGTCGATATTGAAGCTCTTATTTAAAAAATAATATTCCTGGGGCGCCTGGGCGGCTCCGTCGGTTAAGTGTCTGACTCCTGATCTCGGCTCAGGTTGTGAGCTCACGGTTCATGAGTTCAAGCCCCGCGTGGGGCTGTGCGCTGATGGCGTGGAGCCTGCTTGGGATTCTGTCTCTCCTTCTCCCTGCTCCTCCCCCCCCCTTGTGCTCACACTCAAAATAAATAAACTTCAAAAAAAATTTTTTTAAATAATATTCCAAACAACCATTTTTAAAATAATTTTTAAATGTTTATTTATTTTTGAGAGACAGAATACAGGCCGGGGAGGGGCAGAGAGAGAGGCAGACACAGAATCCGAAGCAGGCTCCAGGCTCCGAGCTGTCAGCACAGAACCCGACACGGGGCTTGAACCCACAGATGTGAGATCGTGACCTGAGCCAAAGCCCGATGCTCAACCGACTGAGTCACCCAGGTGCCCCTCCAAACAACCATTTTGAATAATAATACTCAGAATCTGTGCAATCCCAGATGTTCTTGGCTTCTGGTTCCTCGCCATTGTTGTTGTCGTGTTCATTTTAGATTTAATAACAATCGCTATTGTCTATTACAAGGAGAAGGCTGGTGTTGACTTAGATACTTGATTCCTACACTGAGAGTCTGGAGGTAGAGGCAAAGATCAGGGCGACATCCGCCGGGGGCTTGCTGAAATTCCCATGCACATCACTGCCCTCCCTGGCGGTGCCCCCGCCCCAGCCAAGCCGGAAGCAGTGGCCCGATCTCGGGCTCCTGTGCTTGGCGCACGCGGCCCCAGCCTGTGCTCTTGTCGGGTCACCGAAGGCAAAGCCACCAGTCATCCTGGGCTTTCACTGTGCCAGCGGCCGGAGCCACGCTGCAGGCTCTGTGGGGGCCACTGGGGGACCTGATGCTCCACAGAGAGCTGCCAGCTTCCTGAGAGGCTGGTGGGCTTGGGGAAAATTATAGCAAGCTCTCCTGTGTCCGTCCACCTCGCCAAGGTTTATGTGCGGGGCTCCGCGGAGCCCTGACCCCGTGAGACCAGAGCAGTGGTGCTGTCCCTGTTTTAGAGTCGAGGAAACTGAGGCCCGGCGATGGAAGGCAAGCTGCCCGAGGTCACAGGCTCGGCAGCTAGGGAGCCCAGGTGGCGCCTGACAGAGTGACTTCAGGTCCTGAGTCAGAACCCTCTGCGGGAGTGTCTCCTGTTGGGACAGTCTGACGGGGAGCCTGTTGCTTTGGAAGCATGATTCTGGAAACGGAAGCTAGGAGTCGGGACGGTGTGGGAGATGACTTACGATCAGAGTGTCAGAGTTGGGGGACCTCAGGGCTCATGTTCCCCCACCCCCTCATTTGAGGAGACAAGCTTAGAGAGGCCAAGGGCTGGCCTAGGGTCACACAGGGACCAGATGGCGGAGGGCCTATCCCCACCTTCCCTCAGAGAGCAGCCTTCTGACAATGAACTGATCTTCGATTGTTCTAGTTCCAACCTCCTCTTTTCCAGGGGGACTCACAAAACCTCCGTCTTCTCTGACCCCTTTCCAGCAGGGCCCCCACCGCTGTCCCGCTGACTTCTGGGACAGCGGCCATGACTGTGAATGACCTTGAGGACTGTCCCTGTGGTGCCAAGTTCTAGTCTGCCTGCCTTCTTTGAGGCACCACCTAATTTTCCTGGGGTTCGGGGGCTGCACTTTCCATATTCAAACCCTGGCATCCTCTGCTTGGTTTCTGGTCACTCACTGACCCTGAGGGCTTGACGTGATGCCCCATGGGTGGGGGCGGGGAGGGGGAGCTGCTGGGAAGGGACCCGGGGACCCCGGGCTGAGTCTTAGGAGGACGCAGTGACGAGGCCCCTCACACACTTGCCCTCGCCCACTCGTCTCCTTTCAGATCGAGCAGAGCTGGCTGGTCTGAGGGTTGTCCTAGCTCTGACCGGGGGAAGGAAGCGGTGGTGGCCAGAAGGGCTCCGCCTGTGGTGGGGGTCTGCAGGCCAGAGCCCCACGGAAGGGGCGGGGCCCTCTCTGCCACCAGGGAGCCCGAGGGAGGGGGCTCCTATCCTTGCGTGATTCCAGATACCCCCAGATGGTTTCCGTGTGACCTTTGGTGCTGCAACTCCGTTCAGATGGTGGGCGACCCGTGAGGCGAACAAGCCACTTGCTGCCTGGGGGCGTCCAGCTTTCTCTGGGAAGGTCAGAGAGTGACCCACGGGCTGAATGCCAAAGTCATCTCGGGGGGTGCAGGCTTGGGAGGGTGGGGCCCATCTCCTCTTTCCTTTGTCTCTCTCTCGCCCTCTCTAAGATTTTATTTTATTTTATTATTTTTTTATTTGGGAGAGCACGAGCAGGGGAGAGGGACAGAGGGAGAGAGAGAAAGAATCCCAAGCAGGCTCCACCCTGAGCACAGAGCCCGATGCGCAGCCTGATCCCACGACTAAAATCAAGAGTTGGACACTCACCCAACCGACTGAGTCACCCAGGCGCCCCTTTTAAGATTTTATTGTTAAGTAATCTCTACACCCAACATGGGACTCGAACTCACAACCCTGAGATCAAGAGTGGCGTGCTCTACTGACCGAGAAAGCCAGGCGCCCCATCTCTCTCATCTGTCTTAGTTGCCGGGGCCTGAAGATTCCCCGATTGGGAGGGGCTAACTGGCTGTCGCCAAAGGCCTGGCGGGCCCCTTGGGATGTCCCCACCTTCCTCCGGAGTGTGGGGTTTATGGTTAGTGCCACATCAGGCCTTCCACAGCCTCCCTGGACTGTCCAGGCCTTCACCCCTTCCCTGGGGCAGGTTCCCCCCCGCCCCGGGGAGTGGCCCTGTCATCATTTGTGAAGTTCTCTCCCATAGAAATGGATTTTAGGTCCGTGTGCCCCAGTATTTCCTGAGGTGAGGGTGTCTCTCAATCGGAATGCTTCTTTTCTAGCATTTGCCGTGTGCAAGGAGTCCCGCAGAGACAGTGACAGGGACAGAAGCACGTGTGATGTGGTGCTGCCTTGTGGGCGCTTTGGATGAGAGGTGTTGCCAGAACATTTTCAGACAAGATGTAACCAAGTCCCCTAGGGTGCCCCGCAGCCCACGCTCCTGGGGCACACCTGCCTCAGCCCTGCAGACCTGAGGGCTGGCTGACTCTGGTTCCCCTCAGTCAGAAACGAAAAGTTTTCTGGCCTACCTTCTTCCGGAACTTCTGCTTGCTACAAGGCTTCGTTCTGTTGCTGCCAGTTCGGGAGCTCTTACGCGGCTGGATGGCAGCTGTGTTCCCCGCAGTGTTCCCCAGGACAGAGATGGCGAGAAGGCCTGGGCTGGGAGAGGGAAGCAGAGGGCCAGACGGAGCATCCCCCGGACTTCTATGTTTGTGCAGCTCGCTGGGGACGCCTAGGGTGGCTTTCTCGGGGCTGACACTGGATCCACATCTCCATGGCAGGCAGAGGACAGCTGCCTCCTGGCTCCGGGGCAGGGGGAGCAGGGAGGGGGGATGTGCAGACACCCTGAGTCTCACACCTGGGACCGCTGTCTCCCTAACCCCCTCCTGCTTTCTTCCCTGTAGATGATCCCTCCTGACCAGGAGCTGCTGGTGTGGTATGGAAACTCACACAACACGTTCCTGGGGATCCCTGGTGTGCCCGGACTAGAGGAGGAGCAGAAAAAGAACAAGCATGGTAGGTAGTCTCCATGAGGCCACGATGAACCCAGAATGAGAGAGTGAGTGTGTGTGTGTGTGTGTGTGTGTGTGTGTGTGCGCGCGCGCGCGCGCATGTCTTTGTGGCAGGGAGGCTCCTGGCCTCCGGGGATCCTGGTTCCATCTCCAGCAGTATTGAGCACAGACTATTGGCCCAAGCAGGCCGATGCCCCTGGAGCTGCCCCCCGCAGTCCCCGCATGAACGGCAGTGTGTTTCCTGGACAAAATAAATGATCTGGGGGCAGGTTCCGTGGGGAGACGCCAGAGAGGCAGAGGGTGTAGCGGAAGGAGCAAGGGGCCCAGCAGTGGGAGCCCGGATTGAGATCCAGCTCTGCTTCACCATCTTGCCTCAGTTTCTCCATCTGCGAAGGCAAGATGTTGGGCGAGATGATCTTTAAACTGCCTTCCAGCTCTGGCGATGTACGTGCCCCTCTGTCCCCGGTGTAGGGCCTGGGGCAGGTGCTTGGTATAAACACGTTGATTGAAGGTGGGGCAGAGTGTGCCTTGCCTCCGTGGGTTGTGGGGGGCCACTGGTCATCACGATAGAGACCACTTGCACAAGACCTATTTCATGCCAAGTTTATCGAGCTAAACCTTTTACAGGTTATCATCCCACTTGGGTCCTCCTAAAGCCCTCGCGAAATGTGGTCATCTTTAATTTGAGAGGACAAAGCTGAGACCCTGCGCTGCGGCTAATGTTTTGCAAACACTAATTTCTCTGATCCTTACAGCAGCTTCTGGGGCTGATGCTATTATTGCTTCCATCTCAGCAATGAGAACAATGAGGCGCAGTTCCCTGGTACATAACAGGCACCCAGGAAATATCTGTGGGATGAATAAATGGCATTTGGGGGGCCTTTTATGGAAGACAGTCATTTATAGAAGGCTGCTTTGAGCCACGTGCTTCCCATATACAGGCTAAGGGAGGTAAAGTGCAGCTTTTTGTGATCATCTGGCCAAGTTGTGCATAGCCCCATGAGGTCGTAGTAGGTCCCCGTTTTACAGATGGGAACGTTGAGGTTTCGGAGGCGAAGTCACTAAGGCCTCGAGGTCTCAGCACAGTCTGGATCCAACTCCTATCTGACCCCAAGCCAGGCTCCCTGACGCCCCTCTCATCCCGCCCACCGGTCTGCTCCGGACCCCGCACCCGCCCGCCCGGGGCCATCCGAGGCGGGGCCGGGAGGAGGGCGCGCGTGGCGGGGGGGGGCGGGGGGGGTGGGGGGGGGTGCGCGCGTGCCGGGCCGCGGCGGCGCGGGTCGTAACGAGCCTGCTCTCTCCCCCCCCTCCCCCGCCCTCTCCCCGCCTGCCCCCCCCCCGGGGCCCCGCCCGCGCGGCCAGAGGACTTCCACCCGGCGGACTCGGCGGCGGGCACCGCGGGCCGCATGCGCTGTGTCATCTGCCACCGCGGCTTCAACTCGCGCAGCAACCTGCGCTCGCACATGCGCATCCACACGCTGGACAAGCCCTTCGTGTGCCGCTTCTGCAACCGCCGCTTCAGCCAGTCGTCCACTCTGCGCAACCACGTGCGCCTGCACACGGGCGAGCGCCCCTACAAGTGCCAGGTGTGCCAGAGCGCCTACTCGCAGCTGGCCGGCCTGCGCGCCCACCAGAAGAGCGCGCGCCACCGGCCGCCCAGCGCCGCGCTGCAGACGCACTCGCCCGCGCTGCCCGCGCCGCACGCGCACGCGCCCGCGCTCGCGGCTGCCGCCGCCGCGGCCGCGCACCACCTGCCGGCCATGGTGCTGTGAGCGCCGCGCGCGCGCCCGCGCCCGCCGCGCCCGCGCGCCCGCGCCCGCCGCGCGCGCGCGCCCGCGCCCGCCGCGCGCGCGCGCCCCGCCTCCCGCCTCCCGCCCGCGCGGCGCGGGCCGGGACTGCGCGCTCACTCCTGACTCGACCCCGCCCCCGCGCCCCCCCCCCCCCGCTCCGGCCAGAGGTGCCCCGCGCCGTAGGTGCGCCCCGGAAGTGACCCCCTAGGCAAACAGTCTCCGTTCAGTCTCGCAGGTGAGGACACTGACGGGCGGCTGATCGGCCTCCTCCTCCTCCTCCACGCCCGGCCTCGCCCCCGAGTCTCCCCGCTGCCGTCGAGCCGGCCGCCCGGGCTGGCATCCCTCGGGGGTGGCGGGGCCTCAGCGGGGACGGGGAGCTCGGGAGTGGGGGGAGGACGACCGGCCCGGGCCTGAGGGCGGGAGTGCGGGCCGGTGCGCGCACCGCACCTCCGGCTGCCTCTGGGGACCGGTGCCCCCGCAGGGTCGGGAGTCACGGACACGACCTTGAGAGTTGGGGGCTGGCGGGGCTCGGGGGCAGCCGGAAGAGACCTGAAACCTGCTCCTGCCTCGTGGGCGGGCCCTTCTCTCCTTCTGGCCACCTTAGTCCCAAAGCCGGCTCCCGGGGAGGGACCGAAGCACCAATACTGTGCGTGTGCCAGGCAGGCTGAGCGCGAGGGCAAACGGAAATCCACCGGAGGACCGGGGCAAGGCCCTCCTCCTCTTTGGGCCCCGGTTTACCCCTTACCGATCTGTAAAATGGGAGAGTTGGAGCCATGCCTCCTCTCCTTCATGTCTGATTTATGTTTGGTAAGAGGAAGATTCCCTTCCCCTTCTGGCCACACGCCTGCGGGAGGAGGGCAAGACTGGCTTCTCCGCCGGCAAAGAACTTCCAAACAGTGCGGGATCCCGGGGCCTGGGGGTGCGGGGTGGGGGTTCGCCCCTTCCACCCGCACCCTCCTTGCCTCCTCCCGAGTCTCCCCAAACTCTGGCCGAGGGCGCCCTCTGGTGTCGCCTGTCCCACCTTGCAGTCCTTTACCAGAATTCCCTAGGGCGTTTTGTAAACTAAAGAAACTATAATAGTAATGAAAAGTATAAAATGTATAGAGTTTTCAAGAAACTGTGTTCTACTTCCAGAAAATGGTCACTTTAACTTTGTAAATATTTATCTAAAAGGATATTTACGAAACTGTGATATATATTATTTGATTGTATATGTACAACTGTAAATACATTTGTACCTCTCTTGTATTCTAAAATAAAAATTACTTGGAACATTTATCACTTAGCATCTGAAGGGGTCGACACATTTGTCCGCAGGAAAAGGAAATATGGAAGGCGCCTAGCAACTGGAGAGGGGGTGGGAAGAAGGGTTGTTTCACTGCTTTTGAAAGTCACCATTGTACCCTCCCCAAGGAAAATTCTGTCACAACCGGGGTGTCAGCTCCTAAAGAGAAGGCCACAATTCAAAGCAACCGGGACCCTCGACGGGGCTGAGCATATTCTTTGTGGTTCCCAGCGCTGACTCTCAGATATTGGTGTCCCACTTTGTTACTTGCCCAAAATCTTTACTCACTTTTTCCCCCCCATTTTGTGAACAAGTTGAAAGAATTCAAACAGCCAGTGTGGGTGGACCCCGATGGCCACCAAGTGCCCTCCCAGTGCCTAGAATTTCCGAAAGCTTTGGGCACCCATTTCCAGACCCTCCCTAAGGAAGACGAAAGGGCAGGAAGGCCATAGTGCAGGTCCAGGCCCTGGTTCTCCTCTCCAGCACCTCCCGACCAGGAGGACGTGTGCACACTGGGGAGTGTGAGTTCACACCTGTAATCCAGCACGTGCAAGCCAAGGGTCACGCTTCCAAGCCACTGACATCCCACAGGGATACTTCTGTGCATCCTCATAAAGCCATGCGTGTGTACATGGGCACACACACACACATACCTGAAGGCACTTGAATTCACCCCTTTTTAAAATGTTTTTATTTACTTTTGAGAGAGAGAGAGAGAACAGCAGAAGGGCAGACAGAGCAGGAGAGAGAGAATTCCAAGCAGATTCCACACTGTCAGCGTGGAGCCCCAATGCGGGGCCCCAACCCATGAACCATGAGATCATGACCTGAGCTGAAATCAAGTCGGACACTCAACCAACTGAGCCACCCAGGCGGCCCTGAATTCACACTTAAAAAAAAAAAAATTTTTTTTTTTAGCGTTTACTTATTTTTGGGAGACAGAGTGTGAATGGGGGAGGTGCAGAGAGGAAGACGCAGAATCCGAAGCAGGCTCCAGGCTCCGAGCCGTCAGCACAGAGCCCGACGTGGGGCTCGAACCCCATGATCGTGAGATCATGACCTGAGCTGAAGTCAGATGCTTAACCGACTGAGCCACCCAGGCGCCCCTTGAATTCACACTTTTATCTTCAGGCCATCCCCATTTGGAGTTTCGGGTACTCCGAAAGACTCCCATACTCTGGGGGACTGGTCTTGTATCCTGGTAGATGGGGGCATGGGTAGGGATGTACATCCCATCTGGGGTGTCCTCCCCTCGGCTAAATGGGGAAAGTCACCCTTGGTACTCCTCTCCCCCTGTCACCAACCTCGCCTCTCCTTTGAAACCTCACCACCAAACTTCTGATCCTTCCAGTGGCCCCCGGTATTACCCTCCTCCCGCTGTAGACCCCAGAAGCCTCGTTTCCACGAAAAAAAGCTGAATCCCCTTTCCTGTGGATGCTGATGCAGTTAAACACCCTCCTGACCCATATGCCATGCCTCCCAGAGAGTAATGTTGGCTTCCCAAAGAAGGAGCGTGGGAAGTCAGACCTCAGAGAAGTCAGTGGGGCCCTCGATCAAAAATCGATATCACTCCCTATAGACAATTAATTCCCTTCTGTGAAGTCCCTGCTTCAGATAGATCCCAGGGTCCACAGCCCGGGCTCCGGAACCCACCTGGTGGCAGCAGGCTGTAATTGCAGACTACAGCACATTTGCTACGCCTGCTGCTGACCTTGTACTGAATGAAGCGTGCTGGCATTTGCAGGAGGTGCCTCCGGCCCCTTTCCACAGAGTGCACACCCCGTCCTCCCCGCAAAGCCTGCAAACACAGCCACAGAAATTTCTGGCCTTAGGGATCTAAATGCATTTATTCCGGGAATCCTCCCACGAAGCTGATGTTCTTTTTTTTTTCCCTCCGTGATGCTCTATTAATATCCATTTGATGCAGGAGAAAACTGAGCTAGAAGAGAAGTCATTTGCCCATGTCACCCAGCCACGACTGGCAGAGCACGTTTCGCCAGGGCGGCTGACCCTAGAAACCATGCTCATGAGGACCAGTAGGCCAACTGCTGCCCAGGCAACCCACGGAGTCGGTCCAAAGGGCTTTCTGCTTATCCCACAGGGATGCAGTGTAGACCAGCACTGTATATGGACCTCGTGTCCTTCAACCTTGCAAAACCCGCTTACTCATTTTATGCTTTTTTGTAGATGCCTGAGGACTACTATTTACACGATCGTGTTGTCTATGAATAAAGACAGTTTTACTTCTTTCTTTGCAATCAAGATGCCCTTTCTGTCTTTTTCTCATCTTGTTGCATGGTTCAGGAACTCCAGGAGTAGAGGGCTCTAGATAGAGGCCACCCAGCCTGGGTTTGAAACCCTGCTCCTCCCGTCACTAGCTGTGTGACCTAGGGCAAGTCAATTAGTGTCTCTGTGTCTCGGTTTCCTCAGATGGGAAAGGGTGTCGTGAGGATCCCGTGGGATGATGCAGGTAAATGAATGAGGCTTGGTCCCCGGCACAGAGTAAGGGCTCCATAAACGGAAGTTGTTGGAGCGCCTGGGTGGCTCAGTCTGTTGGGTCTCCGACTTCGGCTCAGGTCATGATCTCACGGTTTGTGAGTTTGAGCCCCGCGTCGGGCTCTGTGCTGTCGGCCTGGAGCCCGCTTCAGGTCCTCTGTCCCTTTCTCTCTCTCTCAAAAATAAATATTAAAACATTAATAAAAAAATAAACGGAAGCTGTTGTTAATACAGGGATGCCTTTGCTGGGTGAGAAGGGTTGTGGCTCCTTTGGGCATCCTGCAGAGGGCATCTGAGACAGCTGTCCACGCACTCTACTCCTACCCTTTGCTATGTCCATTGTCCTTGGATATCTTGAAACAGGAACAGCTGTCCTGAAGTTTCAGCTGCCTTCCCACCTCAGAGCTGGCTTGCTGGGATGCGTGTCTGCGGAAAGTGGCGAGAGTTATGGATGGTGGACAGTTAGCACCCCTTCTGACTGCTTCCTGCAGCGTGGCTGCCTTGGGGAAGTCACGCTTCTTGCACGTGGGCTCAGGGCTTCAAAGACAAGGGCTCCAAGAGAACCCTTGGCAGCTGCAGGGTCTATTCCGACCCATCCCCAGAGTGACACAGAGGCACTGACGACATATGCTGTCAGTCTGAGCAGTCTCAAGCCTGCCCAGATACAAGGGGGCAGAAGAAGCATCGAAAAATTCGTGGACGAGCTTAGCGCCACGGAGGGGCGCCAGGGTGGCTCAGTCGGTTAGGCTTCCGACCCTTAGTTTCAGCTCAGCTCATGCTGTCTCTCGGCTTCGTGAGTTCGAGCCCCGCGACGGGTTCTGCGGAGGCTGCTTGGGATTCTCTCCCTCTCTCTCTGTCCCCCCGCCCCCACTCGTGCTGTCTCTCTCTCCCTCCCTCTCAAAATAAATTAATAAATTAAAAAAAAAAAAAAGGGAAACCGCTGCAGACATTGAGGCTGTTTCTGACGTTTTCAGGAGAAGTGATACTTCGATGGGCATCCTCGTGCAGAAATCTTTGTGCGCATCTCTGACCAGAAAGTTTCTGCGGTTGCTTTTCCCGTTGCAATAGAACACAGGGTGAAGCCCCGGGGGTGGCCAGTGGGCTCCAGGCCAGAGTCCCTGCTGCCTCTGCTGTCACATTCTTCAAGATGTCCTTGTTGGTGACTTCACTTTCACTTCACCTGGGCCCTCCGCGCAACGGGCACAAGTGTCCAACGCTTCTTTTCTGGGCTCAAATCCCAGCCCCGCTCCGCCCTGAACTCCCGGCTGAGCGCCTCGATGGCTGGGGCAGCCACGCAGCTGGCTCCGTAGCCCCTGCCACGCACTGCGGTGCTGGCAACAGCCAGTGCTTGTTTATTCGCTTCCGCACCAAATATTTACTGCATGCTATTCCAGGGGCGCGCGGGATTGGTTTTGATCGGGCACAGCAAGACACGCAAACAAGGAAGCGACTGTCACCAAGGAAGAAGCTTGCTATTCTCACAATTCCCCGGAACCCGGAGGCAGGGCACAGTCCACAGGGGTGGATCAGGAGGCAGAGGAAGCAAGGAGAAGGTGTGGGAAGGGGCCTTTACTACAGTTTCCAGGGAAAGGGATGGGTGTGGCAGGACAGGCAGGCTTAGGGGGGGCTGGTTTGAATATTTTCAGCGGGCTCTGGGGACATAGAGCCTGTCCCTACTTGTCTGGTACCTGATCCTGGGGTATAGGGCAGGTGGGTAGTGGCCCAGAGTGAGCCCTGGAAAGGAGGTGATTGAGAGGTTGGGCTCCGGATTGGTCGGTTTACGTTTAAAAGGCACACCCTTGGGGCACTATCTCTAGGCCACGGCTAACCTTGGGAGGGGCCTCAGTTCCGAGCACTGATACACAGTGAACAAAACCTCAAGTCCTTGGTTCTGGTTCTGGGAGTATTCACATTCTAGGGGAGGAAGTCTGCAGTAAACAAACAAGGATATGCAGTGACCCGAAATGAGACAAGGATCGAGTGATAAAAAGGCGACAGAGCATTATTCCAGATAAGGTGGTCAGGGAAGACTTCTCTGAGGAGGTGATATTTGAACTGAGGTCTGAATGAGGAGAAGCAGCCAGTCACACAAAGACTGAAGGGAAGAGAATTCCACGCAGAGAGCACCCAAAGCATACCGGGCTCGGCAGGGCCACCAGTGTGGTGGGTGTGGAACTCAGATGAGACCAGCACGTCTGGCCTCAGTGGAGTGAGTAAGGAAGCGGGATGGGAGGAGGGCGGGGGGGGGGGGGGGGGATCAGAGACAGGGCCCGGGGAAGATGAGTTTGGATTTTATTCTTGATGTAAAGGGAAGCTGCCAGAAGTATTCTGAGCAGGCAAGTGGGTTAACCTGACGTGTTGTTTCTTTTCTTTTAAAATTAAAAAAATATATTTATTTATTTTTGAGAGAGAGACAGAGTGTGAGGCGCAGCGAGAGAGAGAGAGAGAGCATCCAAAGCAGGCTCCAGGCTCTGAGCTGTCAGCACAGAGCCCAACGCGGGGCTCGAACCCAGGAACCGTGAGATCATGACCTGAGCTGAAGTCGGACGCTTAACCGACAGAACCACCTGGGCACCCCTAACCCGGTGCGCTTTTAAAAGCTCGCTCTGGCTGAATGTGTGAGCACAATGTGACAACAGGAGGGACTGAGGTTACGACTGTCCTTTCTGGCCTGAAAGTGGACGCTGTCGAGAGCACCCTGCTCTTGGCCTAGGGGCACTCCCAGGTCCAGCTCCCTAGCTGAGTTACCCCGGTTCAAAGGACACCACTGCCCTCTTATGGCTGAGGCCAGGTTCAACAGATGGACCCTTCTCCCACTACTGTAGCTCTACTCCTCTGCCAGAAAGAAGGGCGCGTGTGTGGCCTGCCCGCTTGGCAGATGACTCACCGAGCCCTGGAATGTATATCCTTGACCACCTTGCAGGATTGGCTTTCTTGACAGATGTAGTTGTGAGCTTTGCTCAGAAAGAAATGTCTTTTCGGAGATTTATCAAACAACTGGTCTGAGGGTTCTTCAGGAGACAATGGATCTGATTTACCCAACGCAGTGTGCGAGGCTGGTGCAAGTTATTTCATTTAATCCCCTTTAGGGTCCCTGTGCATAAAGCATCATCAGCTCCAATTCCCTGAGGCTGTGGATGCTATAAACCATGTAGGGCAGGGGAGAGGGAGAGGGTGGTGGGAGGCAGGGAGAAGGGAGGAGGGAAACACTCCTGGGAAACCAGACGCCGAGATAAAGCCACATATACATCCCTCTGTCCACCACTGGATCCTTAGAACAGCTCCTGGCACCCAGAGAGGGCTCAATTTGTTGTGTGAGAAAATATAAGCCAAGATCTTTATATTATGTACTTGCCCTCCCTGCAAAATATATCTGCCTTGCAAGGTTTCTTAGGCGGTTTTCCTTTTAAGTCAGAGTAACCCAGCTCACTCAAAAGAAGTCAAGAAAGAACAGAACTGGCATCTGGAGCACCGTTTGTGTGTAGATGCGGATGGTTGGTGTTGAACCAGCACCCACGAGGAGGCGGTAACGTAGAATACCGGGCTACGAGGAACAGTATGAAAAGGGCCTCGTTTTTCTGTCCAGCTAGTGTTTTCTGGAGGTCCCAACTCCCCATCCTACTAAGCTCTCTCATACCAAAGAATCAAGAATCACATTTTAGCAACTTAGAGTTGGAAGGAAACTCACAGGCCCATTTCTCAATTATCTACCTGGTAAACAATAAACGGGATGATGATTATGAGAGATTTTTGGTAAATCAAACGCCATCCAACCTGAGCTTTTAGAGTTCCACAGGTGAAGCCCTGCCAATAGTAAAAATGGAAACTCGGCTCCCTCATTCCCTTCATGTTAGCCTAATGGTTGCCAATAGTCAACATGGCCACCAGGCTGTGCGTTCCCATTGGCGGCTCCTCCGAGGCCCGCCCCGCCCCGCCCCTCCAAGCGACCGCAAGGAATCGCGGAGCCGGACGTCGCGGTTCCCGGCCGGACTGCGCTTGCGCCATTCTTTGGCGCCAAGATGGCGATGGAGATGAGGCTTCCCGTCGCTCGCAAGCCCCTTAGCGAGAGCTTGGACCGCGATACTAAGAAACACCTGGTGGTTCCGGGGGACACGATCACCACGGACACGGGATTCATGCGGTACGTGGGGATTTGGGGACTCGGGGCCCCACAGGGCGGCTGCTGGGCTCTCTGCACGTGGCCTCTGTTCCCTTGCACCTAAGTACCCGCCTGACGCAGGGCACATCTGAGCATCGCAGTCCCCTTGTTTCTGAGTCCTTGGGCTCGGAAATAGTCCCCATCTGCGTTTGCCTCAGCCCTTGGAGGCTCTTCTGTCCTGAGCTCTGGTATCAAGGACTCTTGGGTGCTCTGCCTGAGACCCTGATCTCTGAGACTTCCTCTTCTTCTTCGTTGGAGACCTGCAACCCTGGGGGTGGGGGTTAGGAGCAGAGACCTCTTTCCAGTTTTCAGATTGAGGGGACTGTGGGCATTTCTGACTTGGTCTCCTCTTCTCTCAGCGACATCGCTTCGCCAGGTGCTCGGTTTTGGAATCAGCAGTTGTTTGGGCTCAGGGCATAGAAATATATTGTGCCGCACGCACCCAAATATACATTTCGAATCCGAGGGCAGTACAATATGTGTAGTTAAGAGAGCAGGCTCTTGACCCAGACAGTTGAGGTTCCAGCCCTGCGCCATCACATATTATTGGTTGTATTCTCTCTCCATCGTCAGATTTCTCATCTGTAAAATGGTGATAATAACAGTAACTGTTTGATAGGGAAGCGAGGATTAGATGAGGCGATAATTAAGAAAAGAAGCAAAACTCACCATTCTGTCACCGTCAGAGATAAACACCAGTGGTGTGTAGGACTTTTTGGAGAGGAGGGGAGTACAGCATTTATAGCATTGCGCTTTAACCCTTTAGTTTGAGGCTATTGGAACCTAGGGAATCTGAAGTGTCAGTCCTTCCTTCCTGAATTCAGCATATATTTGAATTACGTGTGGTTGGGGTACAACTGTGATCAGAGTGGAAACTTCTGTCCTAGTGGAATTTATCTCTCAACAGAGACAGATAATAAGCAATGAACCCAACAAATGAGTTGGTATGTTTGGCGATAACTGCAGTGGGGGAAATGAAAAGTTGAGCAGCATCAGTGGAATGTGGTTGGAGATATGGTGGGGGTGGTGGCAGCATGGTGGGGGGACTACTTTAAATGGGATAGTCAAGGTGGGCCTAATGGAGAAAGTGTCATTTGAGTAGACAGGAGTAAGACGAAGGAGATGTCCGTGAAGCTCTCTAAAGAAGGAGTGTTGTGGGCAGAGAGAGAAGCCAGGCTTTACAGTGGGAGGATCCTGTTAGGAATACCCTTGTTCTTGGAAGGAGAGGTCATCTCAAGCGTACTCTTTGTATCCTACTCTTGTAACAGGGGCCATGGAACTTACATGGGGGAAGAGAAGCTCATTGCATCTGTGGCTGGCTCCGTGGAGAGGGTAAACAAGTTGATCTGTGTGAAAGCCTTGAAAACCAGGTGAGAACAAAAGGTGTGTATTCTCTTGTGTCATTCCCCTCATTCCCGCCCGCCTTAGGTCTGCGGTTCAGTAGGTCTGCGATTTTGAACATGACGGTGGAAAGGGGTATAGATGACTATAGGTGAGTGGGGGCTTCAAAGGTTTCCCCACATTACTTGACCTCTCCAAACCTCGGTCGCCTCCTCTGCAAATGAGGATAATAGCATGACCTACCTTGTAGGATTTTCATTGGAATTCATTCAAATAGGACATGTAAAGTACTTAGTGCAGGGTGCACTACCGAGAAGGGCTCCATAAAGGTTAGCTCCCGAAAGGAAGCCAGTAGGGTTGGAACAGAGCGAGCAAGGGAGAGCGTAGGGGCAGACGAGGTGGGCAGACAGCCTGCTTTGTAGCCACAGTAAGCATTTTATCTTCCACTCTATGTATAATCTGGGAAGCCCCTGGAAGGGGTGGAGCAGAAGAGGGGCCTGGTCTGACTTCTCTTGACTCTGGAGGAGTGTTGAGAGGGGGTCAGGGGCAGGCTTAGAGAGACACATTAATGGACTGTTTTCATCATCTGAAGCGATGGCGGCTTGGACTAAGATGGCGGTAGGAGTGAGGAGTAGTGGTTGATTCTGCATAGGTTTTGTGTCCTGAGTTTGTTTTTTTCATCCCGTAACAGTGTTGGGTTTTGTATTCTTTGGGATTTGCCATATGTAGGACCATGTCTGTGAACAGAGATAGTGTCACTTCTTTTCCAATTGGGATGCCTTTTATTTCCGTGTATATTTTGAAGGTAGAGCCAGTAGGATCAGCTGCTGGACTTGTCCCAGAGCATGAGAGGGAGAGGGAGAGGGAGAGGGGGAGAGAGAGAGAGAGAGAGAGAGAGAGAGAGAGAGAGAGAGAAATCAAGGGATCTTCCAAGGACTCCCAAGCTTTTTGACTTGAGCAACTGTAGGGATGGCGTTGCCATTTACTGAGACTGTGATCACTGGGAGGGGACCAGTTTCTGACGGGAGCTGGGGAGGGGGCCGTTGGAAAGCTTTGCTTTTAGGTTGGTGACATGTGGAAATGCCTCTAAGTCACGTAAATAGAGATGCTGTGTAGCCAGCAGTTGAGTAGAGTCTGGAATTCGGGACGGAATAGTCATTGGTTGTATTTCAAGCCATTCGGTTGGATGAGCTCACCAAGAGGTGAATGTGGGTTAAGAGAGAAGAGGTCCACAGCCGGAGCCTTCAGCATGGAACACCTCATCATTAGAATTGGGATAGGGAACTAACACAGGGGCCAGAGGTGAGCACCTTGTGGGTGAAGGAGACAGTATAGACTGGTAGGGGTGGGGTCCTATCTCAGTCTCCTCCTCCTTTGCTGATGCAGAAGCCATCTGTGTTCCAGAGCCCAGCAGGAAATATTCCATGCTTATCGGTGGCATGTAATTAACAAAGTAGGGGTTACAGGCTTAATGAACTATTTGGAATAAATGGTTTGTCTAAGAATAAGTAACGAAGACTTTATACATGTAGGAATGTTTGAAGTTATCAGTTCCGGGAAAATAAATTTAAAAAGCATAGTTATATGAATTTACCATATTTCAATGTGGTATGTAATTAAGGCCCTCATCCTGTTTAACCGAAATCACGAATGATGCTTGGTCTGGTGATGAGGTCTTTTTACTGATGGACGACCTTTTGTTTTATCTTTCAGATATAATGGTGAAGTAGGAGACATTGTAGTGGGGAGAATCACAGAGGTAAAGTCGATACCAGATGGTTTTTTTACAAAATAAAAGCAAGCTGGTGACTGAATGGCTGGGATAGTCATTCCCTATGTAGTGATGCCAGTGGGCATTAATTGCATTGGACTCTTTGTGCCCTTTGAGGTAAACAGTTGGCTTGTTGTAGTAGGGATTATTGGTTGCTTATGATATGAGCTCTTGCCCCTGAAGTCTGTCCAACTGTGAAATTTCTCTGCAGGTTCAACAGAAGAGGTGGAAGGTAGAGACCAACTCTAGGCTGGATTCAGTCTTGCTTCTCTCCTCTATGAACCTTCCTGGAGGAGAGCTGGTAAGGGTCTCCAGGCCGGTACTGTAGTTTGCTAGCAAGAATGCTGGGGTCTGTTCCTCCACTAGAGAACTTTGCTTTTAGTGAGGTTGCCTCTTTTAGTCTTGTTTGCTGTCTAGATTACACGTAGATTACACGTTTTTTTTTTTTTTTTTTTACAGTTACAAGATTAAAAAAATTTTTTTTTTAATGTTTGTTTATTTTTGAGAGAGAGAGAGAGAGAGAGAGAGAGAGAGAGCACGAGCCAGGGAGGGGCCGAGAGGCAGAGAGACACAGAATCCGAAGCAGGCTTCAGGCTCCAAGCTGTCAGCACAGAGCCCGATGGGGGGCTTGAACTCATGAGCCAGGAGGAGAGAATGACCTGAGCCGATGCCGGACGCTTAACTGACTGAACCACCCACGCGCCCCACACATAGGCTTTTTACTTGGCCCGGGCCTCCCCAAATAAGCAGCAATTGGTATGTGGTAGGATCTGGAACAGCCATGGGGAGCGATCCCAAAAGAGAAGCTCTCAGATGCTTGCTGCCCATTTTCCTTTCCTGGGTGGATCAGCTTTGCACAGTGAATGTGTGCCTTGGAAAGTTGTGCTTAGATTAGCTTTTCATGAATTGAATGGCATTTGGTTATTCCAGGCAACTGCAGTACCTGAGGGGCAGCCTTTTGTAAAATGCCACGGTTTGCCTTTCTCTTCAGTCCAGCATGTATTGCAAAGAGGCTCACTGTGCTAGTTTCTCCGGAGAACGTAAGATAAAGGAGGCATGGCCGAGTTCCTGAAAGAGTGTACAGATGAGTAGGGGAAACGAAATAAGTGATCTAAATATCCGGCAGTCGGAAGGATAAACAGGCGTGCGCTCGTACAAAAGGAATGCACGCTCATCGGAAAGCGGGGCGCTGGAGTTGATCTTTGAAGGATGGATAGAATTTCACAGGGAATCTGAGCTAATGGGAAACGTGTGAGTAAAGATAAGTCAGGCAGGAGGTAGTCTGGGCCTACTGGAGCATGGAGGGCCGCCACGGAAGGTGAGTGTGGAAAAGTGGGCTGGGCACGATTGGGAGCGTTTTCAGTAGCGCGGAAGGACTTGGGATATTATCCAGAGGAGGGCGGGAGAGGGGAAGAGGAGCCGTGGGAAGGTCCGTGAGACAGGAAGTAGTGGCGATCGCTCTGGTTTTCCTTGAGTGACACTGGTTACCTACTCTAGTGTTTGAATACTGTGGTTCCAGAGATCTCACGAGGAAGTGAAAGAGAAAGTAGGTGGAGAGAGATCTTTCTGCAGGATCTGTCTGACTTAAGCAATGTCATCTCTTTGTGTATTTCAGAGGAGAAGATCTGCGGAAGATGAGCTGGCCATGAGAGGTTTCTTGCAGGAAGGGGACCTTATCAGTGTATCCTGCACCTTGCATGACAGCATCTTTATGTTTCACATGGAACTGGGAAATGGGGCTTAAATTTTATGTCTCCACCAGGAGAAACATGTCCTGGCGGGGATCTGAATCCTAGCTCAAGGCCAGGGGCTCCGCTGCAGTCTTTCTCCACCTCCTTAACCCAACCGGACTCTCCGGCTCTTATTCAGACCTGCTGCCTCAAGTCCTTTCTGTGGGTTTTGTAACTTGCGGTGGCCCGTGCCTTAAGCTAGACTCCACTTTTCATGGCC
Organism: Prionailurus viverrinus; assembly: GCF_022837055.1. NCBI lineage: Eukaryota > Metazoa > Chordata > Mammalia > Carnivora > Felidae > Prionailurus > Prionailurus viverrinus. The sequence goes on from NC_062573.1 coordinate 89,296,731, forward strand.
ACGTTAGCTTTGATCCGGGGAGTAGAAAAGGTGTTGTTCGTGTCAAGATATTCACGAGAACCAAGGAGGAGAGAGATTAGGTCCCATTGATGTCCTCTGGGTCTGTCTAAGGCTGCGAGTGGGACTGTTGGGGATGGGAGGGAAGGAGGAGAGGAAGGATCAGGGACACAGGGAAGGCAGGTGACGTGAAAGTGTGTGTTCCTTTATCACCCTGGCCAGGCGGAAGTCCAGGCAGTGTTCTCTGATGGAGCGGTGTCTCTGCACACAAGGAGTCTGAAATACGGAAAAGTAAGTTGGACTCTTGCTGTTCCTGTATGCTAGCTGAGACTTCAAATCCTTTTCTGAATCCCCAAGGCTCTGGATTTCGGCCCTGAAGAACCCCAGAAGTTAAGCGTTACAGGCTGGCATCCCACACACTGGCTGGTTTGTGGGTCAGTAGTATAACGGACGACAGCTTTTACTTCTCCTGCTACTGAGGCGATGTTGCGGCAGGAGAGCTCTTGTGACCGTGGGCCCGGAGGCCCTGCTGTGTCTGTTCCCTCCCGGGGGAACTGCCGCTTTACGCAGGGGCCAGGGGTAGAGGCTGTCCTGGGAGCGAGGGGAGGTGGTGCATTGAAACCTGATGGCCTTGGCTCCAGACAAATGTCCAGTCAATAAAATGGGTATCATTCATTATTAGGAAGGGCTGGTTTGCCACCTGAGCCTCTAAATGAAATGTCACTGCTTTTCCTGTAGGTGTTGTATGAGGTTACGTTACTGAGGCTGTTATTTTTTTTAACGATAGCATAGTTTCTTTATTTTTTATTTTATTAATATTTATTTTTGAGAGAGAGAGGTAACAGAGCATGAGCGAGGGAGGGGTAGAGATTGAGGGAGACACAGAATCCAAAGCAGGCTCCAGGCTCTGAGCTGCCAGCCCAGAGCCGGACACGGGGCTCAAACCCACTGACTGCAAGATCATGACGCGAGGCCGAGTTGGTCGCTCAACCGACTGAGCCACCCAGGCGCCCCGACAGCATACTTTCTAAAACAAATTACGACTCGCTAGTCTCTTGGCTTCATCTGGGTGAACCTTTTCATTTCCTGAGTGGAACAGAAGACTGTTCCCTGGTGGAGCGGCCACGGTCAGCCACGCTCACAGCCTTGAAGTGGGTAGAATTGCCGCACCGCGTGTGCCGACCTTCACGGGACTGGGTCCTGCAGACCCTCCCTCAGCGGGATGGGGGCTTGGAGCGGTCCTGCCAGGACCCGCGGTGGATTTGCACCCCGCCCTTGGCCAGTCCTCTTGCCCGGCGGCACGCACCTCACGGGCAAGGTAGGTGGTTGGGATCGAGGTGGAACGGGACAGTGCGCCTTGGCCCGAAACAGGCACGGGCTCGCGTCCTCGTTAGCTCCGGCTGCTCTGACTGCTGGCGCGGCGACCCTGGGATGACGGGAAGGTGGGAGGAGAGTATGGAAAGTCCCCTTCTCTCCGGGAATGTTTCCGGTGTGTGTGCGTCCAGTGACCGTGACTGAGGCTGCTGATAGGAGCGGCCCTGCTTCTGCCGTAGCGAGGACGCGCGTCCTGTGGTCCGCTCTTCCCGCATTGCGCGGGTGACCCTGCTATGACTTCGCGTGTGCTGTGTTCCTCCAGCTAGGTCAGGGGGTTCTGGTCCAGGTGTCCCCCTCCCTGGTGAAGCGGCAGAAGACTCACTTCCATGACCTGCCGTGTGGCGCGTCGGTGATTCTGGGCACCAATGGCTTCATCTGGATCTACCCGACGCCTGGCCACAAAGAAGAGGATGCAGGGGGCCTCACTGCAAACCTGGAGGTGAGGAAACGCTGCTGCTGCTGCCCTCGTGGCGGAGCGGTGCTCAGTCTTCGCTGTGCTTCTGGGACAGGCGGGCTGGCTGTTTCTAAACCATATGGTTGCTGTCATCCGCGTTAGTGTGGGTCTCCGTCGAGATGTCTTCATGAACACTGTTGCCTTCTCTTTGTCTTTTTATTTATTTAAAAAGAAAAACGTTAAAAAACTACCTAACTTTTGAGAGAGAGAGAGCACAAACAGGGGAGGGGCAGAGAGAGAGGGGGGGCACAGAATCCGAAGCAGGTTCCGGGCTCTGAGCTGTCAGCGCAGAGCCCGAGGCAGGGCTCGAACCCACGAACCGTGAGATCATGACCTGAGCTGAAGTCAGACACTTAACCAACGGAGCCACCCAGTCACCCCTTTTCTTTTTATTTTTTTAAGTTTGTTTATCTTGAGCCAGAGAGAGAGGGAGGGAGGGAGGAAGGGAGGGAGAGGGAGAGAACCAGTGGGGAAGGCCAGAGAGAAAAAGGGACAGAAAATCCGGAGCGGGCTCTGACAGCAGAGACCCCAACGTGGGGCTTGAACTCACAAACCGCAAGATTATGACTTGAGTCGAAGTTGATGCTTAACGGACTGAGCCATCCAGGCGCCCCATGCGTTCTTTTTCTCAAGAGATGGAACGGAACGGGTTTGATCTTTGTCGCCAGAGGTAGCAAGTTACAGGGTAACAGCAACTGAAGGGTCATCTGTCTTCGTCTCCCTCGGAGCTAGCCGTTTGGTTGGTTGGGAGTCCCAGAGTTGATACTGTTTAAATCAGAAGTGATTTCTGTGACTTGCTGGGACTGTCCTCTTACTGTCGTTCTGATTCTATTTTCCCTTTGCGTCCGCTGGTAGCCTGTCTCCCTCGCTGACCGAGAGGTGATCTCCCGGCTTCGGAACTGCATCGTCTCGCTGGTCACTCAGAGGATGATGTTGTACGATACCAGTATCCTGTATTGCTATGAGGCATCCCTTCCGCATCAGGTACTCCGCCCGGGCCTTCCCTTTTCCCCATCGGTCTGTGAGTCGGCGTCGCGTGTCTGTCGTCTGCTCCCTTGTCTCCTCAGTGATAGCAAGCACGTCTCCCAGATGCCTTTACCGTGTCCGTCGGTACGAACCCGATCTGGCGGACGGCCCTCCCGGGTGGCCGGTAGATGTTTCCCCAAGATGCTTGTAACGTCCTCAACGTCTAGTGTCAGTCTGAGGATTTGGGGGGGCGGGGTGGGGGCCCCTGGGGGGACTAGTGTATGACATCAGCTGTCAGGACTTCGTCTTGCCCATCCCAAATTGTAGCTTGTTAGTGAATGCCGGGAGAATGTCCCTGCTCCTGTCACTGTATACCATGGATTCTTGATGACTTGTTAAGCTGGTTGTAGCAGATCCTGTCTCGCAGTACTTAGCCTCTGACAGATGAAAGGAGTACAGAGGGTTTATGGTAGCCATGCTTGGTTTCTGCGTTTGGATTGGCTTATGGCTGCTTATGGTTGATTTCTTTTCTGAGCAAATACCTTCTCTTCTTTAGATCAAAGACATCTTAAAGCCAGAAATAATGGAGGAAGTAGTGATGGAAACGCGCCAGAGGCTTTTAGAACAGGAGGGATGAAGAGAGGCCTGTGAAGGACAGGACTGCGTGTACCTGAGTGGAGCAGTTCTTGAAACCGAAGAAGCTGATTTGTGGTCCCCAAGTGTGGCTCAGCGGAGAACCGTGAAACTCATTCCTTAACCCACACTGGGCCGCCTCCGGCCCAAAGGGCTGCTCTCTCTTGTTCTAAGGCAAAGCCTGGGGAATGTACTGCCAGTCCCTTAGGTTGCCTGCAGAGTCCGGCACTAGGGGTGGTTTCGAGCCTTTAAAAGCACGTGGTGTTCCAGCCAAGTGGCCTCCCATCCTGGAATAAAATGGAGAATCTTTTGTCTTCTACTCACCATCAGTTCACAAGGCACAAAGCCCCCATGAAACTGCCCCTATAAACGACACAGCCTCCCTGACCCCCAGATTGTCCGTTTTGGCCTCTATTTCCACCTCTGCAGCACAAGTACGACATTGAAGGATATAGTTAGTGACGCCAACCCGGCAGTCGAATAGAAGAATAAGGTTAACCAGGCAGCCTTTTGCCTGGCTGGAGTGTTATTTCCCATTGCATGATGCTTCCGGGGATAGATGCGAGTACATCTCTAGCAGGCTGCCTTAATCTGTCCTGCCTTTAGGGTGATTTGTAAGAAGTCGAATTATCGATAATGGAATGAATGCTCTGGGTACCGTGAGGAACACGGAAACAAATGCAGGTGGGAAAAGAAAAGCTGTCTTCATCCTGTAGCTGAAGTAGTGATGCGTTAACTTTGGCATAATTCAGGGCGAAAAACGAGGCTGGAATTCTCACTGAGGAATGCTAGAATTCCCACGCATCGGTTTTCCTAATGACTATCTAAAGAGGGTACTTTGATTCAGGTTTGGGGAAACTTTTTTTAAAAGCCCTCTCTTTATAAAGTGCTATTTTATTTCACATATGTAGTGAACTATTTTTATATATTTATAAATGTGTTAACATCACTTTCTGGTCTCGTGTCCTGCGTAACGAGAGCTGAGTCCAGTTGAAGGAGGGTTTAGCAGATACAGATTCTGACAGAGGCCTTCAATACTCTATTTGGGCCGCCTAGGAAAATGTAAACCCAGGACAGTTTCAGCGGTAGTGACTGAACACTGCCTTTGACGGTTATGAACTATAGCTCAGCTCTTGAGTAACAGTATGTTTCTTGTCCTTGTCACGTGACTCAGGGGTGTCATTTTACCTCTTTTTTGGCTTTCCAGAGTGTATCATCTGTTCGAGGAGTTTGCAGACAACTGAATGTTCCATAGGCTGTGTTGTAACTTTAGTTTTGCTCACTTGGCATCTTGTTCAGAACACATGCCAGGCTGGATGCCTCTTTGTGGAAGGGAGGGGGTGGGGGAAGCCGAAGTCCCTGGTTTGGTTTTGAGTTTGGGCGGGGATCGTTTGTAAGCTCTTTGAAAGTTTGGTCTCCCTTGGTCTCTCCCAGCCTGCCAGCCTATGCTGTACTTCGGTATATACAGAATGGCAATTATCTGCCCGATGGGAATAGGGTGAAGGTCTGAAAGCACCTTTTCGGGCTGATCTACCGTCCGTGGCCCACTAGAGGGCGCCCTTGTTGAGTGTTAATTCCACTGCGTGTTTTTAAGAAAATGGAATAAGCTGAAATTTTTACACTGGTACTTAGTTCCTGTAGCAACTCACGGGTTGATTTTGCTTTATAAAAGTGAGGACAAAATTAGACTGAACTGAATTACTTTTAATGAATATTTGAACCTGAAGGGATTTATTCAGTGTTTGGCAACATTGGTTTCTGACTATCAGGCATTTGCTGGGCTCTGGATTTTAGTTTTAAGTCCTCAAAAGTATCATTCTACAATGTTCTACAGGGAGAAAAGAGCATAGTGCGTCTCTAGAAAATATTGTAGTCTAGGCTTGGGGTTCACCACCAGAAGGTGGGTCGGTGGAAAATGGAGATTGGATACGCATTTAGATCAGGTGCAGGTGGCCTCCACACTGACCCCTGCAGCATAATCTCACCCTGTGGAAGACCAAACAAGATCTCTTGACAGCCAGCAGATGTGATCCTCACTTAACCAGTGAAGAAAGTAGTTCAGAGAAAATGGCTTGATTAAGCTCAGGAGGACCTATGGATCAGGAATAGGCTGAAGCTTTAGAGGGAAAGCAGCCTTTTAGAGAATGGGTTGGACTGGGGCACCTGGGTGGCTCAGGTCATGATGCCAGGGTTGTGGGAAGGAGCCCCGCATGGGGCCTGCTTACTCCCGCTCCCCCTGCCCCTCTCTCTGCTCGTAGGCATGCTCGCTCTCAAATGAAAGAAAAAGAATAATAATCTATAGAGAGTGGCTTGGACTGTTCGTGAAAGAATGTAGGTCCAGAAACTTTATTTCCAGCCCTGAGACCAATCCCTTGAGCTACCGTTTTGCTCACTGCCTGTCCCTCCCTCTAGGTATGCTCCTCTGGACACAGATGAGTGTCCCCCTGCCCCCCATTGCATGCCAGCAACTAGAGCAGTGCTTGGCACACAGGGGACTCAAATGCTTGTTGAATGAATTAGTTCAAGAGACGCGTATTAGAAAATTTTAGGGGTGCTTGGGTGGCTCATTTTGTTAGGCATCAGACTCTTATTTCAGCTCAGGTCATGATCTCATGGTTCATGAGTTTGAGCCCCGTGTGGGGCTCTGCGCTGACGGCTCAGAGCCTGGAGCCTGCTTGGGATTCTGTGGCTCCCTCTCTCTCTCTCTCTGCCCCTCCCCCACTCACACTCTGTGTCTCTCTCTCTCTCTCAAAACTAAATAAACCTTAAAAAAAAGAATTTGATCCAGTCGCTCAGTTTTAAGCTGAACCAGAGAATGATGATGCACAGGATGCGATTAAAGCATGAATAGGAAGAAAGCAAAATTGTTAAAAATAAAGAGGAGGGTGCTGATCAGGGTAAGATCGTAGGTAAATAAAGGAGAACAAGGGTGCTGAATGTTTGAAGAATGATACTATGAGTCAGGACTAAGTGTCAGCCAGATTATTTTGTGAGAGCAAAGCTAAACCTACTAACATCAATTAATACATTTCAGTTCCAACTTTGGGTACAAGTTTTCATATGCTCACATTCGGTACCTCTACACGACTATTCTCGATGCCACTGTTAAGTCACTACCATTTCCCCATCCAGCAGAAATATTTCTAAAATCCGTAACTCAATATACTAACTGGACGTACAACATCCATAATGTAGCTTCTTCCCTAATGCCAGCAACTTCTGAAAAGTCAATTGTCTAACATTTGGTCAAGTTATTTGATACTGAATGGTACAGTGGAAAGATCATGGGCTTTGCAGCAAGATTCATCCGGGCTCAAATGGTGACATTGTCACATGCTAACTAGGCAAGTGACCTTGAGTAAGTCACGTCTCTGAATCTTTTTCCTCAAGTGCATAATGGGGAATAATACTACATGCTTCACTGGACTACAGTGAGGATTAAATTAGATAATGTGGTTTGTGAAAAGCATTACGATATAGAGTAGGCACTAGAATGAGTGGATCTCCTTATAAATGGGCACATATCCCATATATGGGGACACAGAGGGTGAAGACTAAGGGACCTGGTGGGTGCTTTTCAGGTGCAGGAGATGGGTTATGACAAGTGTGGGTTTGGTGTGTTTGGGTCATTGTCTCTGTGGGCCTGCTAGCCCAACAATCAGTATTTTCTCAGCTAACAGGGTGTTCTCATGCAAATACATGTATGTACACAAAATGAGGTCGTTTCATCTTAAAGGCTCTTTCTAGCTCAGACAGCTACGATTACGCCTGGTTTAGCCTCTGAGAGGTGCTTAACAAGCTGTTCCTTTGAGGAGGGAGCCTCTGGATACCCAAAGAAAATTCGTTCGCAATAGGTCGGATGCTCTTCAGTCATTTATATTTCGCCAGTTCTAATATTTATACTTCTTGCGGAAAAGGTGAGAATTTGGGGAGGGAGGGTAAGGTAAGGCACTAAATACCTTGGTTTCCAGGAGCGGGCCAAATTTCCCTCTTCCCTAAAGAGGTTTAAGGAAGTAATCCAACTCCGGTTCTGAGATAATCCAATCCGCAGTTTTCCCCTTGCTTTGGCTCCTCGCCGGTCCTACTACCCGCGCAGGAGAGACATTGGCCAGCCCAACGCGAGGCAGGCGAGAGTCCACCGGCTCCCTGGAGGGCGGGACCGAAGCTCAGGAGCCGGGAGCAGAGGGCAAGAAGTCTCGGGGGCGCGCGGACAGGAGCGGGCGCCTCGGGACTACGACCCCCGGCATGCCCTGCGGCCTGCGCCGACTGGGGTTGGCCGGGAACTCTAGCCTACTGCCCTCACCGGCCAATGGGACGCAGGAGAGAGACCTGACCCGGATTTTCAGGGACCAATGGCGGTACAGAGGAGGCGGGGCTTCCTTGCCGCTCACCTTGCGCTCGGAAAAACCACATTTAAAAGGTCGTGTGGGGCCGAATTCTGGTGGGTCGGGAGACCAGAGGCGAAGGGCGCGGCGGCGTCCCCGAGAGCGGCGCCGGGAAGGCCCGGGTCCCCGCGAGGCGCGCTCCGGACGTCGGCGGGGGCGGGGTCAGGGGCGGGGCCTGGCCTCGTTGTGGAGCGGCTCCTAATCCATCATGGCGGCCGCGGGGGTCGGTGTCCGTCCCTGAGCAGCGCCGGAGCCGGAGCCGGTCCCCGGGTCCTGCGGCTGAGGAGCCCCTCGGTTGTCCACGGCTCCCACCTGCGGGGGGAGGCTGGGTCCCGCGGCGGAGTTCCGGGGATGTGACTGCCTGGCGGCGGCGGCGGCGGCGGCTGTAACAACGTCCGGAGCCGGGGGAGGGGGTGTCTCGGGCAGAGACCCCCGGGCTCGGGGCAGCTGAGGCGGCCGGGCCTCCTCCCCCCTCCGCCCGCCTCCCGCCTTCGGGGCCGCGAGCGTGCTCTGTCCCGTACAGCCCTGCCCTGGCTCTGGGGCACTGGGGGTGGTCTCTGTTTCCCCCCAGACCTGGGACACCCCGTTTCCTGAGGCGTGGAGGAGCGACGCCCCGGAGTAAGCCGCCCGTGCCCCGCCCCGGCAGCCCCCCTTTACCCCCGAGCCGCCCCTCGCGCCCACTCCCGGCCCCGAGTTTGGCCTCGGAGCCCCCCCCCGCCCCCCATTCATATCCCCTCCCTGCTGTCAAGTGGCCTCCCCTTCCCCCCTCCCCCCCCCCCCCCCCCCAGGTTGGTCCCGGGAGCCTCCAATGCCTTGACCTCTTCCAATGTCACCTACGGTCCCTTTAGTCTCAGCCCAAACAAAAACTTTAATGCAGAGGAAAAGCCTGGACTGGTTTCACAGGCCTTTTAAAAAGCGGACTTAAAAGTTGCTGGCAATGCATTCCTTGTCATCCGAGGCGAGGGCAAGCCCTCGCTGAAGTCTGGGTGACCCGTGTCGTTTTCCGGAGCGCAGGGTAGAGCAGCAGGAGCGGCAGCTAGTTTGGCAGGAAATCTGTCGGAAGATGAAGAAACCGAGATAGGAGGTAGGGTGGGCAACTTCCCCAGGAAAAGTTCTGGAGAAGCATCCAGAGGTGATCACCATTTCCTTTATGTGCGGGAATCGAGATGACTTTAGTGTTACTGACCCTTTTACAGCATCCCTGTGAATATTTGTTTTTCTTCTTGGAGAGAAAGAAACTTACTCAGCCCGTGAAAGGCACTCAAACTCAAGGAGCTGTGGGGTCGCCCCGCAGTTGCAGGACTTGGAGTTGATCGACCGCGGGCATAATCGGAACTGCTGTTCGCATGTGTTCACTTGTGTTTGACCTCAACGTACTGACTTGCGGCGATTCGGTGACTGTGAAATCCCACGTATGTACTGTTTCCTTCTAAGCCCGCTGACCATTCTGGAGGATCTCGAACCCTCTTCTGGAAAGGGGTGCCTATCATTACTTTATGGGGCAGCAGCCTGGAAAAGTTCTTGGGGACCAGAGGAGGCCAAGCTTGCCTGCCCTGCACTTTATCAAAGGAGCAGGGAAGAAGGAGTCATCGAGGCACGGGGGTCCACACTGCAATGTCTTTGTGGAACACGGTGAGTGCTTTTCAAGCTTTCGGATCCTGTTTTTGCCTGGTGTGTTCAGCCTAGGAATGCGTAAGGCACTTTTGAACCACAGCGCTTGTGTCCGTTCCTTCCAGCTGTACTTGAGACTCGCGTTGCTGTCGTGTTCTCTTAGTTTGTGGAGGGACTGTCGTCGTAGCAGAAGAAGTTACTTGGGGACTCTGTGTGGCTTTACCCAGAATCTCTCCGAGTCGTTTATTTCTCGCCTGATTCCCCTTCTCACTCACTGTTGACCTTAGATAAGCCATTTTACTCTTCCAGTTTGCCGAGGAGAGTGCACTTAAGCCGTTTCTCGGATCAGAGTCCACGATCCTGCTCCGACCTAAGGCATGGGCTCTCCCCGAAGATCCTTCACCGCTTTGGCCATGGAGGGGCTTTTATCGTATCCTCAGAGTGGCCCGTGCTCCCCAAAAGGTTAAGAACCACAGATCCTGGTGGACGCTAATATCCTTGACCTTTTCAGTCCCGAGTAGGACTTGAAAATGCCCCCTTTGGAGCTACGTGGGAAAAGTGGAGTGGGGAAGCAGTGTCCTTTGCGGATCGAGGAAACCCGGCTGCTTCTAGTTGCTTTGCCTTACCCAGGAGTGATGGTTTCCCCGGCGGTGGGGCTTGTAGCCTCCCCTGCCTCCCTGTTTCGGATGACATTTGGGGCCAGAAAGGGTGCCTTCGACGTTTGCGTGAACGTAGTTGGCATTTGATTGCAGACTGTCTGTATTCCACTGCACCTTTCCAGTAATTCCGTGTGAAGTTTTAAAGCGAAGGGTCGGCTTAGACTCCTGCCTGCTACAGGGGCCGGCCGTGAACCACTTAATTAGGGCCCTGGCCGTAGTGCTGTAGCCTGACGTTTTTCCAACCGTGAGCTTCATATAGGAATTTCGACCCCACCCGCTCTGTTAGCGAATGTTAGAAGAGCGCACGAGGCATCTACTTTGAAATTCAGCCTCAGATGCCTTTTAACGGTGGGTGACCACGGTCAACAGAGGTCTCTGTGCCTTGCACTTGCATGTGACCGTTGAGGTTTTACTTTCTGACAGAAAAATATTTGCCTCATCTGTATAATTTGGGCGCTCGAATTGTATTTTTCCTTGAAATATTAGTTACATTTTAGCACTGGTTTTAGACTGGGAGATATGGAAGTTTGTTGCATTCTGGTGCTTCCCCAATTCAGGATTTGTAAAGTGAAATTATTTACATTCAAAAGTTTTTTTTCTAACGTTACTTGTTTTTGAGAGAGAGAGACAGAGAGAGAGAGAGACAGAGCGTGAGCAGGGGAGGGGCAGAGAGAGAGAAGGAGACACGGAATCGGAAGTAGGCTCCACGCTCTGAGCCCGTCAGCACGGAGCCCGACGCGGGGCTCGAACCCACAAACTGCGAGATCATGACTTGAGCCGAAGTCGGACACTCAACCGACTGAGCCACCCAGGCGCCCCTGAGTTATTTATTTACATTTTTAACTAGTGACAATCATGCAGCCTTGGATAGTGAAAATTGGTACAGGCTTTTTGGAGAGCTTTGGTCACACTTAGCAGAATTTAGTGTGTATATACCAATAACCCAGGAATCTCACTTCTAGGAAGCTATTCTAGTACGGAACAGTATGATCCCCTTGGGTGTCCCTGATACCCTTTCCGAGAGGGTCGAGAGGTTAAAACAGTGTTCATATTACTACGATTCTCAGATGCTGTTTGCACTAATGGTGCCGAAGTCATGCAGGCTCCTTAGCGTGAATCAAGGCTGCGGCACCTAACTATCCTAGGAGCCATCGTACCGTTCGTGCCGTGCACTCGCGATGAGTACGATACAATGAAATCATTTGGTTTTCACCCGAATGTTCTCGATGCAGTCGTAGAACAGGTTACATTTATTAACTGTTGCCGCTCGTGGGGATGGTTTTTCCCGTAGTCTGTGGGATGAAATGAGAAGGTGCACGTGAACGTCTCTGCTGTGCACTGAGGTATGATGGTCCTCCCTCCAGGAGAAGCAGATGGGCAGTTCTTCGAGCTGCGTGCTGAACTAGCTGCGCTTTTCACCGACTGCCATGTTTACTCCATTTTACTGCCACCGACAGACAAACAACGGTTAGTCAGTCTGGAGAAAAAAAAAAAAAAAAGGCTAAAGGAGTCTTTCAAGAAAACAACTGGCCGTGTATGTTGCCAGTGATAAAACTTCAGCTTTCCAATGAAAATTCGGATTTTGGAAAACTTGTATCTGCTACTGTGGTGTAGAGATCGGCGGTGATATTCACAGGTGCGGTGCTTTGATAGCTTATAATGAAATGTATTATTCAGCAAATCTACATAATTCAGTGAACCCATTTTTTCTAAGTGATCACTATGTGGGATCCTAAAATCACACACAGGTAAAAAATCCATCCAGGGTGCAAGGTGGGCCAATGGATTTTAATGTTACAAAAGTTCCCTGATACAGTTTTAGGTTCTACATCACAACTAACCTTTAAGAAACTACCACTTAATGGCGTTTTGGTGTAGCTTCTAAGAAGAATAAATACAGTGATCTAAAAAGGCTACTTTTTTGGTGGCCAACAGTTATTTTCCAGTAATAAAAATGTTTTTTTTTATTAAAAAAAATTTTTTTTTTCAACGTTTATTTATTTTTGGGACAGAGAGAGACAGAGCATGAACGGGCGAGGGGCAGAGAGAGAGGGAGACACAGAATCGGAAACAGGCTCCAGGCTCTGAGCCATCAGCCCAGAGCCCGACGCGGGGCTCGAACTCACGGACCGCGAGATGGTGACCTGGCTGAAGTCGGACGCTTAACCGACTGCGCCACCCAGGCGCCCCTAAAAATGTTTTTAAATGAATAAATTTTAGAATTTCAGTTTAAATTTCTTTAAAAAAAATTTTTTTTTAAATGTTTATTTATTTTTGAGACAGAGAGAGACAAAGCATGAACGGGGGAGGGTCAGAGAGAGGGAGACACAGAATTGGAAGCAGGCTCCAGGCTCTGAGCTGTCAGCACAGAGCCCGACACGGGGCTCGAACTCACAGACTGTGAGATCATGACCTGAGCCGAAGTCGGATGCTTAACCGCCTGAGCCACCCAGGCGCCCCTCAGTTTAAATTTCTAATGTGGTAAACTGTGGTGAGATAATCTATGTAAACAAAAGCTTGTTGGGGTCCTGAGTAATTTTCAAGAGTGTGAAAAGGTCCTGAGATAAGAAAGTTTGAGAACTGCGGCTCTAGAAGTTTTCTCACGAGGGCACATAAGGCTGTGTATTGCAGGTGCACCATGAAATACTACCCTTGAAGGGCATCTGTGTAGTGCTGAGAGGTAAAAAGCAATCTGGAGAGGAGTCAGCATGGTATGGGAATTGGGATTTAGGTGGCATCGGAGAAAAACTTGGACTTCTTACTTTGCCTTTGTGATTTCTTTCTGCGACAAATTTGCTATAATGCAGAACATAAAAAGATGTAAAAACTGAATTGATGGCCGCCCAACCAAACTGTCCCTCTTTTTATGAAAGAATTTGCCTAATTCACGTTTTACTGAAGACAAATCAATTTCTTTGGACCTTGGGTATCTTTTTCTAGGGCAACACGGTCTTGTTTTGTGTTACAGATTGTTCTTGATCCTTCGTAGGGTGATCTTTCTAGAGTTGGTTAACATCCATATAGGTTGGATTAAAAAACTTGCAGTCATGGGTCACCTGGGCGACTCAGTAGGTTAAGTGTCCAGCTTCGGCTCAGGTCATGATCTCGTCATTCATGGGTTCAAGCCCCGGGTGGGGTTCTGTGCTGACCGCTCAGAGCCTGGAGCCTGCTTCGGATTCTCTCTCTCTTTCTCTGCCCTTTCTTCCACTCGCGTGCTGTCGCTCTGTCTCAAAAATAAATAAACATTAAAAATTTAAAAAAAAAAAAAACCCACCTTGCAGTCATAACGTACATTGTTGGATCAGACACGAACCTGGAAGCCAAGAATGCTGCAGTGTGAGAGCGGCAGTGGTGAATCTGGAAGGAGAGGGCAGATGGCAGTTTTTTGGCCAGGATCATTCAGGGTCAGAATGGCTAGTCATATGTACAGGGAGAAGAAAAAGGAAACCATGGTATTATTTCACGCACCATATGTCCCTTCCAGATTTCAGTGGCTTGACTACAGAAAATTCACTTTCGGGAGAGTTGGTAAAAGAGGAATAAAAGCATTCACTAGTAAACCTCTTTTCCTTAGTAGTTTCCTTCTTTTTCCAACAAATATTTATTGAGCACACTATGTATCAGGGAATGTTGTAGTCATTGGTGATACATTAGCAAACAAAAAACATCCCTGCCCTCCTGGAATTGACATTCTAGTGGGAGGAGACAGACCATAAATAAGCTAGGTAAGTACAGTATAGAGTCTGCTAGATGGTAGTAGGTTCTGGAGAGAAAAATAACGTAGAAAAGGGGCTAAGGAATGTTGGGCCCTGCGATTTTAGTTAGGGAGGCCTCCATGAGAAGGTGACAGTTGAATAAAGACCCGAAGGCAAAGGTGGGAAGTGAGGAACAAGCCTTGGAAATAATGGGGAAATCATCGGTGCAAAGGCCCTGAGGCAGAGCTTGTTTAGCTTGTTTGAGGCGAAGCCCAGAGTAACTGGAACCATGGGAGCAAAAGGAGAGTGGTAGGAGATAAAATGGGGGTGAGGAGAGGATGGCTGGAGCAGAATGTGGCCTTGTTGACCATTGGAAGGCTTTTGACTTTTCACTTGTGTGGTTTGGGAAGCCTTTGGAGAATGTTGAGAGAGGATTAACAGGACCCGATTTCTGTTCTATTAAAATGTCCCCGGCTGCTGTATTCCGAAGGAGGGGAAAGAGGAAATGGATTACACTTAGGGGTTGGTTGCCCTAATCTGGATGAGGACGGTCATGGCTTGGACCAGAGCGGCGGCAGTGGTGAAGGGGTCAGATGGCGTGACTATCCAGGCACAGCTGCCCAGATTTGCTGTTGAGTTCGACCTGAGATGGGGGGTGCAGGGTTGAGAGAAGTCGAGGGCGACTCCAAGGTGTTTGGACTGAATCACTGGAAAAATGGAGTCGCCTTTTACTGCAAGACAGACAAGTGGGGTTTGGGGAGGTGTGTTGTGGGGAATGGAGACGAGGATCCGGGCATGTTGCCTTTGAGATGTCTTTTATTGGGCGTCCCGGTGGATAGGTCACATACGCGTTTGAGTCTACAAGCTTGAATTCAGGGAAGCAGTCCCGGCTGGAGAGGGAACGTCGGGGTCACCAGGTTACGGGTGCATGTCAAGCTGTGAGAACAATGACAGGCCCAAGGGAGAACTCTCCCGAGTATGAACCTTCCAAAAGGGTGAGGTGACATTCGGTAGTTTATGAAATCAGGACTTCACGTTTTTATATAGGATTAGTTTGATTCGTTTTTGGGGGGTGGTGACATTTGAATTTTGAGTGGGAATGATTTTAACTCATTCTTAAGTTTTACTTTGTTGTTGTTGTTGGTTTATTTTTGAGAAAGAGAGTGTAGGCCGGGGAAAGGCAGAGAGAGAGGGAGACACAGAATCTGGAGCAGGCTCCAGGCTCTGAGCTGTCAGCACAGAGCCTCATGCAGGGCTCGAACTCACAAACTGTGAGATCATGACCTGAGCTGAAGTCGGATGCTTAACCGACTGAGCCACATAGGCTCCCCTCGTTTTTAAGTTTTAAATCCTGTTTCTCTGAGGACTGGTTTTTTTTACCTAAATCAAAAAGTTGCAGATTTAAAAAAATTTGCACATAATTTTTCCTATTCTTGGTAACAAGTGTTTAATTTTTTTAATTAAAAAACGCTTTGTTTAGTTTATTTATTTTAAGAGAGAGAGAGAGAGAGAGTGCGCGAGCAAGCTTGTGAGCAGGGGAGGAACATGGGTGGGA
This sequence comes from Prionailurus viverrinus, assembly GCF_022837055.1. Lineage (NCBI taxonomy): Eukaryota > Metazoa > Chordata > Mammalia > Carnivora > Felidae > Prionailurus > Prionailurus viverrinus. The sequence goes on from NC_062573.1 coordinate 89,312,060, forward strand.
GAAAGAGAATCCCAAGCAGGCTCTTGGCTGTCAACTTGGAGCCCAGTCTCACGAACTGTGAGATCATGACCTGAGCCAAAATCAAGAATTGGAGGCTTAGCCGACTGAGCCACCCAAGCGGCCCCAGTGTTTTAAAAGGTAAAAAATCCATTTCAATTTTAAAAGTTTGGTTGGGGAGTCTGGCTGGCTCAGTCAGGTGGTAGAACATGCAACTCTTGATCTCACGGTTGTGAGTTTGAGCCCCGTGCTTGGGGTAGAGTTTAGTTAAAAAAACAAATAAATAAAATAAAAAATAAGTTTTGTAATACTTTACTAGTTAATGCTTTAAAAAATTTAAGTTTAAAAAAAAATAAATTATTTGTGGATTTTCTGATTGTAAGTTAGTACATCTATGTCCTGCGGGGTATTATTTAATTTGGTAATGCCTCATGTTTTACTTATGAGTTTACCTGGAAACTGGTTTTAAGAAATTGTTTACTCTCACTTGAAAACTATTTTACAGGGGCGCCTGGGGGGCTCAGTCAGTTAAGCGTCTGACTTCAGCTCAGGTCATAATCTCACGGTCCGGGAGTTCGAGCCCCGCGTCGGGCTCTGTGCTGACAGTTCAGAGCCTGGAGCCTGCTTCGGATTCTGTGTCTGTCTCCCTCGCTCCCTGCCCCTCCCCCGTTTGTGCTCTGTTTCTCTCTCTCAAAAATAAACAAACATTAAAAAAATTTATAGACAAAAAGCTATTTTACAGTTCTTGGGGTGCCTGGGTGGCTCAGTTGGTTAAGTGTCTGACTCTTGATTTCAGCTCAGGTCATGATCTCATGGTTTGGTAGTTCGAGCGTTGGGCTCTGCGCTGACAGCGTGGGGCCTGCTGGGAATTCTCTCTCTCTCTCTCTCTCTCTCTCTCTCTCTCTCTGCTCCTCCCCTACTTGAGCATGCATACATGCATGCACGCTCTCTCTCTTTCTCAAAATAAATAGACATTAAAGAAAACTATTTTACGGTTCTCGAGTAAAACTTTGTTGAAGGTAATTGGAGTATGATAAATCAACACTAATTCCCATCACTGGTAAATTGTACTAGTATCCATGTCAGCAGGTGGGAGACCGTGCAAGTGTGGAGTCTACAAGTATTGAAGTTGAATGAGTCAGATTCTTAAAAAGAAGTCATTTGGAAAGATGACATTTACCTACTTACGTTGGGGACTGAGTTGTGAGCTGTGAAAATGCGGACCAGTGTACATGTACCTTTTTTTAAGGCACCGTGTGATTTCCTGTCGGTGAATACATTCTGTATGGCCTTCTTACTACTCATGAAACCTTATCTCCCATTTTAAGAAGTATGCTTAGGGGCATCTGGGTGGCTCAGGCAGTTGAGCATCCGACTCTCGACTTTGGCTCAGGTCACGATCTCACAGTTGCTGGGATCGAGCCTCATGTCGGGCTCCGCGCTGACAGCAAAGAGCCTGCTTGGGATTCTCTGTCTCCCTCTTTCTCTGCTCCTTTCCCACTTGCGTGCTCTCTCTGTCTCAAAGTAAGTGAAAATTATTTTTAAAAAATCTTAAAAAAAGAAATATGTTGGTAATACAGAGGAAAGCAGGAATTTCAGTTGTGGGATAAAGGAGGATGATCAAAAATGATTTAACCAGAAGAATTTTTACCTTATTTAAACCGATCTCCATGTGATATATGCTGCTGTGTTGTGACGCGTGTTGCAAATTGTGCATTTTTTGAACGGGGGCATAGAGATGAGTTAATATGCTCGAGCTGAGAATTATACCCATAGGAGTATGTCAAGCATATTCTCTGGATCTAGGGGGAAAAGGTTAAAATCGATATCTAGAAGATGAGCTTCAGTAAAGGGAAGGGCTCCCTGAAGGCCTCTTTGGAGCACATTTAGCCATTCCCTACCTCTTTGCCTCTTTGGTGGTTGTGCCCTGACATTACGCTTTTGTGTGTTCACAACCTGCCTGCCTTTCAAAACTCTGCTTGGGTCCCACCTCCTTCTTGAACACAAATTCTGATGTGCTTTTTTAATTTTATTACTATTGTTTTTTTAAAGCGAGCTCCAATGCCTGATGTGGGTCTTGAACTCATGACCCTGAGATCGAGAGTCGCATGTTCTACTGACTGAGCCAGTCAGGTGCCCCTGATGTATCATTTCAAGGTGTTTAATTCCCAAACATTTGGGGAGTCTAGGTATCTTATTGATTTCTAACTTAAGTGCATTGTGGTCAGAGAATATCTTCTGTAAATTTCAGTCTTTTGACATTTACTAGGACCAATTTTCTGGCCCCACATATGACCTATCTTACTGAATGTTCCATTTGTACTTGAAAAGAATCTATATCTTGCAGTTGTAATTTTCTGTAAATGTGAATTAGATCAAGTTGGTTGATAGTGTTTAAAATCTTCCACATCCTTACTTACTTTTTGTCTATTTTATCTGTACCTTTGCTGAGTTTCTTTTTGGTCTCTTTTTTCACTGAGAGGCAGGTATTAAAAATCAGCAGCTATAGTGGTAGATTACCTCCCCCTTTCAATTCTATCAGGTTTTTTTGGCCTTAAGAGCAATTATCAGAAAACAAGAAAGACTGGGATGGGGGGGTACCTAAGCATTTAAGTCAAGAAGCTAGAAAAACAAAGTAATCCACGGTACACAGAAGTAAGAGACTAGTACCAACGAAAACAGAAATTAAGAGATAGAAATGTCGGGGTGTCTAGGTGGCCCCCCCCTTTTTTAATGTTTATTTTTGAGAGAGAGAGAGAGAGTGCTAGTGGGAGAGGGGGCAGAGAGAGAAGTAAATGCAGAATCCAAAGTAGGCTCCAGGCTCCACGCTGTCAGCACAGAGCCCAATGTGGGCTTGAACCCACGAACCTTGAGATCATGACCTGAGCTGAAGTTGGATGCTTAACCGACTGAGCCACCCAGGCGCCCCGAGCATCCAACTCTTGATTTTGGTTCTGGGGTCGTGGGGCTAAGCCCCAAGTTGGGCTCCATGGTCAGTGTGGAGCCTGCTTAGGATTCTCTGTCTCCCTCTGCCCTTCTCCCCTGCTTGTGTGCTCTCTCTCTCCAAGACATACATACATACATACATACATACATATATATAAGAAATGGAAATGCCAATAAAACCGAGAGCTAATGTGGAAAAAAAATCAGTAAAATAGCCAAATCTTTTAGCAAGATTGATGAAGAAGAAGAAAAGAGGCACCAGAGCATGGTATTCAGGATGGGAATGTAACCGTGAACGTGCAGTTTGTTTCGTGTATTTCGAACCTCTGTTGGGTCCCCAACACTATGGTTTTTTGTTTTTTGTTTTTTGTCTTTGTCTCTCTCCGTTGTTGCTTTGTTTTTCTAGCTTCTTGAGTTAAATGCTTAGGTTCCTCCCCACCCCCTGCCTTTCTTGTTTTCCAATAATTGCTGTTGATCTGTCTTCAAGTTGACTAACGCTTCTGCAGTTTTCCATGGTTAATCTCTTTAAGATTCTCATTTCAGCTCTGGTATTTTCAATTTTAAAATTTCCATCTGGTTCTTTTAGATAGTTTGCGTTTTCCACTGAGTTTCGCCATCCTCTTAGTCATTGGGCCCATCTTTGCCTCCAAATTCTTAAAGGTATTTATAATAAAGAATTTGCCTGCTAATTTAAGTACCTGGGTAATCTTGGGGTCTGTTTTTATTGACTGCTTTTTCCTCTACATTGTGAGTCAACATTTTCATGCTTCTTTGCATGTTTAATAATTTTTTGTTGTATGTCAGGTATGTGGATGTCACACTGCAGCGATTCTGGATCATGTTGTCTTACTTCAGGGTTTTGGTTTTTTTCTAACCTGCAGTGACTAGCCTGTTCTTTTGACCATCTCGCCTGGTTTTGTGCTTTGTTAGAGTGAGTCTGCTCTGGATTCATCCTTAGTCCAGAGGCATGGCCCTTGCTCTAGAGGGCGTCCTTTAGACTTAACGCTTGGCCTTTCTGGGATGTCAAGTAAAGGACCGAGGTGCTCAGCGCGGCCTCTCCATGCGGCATCGGCTGACACCATGAAAGCTTCATCTCTCAGTGCTCAGGTGCCACCCTCACAGCCACTGCTATCTGTTAGGCCTTGTAGAATCTCACCGCGCGTGTGTGCTGCCCAGCCCTCTGCCAGGGACCCACGGGGCACTTCCCTCCTCTTCTGCCCCCCATGCACCCCCTCCTGTTATATGTCCTGCCCTACACTTTCTAGGTGCCTCCACAGCCACAAATCCTGGTCTCGGCTTCCTCACTTCCAGGAGACCTTCCAGGAGACGGTGGCTCTCTGTTTGGGTTCCAGCTCCGTGCACTGCAGCTGGGAAAGTTGCCCCAGGGCAGGAAGTCAGAGGTGACTGGCTGCTCACCTTGTGTTTTTCTCTCCTCTCTGGGATCACAGTCCTGCCTGCCTGTTGCTTAACACCTGGAAGCAGCCGTCTCAAATATTCGCTTAAGGCAAAGGATGTCTGATAGGAGAGTGCCGTTGCTGTACATTCTTGACAAACTGATACTGTCCCTGTTTAAAATGCTAGCTTTTCTTGTGGTTGTACAGTGCTGTCTCATTGTGGTTTTCATTCACTAGCTTCTTTGAGGACTCACTGAAATGAAGCACCTTTCCATATGCTTATTGGCCATTTGGATGTTATACATATGTATCATTGTGTATGTGCGTGTGTAAATTGGTATAAACGTCTGCATGTGTGTGTGACCTGTCAGTTCACCTCTTTTGCCCATTTTTCTAGTTATGTTTCTTATTCGTAGGAGTTATTTATATATTCTCAATACAGGTCTTTTGTTGGATATATTTACTGCTAATATTGAGTCATGCTCTGTGGCTTGCCTTTTCACTCTCTGAATGGTATCTTTGATGAACTGACAGGTTTTAATTTTAATGTAGTTCAATTTAATAATTTTTTTTTCTTGGTGCTTTTTTATGTCCTATGTAAGAGATCCGTCTACCTCAAGGTCATGAGGAAGTTTTTCTTTTTGTTTTTTGTTTTTTTTAGTTAAGTTTTTATTTTAATTCCAGTGTAGTTAACATATAGTGCTATATTAGTGTCTGGTTTCATGAAGAAGTTTTATTCCATTACCTTTCGTACACAGATCTACAGTTTACCTGGAATTGATTTTTCTTTACCTTTTAAGATTTTATTTATTTATTTGTTTTGAGAGAGGGAGAGAGAGCAAGCAGGGAAGGGTTAGAGAGAGGGGTAGAGAGAATCTCAGGCAGGCTGCGTACCCGACATGGGGCCAGAACCCAGGAACCGTGAGATCACGACCTGAGCCGAAGTCAAGAGTTGGACGCTTAACCGACCGAGCCACCCAGGCACCCCAAGATTTTTTTTTTTAATTTTTTTTTTCAACATTTATTTATTTTTGGGACAGAGAGAGACAGAGCATGAACGGGGGAGGGGCAGAGAGAGAGGGAGACACAGAATCGGAAACAGGCTCCAGGCTCTGAGCCATCAGCCCAGAGCCTGACGCGGGGCTTGAACTCACGGGCTGCGAGATGGTGACCTGGCTGAAGTCGGAGGCTTAACCGACTGCGCCACCCAGGCGCCCCAAGATTTTGTTTTTTAAGTAATCTCTACCCCTACCCCCACCGTGGGGCTCGAGCTCACAACCCCAAGATCAAGAGTCGCACGCTCCAAGCGCTGAGCCAGCCAGGCACCCCGGAATTGATTTTACTGTGTTGGGGTGATGGTTTATTTTTATTTTTTCCACACCGACCTGTAGTTCTTTAATTGAAGAGCTCAGTTGCTGCTGCATCAATCGGGTATCCGTCTATGTGTGGGACTGTTTGGGAACTCCTTACTGTGTTCGTTGATTCTGTTTTTCTGTCCTTGCACCAGGGCCGTCCTATCTGAAATACTACCCCTTTAAAACAAGTCTTAAGACCTCCAGTTTTGTTCTTCAGGATTGTCTTGGCTTTTCCTGCTCCTTTGTATTTACAAATACATTTTAGACTCAGTTTTATTAGTTTCTTGCCCAAACAAAAACACGCGTGAGGATTTTCTACTAGGATTACACTAAATCTGTAGATTACTTTGATCCTCGGAATAAATAATGGAAGACAGAGAATTCTGATTGATAAAAGCAGACCTCTTCAGGAGACATTTTTTTCCTTATTAATCATAAATGTGGAATGATTTCTATAAATTGTTGAAGATTTCAAAACATCAGCTTATTCCAGATTCACCTTTCTGTGTGTTTTTAATTCTGTTTTTCTTGGACACTTAGTTCTTGGTTCCTTGATGGTGGAGACCATGTTTATACATCTTCATGGGTCCAGCATATATATATATATATATATATATATATATATATATATATATGTGTGTGTGTGTATATAATTAAAATATTACTATCTTAAAATATTTTTAACTTATAAATTTAGTATTATAAAGTACTTTGACAAACATATATTTAATATATATTTTAAATGTTTATTTACTTATTTTGAGAGAGAGAGAGGTGTGTGTGTGGGTATGCCAGCAGGGGAGGGGAGAGATAGAGGGAGACAGAGAATCCCAAGCAGGCTCTATGCTGTCAGCACAGAGCCCCATGTGGAGCTCGAACTCATGAACTGTGAGATCATGACCCGAGCCCGAATCAAGAGTCAGACACTTAACCGACTGAGCCATTCAGGCACCCCCAGTATAATATTTTTTACAGACTAGATGCTCAGTAAATATGCAGTTGAATCTCATTGGTTCTCTCAGTGCCCACTCTGTGTCATGTACTGTCAGTCTGGGGCTGTACAGCAGACTACCCTGGAACCAGGGGACAACAGAAGGCTCCTCGTGTCCAGTTTACAATCCTAAGGACCACCATCAGCCATCTGCTGGGGAAAATGGTTACCGCCTTTGACTCAACAGTGTAGCGGTAGGTCCAGCAAATGGGCCAGGGCGAGGGGGCACTTGTTCAACTTGATCGTGGCTGTTAAGCGGTGAGGAGACCCCTGTTGGGGCCACAGCAGCGTCTTTTCTTTCGTTCTCATCTCTCTCATGACAGGGCTGCGGCTGCTTGTGGCCACTAACTGGATCTGGAAATGCAGTACAGGAGTATAACGCTGAATTTACAGTCACACCTACACTACTAATTGGAACCTTCACTTAATGGATTTTACTTTTGGCCCTTGCAGCTTTAGGAACGAAAGGCAGCCAATCCAGTATCAAGCATTTAGGCGAAACAAACAACAGCATTTTCCCTGGTGATGAACGGATTCACCCTAAACCTCTGTACTTTCTACCTCTGCAGTGTCATCCTGATTCATGCTGGTGATGAATCAAGTTGGTGATTCTGTAGCATCCCAAATTACAAAGGGTGTCTGTCTCTCGTGGATGTGAAAGGTTTAACTGTTTTTAGAGCACTCGTTTTCGGTCTATGGTATAGGTAGCATAGACCGCGTTCCTGGTTTTCGGTAGAGTGGTTTTCGGTAGAGTAAGCTGTGGTCCAGGATGGTAACAAAGTGTTTTTTAGGATTACATTGCTGATTTGTTACAGAGCCGGGGTTGAAATCAAGTACATCTTGATAGCTTGAGTATTTTTTTCTACCCAAGACATTACTTTCTGAAGATGAACTCATCCTTTTGGAAATGTTCACAACACTGAAATGAGGGGGGTTTAGAGTTTATTTCGATAGAAATTTTAGGTTTTCACCTTTTTGTGGGCTGTGTTTTTGGTACTGACTCACATAACGAATGCACACAAATGCATGGTCTAAGAGCCATGACCTTGCACCTGGGATACCCTCCGATCTCAGGGCTGGAAAGGACCCGGAGGCTAGCTGCCTCTCTGTGCTTAGGTACAGGTCCCCACACCGCATGGGTGACTGCTCCGTTAGGTGCGAGAGCTAGTCGTGGGGGCTGCCTGGTGCCCACAGAGGCCACGGCGGTCTGGTGGGAGGAGGGGAGCGGGAATAGTGGCGGCCCTGCTGGGGTGCGAGCCCTGGCCAAGACGCGGGGCGTCTGTGCACACAAGAGTGCAGAGTGCTGGCCCTCGCCTGTCCTCAGGTGTTTACAACCCGGGACGGAGAAAAACAAGAGCAAAGTAAGAAAACTGTAGTGGAAAGGAAACTGGATGAGGGCCCAGGGGAAGGGACAGAGTGGGTTGGTTGGGACCGGTGAGTGCCACGGCTTCCTGCCGGCGCCTGGCGCCAGTGCCGCGGGGGCTGTGCTGTGTGTGGCCCAGGCCGTGGCGATCAGGGGACTCCATGCCCCTCCGAGGCCGGTTGTCAAGAGAGGGGAGCACGGCCATCTGCCCTGTGGTCCTAGTCCTTTGCTGCAGTGCGTGGCTCACTCCCGGGCCTGCCAAGGTGATGTGTCCCGTGTGTTTTCTGCTCGTCCCTGGTTTTGGCTAAACTCCCAGGGCGGCCGTTTGTGAAAAGCACGGGTACTTTTCACCACTTTACTTACGTGCTCCCACTGCCCTGCTTGTCATTCTGGGACGTGTGCTCAGCAGCGAGTCAGCTGGGACGTGCACGTGGCTTCTCGGTTATTCACCCGGTGCCCCGGTGCGGTGCGTTCTCCTGACTTATTTCTGAGAAGCACTGATGACTGCGTTTGAAACTGTGTTTCCGCGGGCTGGGGTGTCCAGCAAAACGCTTCCATCTCTCCTGAAGTGCCTTAGAGACACTGGAAGCCACCTGATTCACGGATGGTGGGCTGCATATAAATAACCCATCTTCGACACCAAGTGGTGTCACGTATTCCTTAACCTTTTATGGCTGCCATGCGAGTGCTTTCTCTGGCCGGGCACTGTGCGGAGCCCTTGGCGTGTTATTTTCTAAAGTGCCACATAATGCCAGAGCCCTTATGCTAAATTGCAGTCGAAGCTTAGGATTCTGTAGCTTAAAACCCTCTGGTGGTTCCCATCAGGTGGAGCAACAGCGTCTGTTTTTGTAAACAGTCATGTACCCTTATCCCTAATCATTTTTTGAGCAAACATATCACTCACGTATATCTATTTGCCCTAGTTGTGTTTGAAGTTGCGGACTTGAATGTTTTTCAGCTATTTGCTTCTCTGGAGACAAAAGTAGGCAAAGAGTAAAGGTAGGGTGGCGAGAAGGGTGTTAGACCTTTTAATTGTCTGTGTGCAGGTAGTTTTATGCTGGCCTGCCTGATGGAGCACCCAGCTCTTTTGATTTGTAGTTTTCTGTAGAAAGAAAAAAACCCAACCGACCCTCAAACAGTAGTGAAGTCCTTGAGACCCCCATGTTTCTCCCTTCCTCCTTTCTGCCCACATATTCTGGCTTCTGATAGGAAATGGAGATGCCTAGAGTAAGGGGAAAATGACTTTCACATTTAGGTTTCTTTCATTTTTTTAATTTTTTTAACATTCATTTTTGAGAGACAGAGACAGAGAGTGAGTGGGGGACGTGCAGAGAGAGAGGGAGACACAGAATCCGAGGCAGGCTCCAGGCTCCGAGCTGTCAGCATAGAGCCCGACAGGGGGCTTAAACTCACGGACTGTGAGATCATGACCTGAGCCGAAGCGTGTCACTTAACCGACTGAGCCACCCAGGCGCCCCTACAGCATGTCTTTTTAACTGGAGTCTTTGGTTCTTCATTCACAAAATGGGCATCGTAGTTTTTACTTGATTTACTATTAAAAATTTTTTTTCAACGTTTACTTGTTTTTGAGAGGCAGAGAGAGACAGAACACGAGCGGGGGAAGGGCAGAAAGAGAGGGAGACGCAGAATCCGAAGCAGGCTCCAGACCCCGAGCTGTCTGCACAGAGCCCGACGCGGGGCTCGAACTCACAAACGGCGAGATCCATGACCTGAGGGGAAGTCGGACGCTCAACAGACTGAGCCACCCAGGCGCCCCTTTGCTTGATTTACTATTAATGAGAGAATGAAACGGGATAATAAATTTAAAATGTCTAATAGTGCCTGGCACTTGGTTAGCTCCTAACAAATAGTAATTGTTGCTTATAATTCTGAAATCATGTATCTGTTCGTAACAAGGAGCAGGCCCAAGGGGACTAAACCAGAGGAAGATTAAGAAGTAAATCCTAGCAGTAATAATGTTGTGATAAGCAGCTTGCCCGTGACAAGCTTGTACATTGTTGGTAATTGAGGATTATCTATAAAACCTGTGGGTTATATCCGACCATATGACGCTACTGGAATGCTAGCGCTTCAAGAAAATTCTAGAGGAAACCCCTGTGGAACTGTAAGCATTTTTGAGAAAGAACTTCTTAGAGCGGCTGGAGGATGTGAGCCGTGGAGCCCTTTCCCTCCCTGCCGCGTGAAATCAGCACTTGGGGTTTTCTCTGAGGGTTTCCTTGTTGTTGGGGCCGAGAGGGCGCTTCCACTCCCTCAGGGAATTTCTTGTTTCTCCAGGACAGGGTTACCTAATCCTTAAATCTGCTGCTTCTTGTTCAGCCCACTTCATTCTTTTGGCTCTTTTCTCAGAGTCCCCGTAGGTTTTATCGATGAATCTGGATGGAAGATAGGTTGGTAAGACCCATTTGGTCTGGATTACGTTGCGGTTAGGCTGCTGGGGGTGAGCGCCGAGGTTTTTAAGCGTGTGTGGCTGTCAACCCAACCAAGAATTGCACAGTAAAACAGACCCTCTCACTGGTCAGAAGGGTTTATTGTACAGACAAAAGCCTAAGAAATGTACGGGTCCGTAGTGTTTGTATTTTGTCTTTATGTTGTTGTGATGGATGATTCACGATGGATAATTTTCTTCATGACTTTCTGGGAATCTGTCAACTTAAAGGAACTCATGGGAATTTAAAGTAAATCTTTATGCTCTGTGTGCCCCCACCCCTCACCGTTCCCCCTGCCCTGCCCACCCCCGGGCAAACACTGACCTGTTCTTGTCAGTGTTTTGTCTTTTTGAGACTGTCCTATAAATGGGACCATCTAGTATATAACTTTTTCAGACTGGCATGTTCACTGAGTCTGACACCTTTGAGGTCCATCCAAGCATCGTATATAACAATAGTTCATTCCTTTTCATTGCTCAGTAGTATTCTGTTGTATGGATATACCGTAATTTGTGCATCCATTCATTTGTTGAGGGACATTTGGGTTGTTTCTTGTTATGGATGATTATGAATAGAACTGTTATAAACTTTGTGTACAGTTTTTGTAGGAACATAAATTTTCAGTTTACTTAGCATATTAGTTTCCTGTGACTGCTGTAACAAATTGCCACAAACCGGGTGGCTTAAAACAACAGAAATTTCTTGTCGACTGTTCTGGAAGCCAGAAGTCTGAAATTGGTATCGCCTGGCCCGAGTCATGCTGTCAACAGGGCCTCACTCGCTCTAGAGGCCCCGGGGAAGAACCCCTTTTTTGCCTTTTCCGGCTTCTGGAGGCCACCGGCATTCCTTGGCCTGTGACCCCCCTCCTCATGTCCCTCTAAACCCTCACTTCCATTGTTACTCTCCTCCTCCCGTTATGCCGTCAGATCTCCGTTAGCCTCCCTTTTATAAGGACCCTTGTGACTACATTTAGGGCCCATCGGGATGATTCAGGAGAATCCCCCCAGCTCAAGATCCTTAGTTTAGTCACATCTTCAAACACCATTTTTTTGCCACGTAAAATAATCCAGGTTCCCGTGAGTATGTTGTATGTATCTCTTAGAGGACCTTTTTCTCAGCCAACCACATGCAGGTAAGGACTAGGCCCGGGCATTATAGGGTCACATGGCAAGTGTACATTTCTTTCTATTAGAAACTGCAAAACAGTTTTGCAGAGTGGCCCTTGTTTTACATCCCTACCAGGATCCTCATGTGCTAGAATTCCTGGCATCCTCACTAGAACTTGGTATTACCAGTATTTTTTTTATTGTAGCCATTCTCGTGGGTATCTCATTACGGTTTTATTTATTTATTTTTTAATGTTTATTTTTGAGACAGAGAGAGACAGAGCGTGAGCGGGGGAGGGTGAGAGAGACAGGGAGACACACAGTCCGAAACAGTCTCCAGGCTCTGAGCCGTCAGCACAGAGCCCGACGTGGGGCTCGAACTCACAGACCGTGGGATCATGTCCTGAGCCGAAGTCGGAAGCTCAACTGACTGAGCCACCCAGGCGCCCCTCTCATGGTTTTAATTTGCATGTCCCTGATGGCTACTGATGTTGAGCATCTTTTCATGTGAAGACTTCATACTTTTTAATTTTCCTTTTTCACTGCCTTTGTAAGTTTGAAGAAGAAAAGAGTGGGCCGAAGCAGCTGAAGGAAGGAAGAGCATTACTGTCTCGGAGCAGAAGCTTGCCAAGCAGCTTCTGGACACCTCACCGACAGAGCCACCCGGGTGCTCCTTTTGAACTAGATTTTGCGCAGTAACCATTGGCTTTCTCTCGAAGCAGTGGTTTATAGTAATTAATTGTGCTACATTCTTCTTTGGTCCTCGACTCAGTCCAGCACAGGAACTCCTGCTGCTCGAGCTCTTACCAAGTTGTGAAGGGGGGTTAGTAGATCTGAGGATCAAGCCCTCAGGTCAGAAAGGCGGGGCAGAGTAGAATAAATGAGCGGAGGCAAAATATAGGACGTATCTTTAGAGTATTTGTTATTTTTTTAAAAATGTTTTTAAATGTTTTATTTATTCTTGAGAGACAGAGAGACGGAGGGTGAGCGGGGGAGGGGCAGAGAGAGGGGGAGACCCAGAATCCAAAGCAGGCTCCAGGCTCCTAGCTGTCAGCACAGAGCCTCATGCGGGGCTCGAACTCACAAACCGCAAGATCATGACCTGAGCTGAGGTTGGACGCTTCACCAACTGAGCCACCCAGGAGCCCCTAGAGTATTTGTTATTCTGATTGTGCTGCTTCTAATAGACACTTGGGCACTGGGTGCTGTAGGGACGTGTCGAATCACTATATTGTACACCTGGAACCAACATAATACTGTATGTTAACTATACTGGGATTAAAAACAATTAAAAATAGAATGACCCTTTCCCATTAAAAAAAAAAAAAAAAACCAACATTTGGGGTTGAATATTTGAATATAAATAAATAGTACCCAGTTTCAGTCTCTGGACATTGAAAAGCCCAATATTTAAAATAGTCATGGCTCGAAAACAGGATTGCATGGCATTTCCTCACTCGCCTAGGAGGATCCGCCTCCTCCACAAAGACTGGGGGGCTTTACCTTTCTGATGTGATAAGTGGCTGTTTGTTAGTGGTGTGAGTTTAGAGTATGTTGACTTGATCCAACATTTACCGTTCGTAAGTAGTTGCTTCTAGCTCTGGTGCTGGTACTTCAAGGCATGTGATCTTGGAGAAGGCACTTAGCTGATAGGATGCCACCGAGTCCGGTGTCTCCAGCTCTCAGACGGCGCTGGGGGAGCCCTCTGCTCCTTCGCGGGGCGGCGGGAGGCCGAGATGAGCTGGTGTCTGTGCAAGAGCTTAGGAAACCGTAAGATGCTTCATGAATGTATATGATGATTATTACGACTTCAGGAAATCGTCCCCTGGTCTTTGTAATGTGAGAGACCAGATCTCTGTTTGAATGCCAGGGCTTGTGGAGGATTTTCTCAGTTACTTAAAAAAAAAAATATTGCCACGTAAATTTGAATACTCAGAGGCTGGCTGGCAAAGGCTGTTTCATTACTGACTTTTCAACTTATTTCTTCCAGATCTTGACACTTGAAGAGTAGGCATAACTTAAAGAGGGGGACTACTCCTACCCATAACATGTGCCTTTTTCTTTTAAGCTACTCTTTTGGTGGCACTGGGGTGATTGGGGAGGCAGGGAGTGTTGCTAGAATAGGGAAGAGGCTTCAACCTTTGTTGAAACAGGTTCAGAAACAGGCAAGAGACGCCTGGGTGGCGCTCAGTAGGCTGGGCGTCCAACTCTTGGTTTTGGTCCGGGTTATGATCTCAGCAGTTGTGAGATCGAGCCCCGCGTCGGGCTCTGTGCTAGGCATGGAGCCTGCTTGAGATTCTCTCTCTCCTGCTGTCCCTCTGCCTTTCCCCTGCTTGCATGCGAGGGAGTGCATGTGCACTCTCTCATTCAAAAAGAAAAAAAAAAAACAACCAAACCAAACAAACCCCCCAATAAGAAATTGAAAAAAATAAGAAACCTGCAAAACACAATCATATAATATTTAAGGATATGTAAGTGGTACCCTGTACACATCCTTTTGAAACTTGCTTTTTTAATTGAGCGTTGTATTGAAGATTTGTCTGTGTTAATGCATACAGATCTGGGACCTCATTTAACTGCTGTAGGGTGTTCTGTAATATGGTTAAGGCATAGTTTATCCCTTCTCCCACTTGTGGCCAGTCAGGTGACTTCCACCTTTTCCGTAACGACAAACGGTGATGCGGTGAACGTCCATCTACACATGCGCTTGTGCCCGTGTGTGAGCGTTTCTCAGGGAGGTGGACGAGCCTGGCGAGGCTAGGCTTTGCAGTGGTAATAAACAGCCGTCAGATCCCAGTTGCTTAACCCGGAGGGTTATGTCTCGCAGGTATGGCTGAGGGGTGCTCTGCCCCACGTAGCTTCTCGGGGACCCGGACTGATGGTGGCCCCACCATCTTGTGCCGGCGTGACTGGAAAGTGCTGCCTCCCTGGTACTGAGATAATACAAGTGAGTAGCGAGAACTGTGAGTTCTCCAGCCAGGAAGGGACTCATGGTCGCTTCCGGTTACACCCGCATCCAGAACTAGGCACAAGGTCTCACCTCACTGCAAGAGGCCTGGGAATGTCCTCTTCTGTGTGTTCAGGAAGGGGAAGGGTTACCAGTCACTTGTGAGCACTGGTAATGCGGACCCAGGATAGATCCGTGTGAAGAGGAGCCCGATGCTGTTAACACTGTGTGCCTAACACGCGATGTACAACTGTTCCTCAGGCCCCCAGAGGGGCAACCGGTTCTTCCCCAAATTGGGGGGGCCCCTTAGTCTTAAAAATTACAGCTTGATTGTGGGTTATAGGCTTTGTTTTTTTTGAAACATTAATAAAGCAGAAGATGGAGACCGAACCTATGTCTCGGGATCTGTACAACAGTTACTTATTTTTAAAAATGTAGAACAGAGATTTTCTGCTGGCCTGGGTTCAGTTACAGAGACAAGAACCCACGGGAGCTCATTTTAACCGGGAGGGCTTTATTATAGGGTATTTTATAGCTAACCGACTTCTTGGGAGAGCTGAAAAAGCGCGTTATAGGTTGAGCTTTGTGAATGATTCCCAAAGTCACCACCCAGACCTGGGCCACCAAGGAAGCTGCAGCCTCTTCTGTCCTCGGAGAGTTGCCAGCTCTAGAACCACCGCTACAGTCAAGGGCATTACGCCCCTGGCTGCAGTCGGCCCCGTGCTGCTGCTTCTCTGTGAAGCTAATGCCTGGGGGCGGGACCCCTAGTTCTGCCCCGGAAAACCAAGCCAAGCGCTTCCACAGCTGGCCCTGCCCCAGCAACAGCGGAAGCAGCAGGCGTGTGCTCGGCCTCCCTCGCATCTGCTCTCCAGATCTCACACGAGGGTCATCCGATTGAGAAAACCTAAATCATACTCAAACCCTCGCTGCGAGGAAGTCGGTGACGCTGATGGGTCGTTTTCAGCTCTCCAGCCTCTGCACTGCTACGTGGCAGAATGTTGGGGGCGGAGGGAGTGGGTACTGAGCATCAGTCTACTCCCCTCGCCCCAGGGTCTTACGCTGATTATTAAGATGCATGCATACAGTTACGGAGCCTCTGACCCCTGGGCTCTTATGCATACTTTTGTGAATGTGCACAGTGACATTTTTCTTTGCAAGGAGCCTTTGCTTTCTGAGATTCTCAAAGGGGATGATGACCAAACAAAGGGCAAGCACCTACTGACCAGATAGTGAGTGATTAAGCGCCCAGATTCTGAAATCGGGAAGATCTAGGTTTGAATCCTGTCTCTGCTACTTTCTTGGTCAGAGGCCTTGGACACGTCATTTCTCTAAGCCTTCATTTTTCTCCTCTTTAAAATGGGATAAAACCTATCCCCTAGGGTTGTTATGAGGGTGCGGTCCAGAATGCATGCGTAGGGGTGCCTGCTGTATTGCCTACCTCGGAGTAACAACCAGTGACTAGCAGTTGCTTTCCTTCCTTCCTTCCTTCCTTCCTTCCTTCCTTCCTTCATTTCATTCTTCAGAAGGAGGTGGCTAACATGAAAAAACTATAGTGTCTTGCTGCCTCTGTTAGGAATACCACCTGGTAACTCCTTCTATCTGTGATACAGAAGTATACTGAGATATTATTTTGTCCACTCTCAATGCGTCCTGTGCCTAGCACTGTGATATTTATCATACTGTTTGATTATTGCCTCTCTGTCACTCCCTCTTAAATGTCTTTAGGGCAGAGATTATACTGTAGTGCTTTTTACATAGGAGATGTTCAGTAAATGTTTATAAAATGAACACATGAGTGTTCTGGGCAATCTTTTAGCTTGGAGGAAGGACTATGGGAAGACATGTTAGCTGCCTGAAATTTTTTTTATTTTTTTATTTTTTAAAGTTGGTTTATTTAAACTGAGCCGAGATCAAGAGTCGGACGCATAACGGACTGCACCACCCAGGGGCCCTGTCTGAAAATATTTAAAGGACAGTTCCTGTGGAAGGAAGCAGGTCTCACCCTGCACTGCTTTGGCAGTCAGAATTAGTAGTGGGTAGGAGTCACAAACTAAGGGGCGTTTGGGCTTGGTGTGGAACGTGCTTTCGAACAGTGAGAGCAGTCCAGCAGTAGGATGGGTGCCTTGGAAGGCAGCGATTAATCTACCCTGGGGATATTCAAGAGGCGCAAGATAGGGAGATAAAGGTGGAATTCGAGCTCTTGGAACACTCTTGGGACACTTGCTTCTCTGTGTACCTTTATCGAATGTACACTGATAATCCCAGAGAGACTTACCTAGTCAGGGAGGGAAGGTATCTTCA
This sequence comes from Prionailurus viverrinus, assembly GCF_022837055.1. Lineage (NCBI taxonomy): Eukaryota > Metazoa > Chordata > Mammalia > Carnivora > Felidae > Prionailurus > Prionailurus viverrinus. The sequence goes on from NC_062573.1 coordinate 89,328,907, forward strand.
GGTGGGAAAGGGCAAAACAAATTAGGAATAGTTTAGCTGGAATATTCAGGGGAGTATGTGGATTAAGGCAGGAGGGGCATGTTCGGGCTACTTCAGAGATGACCTTAAGTGCCAAGGCAAAGATTTTGGAAATATTTGGTGGGCAGTGGGAGTTATAGATAGTTCCCAGTAGGGTGTTAGCACCACAGAAGTATTCCCAGTACTTAGAGTAATGCTTGGCACGTAGTAGATGTTCAAGAAATATGTGTTTGTTTTTTAAGTTTTATTTATTTTGAGAGAGAGAGAGAGAGCGCGCATGCGCACAAGTTGGGGAGGGGCAGAGAGGGAGAGGGAGAGCGAGAATCCCAGGCAGGCTTCGTGCTGTCAGCACAGCGCCCGACTCCAGGCTTGATCTCACAAACTGTGAGATCATGACCTGAACCGAAACCAAGAGTCCGATGCTCAACCGACTGAGCCACTGTGGCATGCCCCTCAATAAATATTTGTTGAAGGAACTTGTTAAAAGATCATAGCTGTGATGTAGAAAATTAATCTGAAACTCGAGTTTAGGTTGGGCTTGGAAGGAAGGACACTTGAGGTAAGGACAGCCTGATGAAAGGGAGAGGACACCAAGAGCCATTTGGTTGTGGGGTTGACGGCTGGCCAAGTGGGCAGAGAGGGGAAGAGACAAAGATGATCCCATGAACTTCAGTCTGGTGGTCAGAAATGGGAGCGACATTCCCAGAAGTGGGCCCTTCCTTGGGCTTCTTAAGCAGAAGAAGGTAAGGCTTTTGGCTCTGGACACGCTTCAGTAACGGGATTGGGTTAACAGCCTCCGTTCCCACCGCGCCTCCCCACAGCGGTTTGTCCGTGTGTGTCACTCAACTCGGCACTTCTTTACGGGTCGTTTGTGGTTCTCACCGTGACTGGGAAGTCTGGGTCTCTGGAGAGAATCAACTGTAACGGTCAGAACAACTGCCCGGGAGGACTTCACTTCCCGTGAGTTATGTTTGGTGTGTTAGCTCTCACAGTGTGTCAGTTCGGAGACCCTTTGGACCAGCTCTCCCTTTTTTTTCTGTCTGGGGAAGAACCAAAGCTCTATTTTCTTGAGATGTTGCTCCTGGCCCTGCAGCTCCTTTGCCTGGGCTCACGGGGGTCGTGGAGGTTCTGGAATCGTGGCGGTCTGTGTAAACACCAGCGCCAGGGGCCTCGGCTTGACTGCGGCCCTCCCCGGTCTCCAGAGATCTGGTCCGTGACCTGCTGCCTGTGCACATCTGCTCCGGCCGTGAGGGTGGTGACCCAGGAGGACAAGGACGTTGTCCAGGCCCCGTGTCTTTCAGGAGCTTCCTTGGACAGAAGGAACACTCTTTCGTATCAGGAGTTGTTGTCGACGCAGAAAAGACTTGACTTCACTTCTCGTTTATCCAAAAACAGCTTGTAAAGCATTGTCGTCTCCTGTTCGCCTCTCAGAGGAATCACGTCTCCGTGAGCAAAGGGGGACCCACTTTTCCAATAAAGAGGAGTGGGAGCGGAAAAGCACCGATCAACAAATGTGCGGTTCCCTGCCACCGCCTGCTTCGGGTGGATTCTGGTTTTGAAAAGCAGCTGAATTTGGGAGGTTGTGTGTGTTTTCCCCTTCCCGTGTCCTGGATTTCTGACAAACCAGGTTGGCACCGAAGCTTTCCCATTCAGTTCTCCTGGAGAGAGCCGCTTCTCAGGCTTTCTGCGTTTGGGTGGATATTTGAATTATTCGACCTTTCCCACACCCGAGTGCAGCGGTCTCCAGATTTCAAATCGGAGGATTCAGTGGGGCCCTTATTTCCTCACAACTTAAAACGTTTGACATCTTCAAACACAACTCAGTTCAGTGTCTTTGGCAGCCGTATTTCGGCACCGCTGGAAACGGAAGTATTTTTCGCTTTCAAGCCATTGACGTGCATCGTGCTCTCTCATTTTCTGTTCACCTTTGGGGATGATCTTGACAGTGTCTAAGGCAACCCGATAGCGTTTTGCTCAGAAAGAGAAGTTGGGGCTTGTGGGAGCCCAGGGGAAGGGGCCGTTTCTGCTGTTGCGACTTGCCGAATTCTCTTCCACCATGCACACCCGGGGCCTTCACGCTGGCAGAGCGGCCGGCTGTGCTCTGATGTGCGATAGCCGATCTGGATCCCCTTGGCCTTGACTGTAAGGCGGTTTCGAGGCGAGTGCGTCTGGGGGTGTTTTAAAACGAAATGTAAACACAGCCCTGTCTTGCCCTGCCGCTCATGGCTGTGGAATTTGGGCATTTGGAGGCCCCCAGGCGCCGGGCCTGGGCAACACTTGGGCAACGCTGGGCTCCCCTTGGTGCCGCCTGCCTCCCTCACTCCACAGCCGTACCCCAGCGAGTTAAGGCTGAAAGCTGGATGGAAAGGGGGACTCAGTTTGTTTTATTGGGCAGCTTGGGGCCCTTTTAGAAGCTTGCTTTCTAAATGAAGAAACTCAGGCCAGCCAGAGCACGTGCTCAGAACTCGGCGAGAACAGGTTGTTCTAAGACAGACTGAGATCAGCCCACTTGGGAAGGCTTCATGACTCCTGGAGAAGTCCAGATGGCGAACAGCGTGCAGGCCCCATTTCCCTGTTGAGAATCTCAATTTCATGGAAAACAGACTAGAGAAGTTTGGTAGAGATTTTAAGAAAGCCAAGAAGCCGTGGCCCCTCTGGGACACCCCGAACACTGTCTCTTCTCCCCCAGGAGTTTTACCTCAGATCCTTTAGTTGTAAAATGCGCCCACTCATACCTTCCTTCAGGGATGTGGTTACTATTGCTTACATGGTTGGCTAACTTACCTCGAGGGCTGACCTTGACCTGGGCGCTGTGCTGGCTGCGTGACACGTTATCTCTGTCTCGCTCACAGAGTGGCTAAGAGTTTGGGCTCAGGAGTCAGACAGACCTGGGATGGATTCTTCCTCTGTCTTCGCTAGCTGTCAGTTCTAACTTGTTATTTCCGCCCAGATCATCCCTATGTCACTGGGTTTGGGAGGTTGACTAAGAGAGGACACGTCATTCATCACAGTCAAGGGAGGCCTGATCCTGCCTTCCGAAGGTTCTCCGGGGCTGTGGAGGCCTGGGGGCAGCAGGCCGTAGGCTCCTGTGGAGCAAGGGGTGAGCGCTTCCCAGGACACCGGCCGTTTGTTGGGATGACGGTTGCGCACAGACCGTGTGTCTGGTTGAAGCCAGCTCCAAGGGTTTGTCTCTGTGGTGGAGCCAGGCTGGGAGCCCTGCTCCTGTCACACCCCCGGAAGGCTCACCTCCAGGCCCCGCTGGCTGTGGTTGCTTCGTGTCGTCAGCATAGCTGGCTTGAAATGCTGTCACCTTCTGCTTGGATCGTGGACCGAATGGGGTTAACTCTGCCGTTGCCTGGCCTGCAGATATCCTGGTGCTGGACCAAGGGTAAACAACAGCAGCTGTGTTTGATCTCTTACCCCCCTCCTGGAAGCGAGTCCTTGGTGTGGGGACTTACCCTACGAAGGACTGGAACACTGTTGTCAATTAGGACTCCTGTTCCTCTTGGGTTGGTAGTGGAAGCTACCGGCTGGTAACAAGAGATCTGTTGTTCCTGGCTTTCTTTCTGTTCTCTTAGCATAGACCCTTCCAAGTCTCACAAATGTCAGGGCTTCTTGAAAGCAGGAAGTGTTCTGATCTTTTCCAAGTGGCTGCATCACTGATCCTGGCAAAAAGACCTGAAAATATTAGGGGATGGCTTTTCTGCTTAAAGCATAGGATGCTAAGTTCTATTATACGGCTTCTCTCTCTCCTTTTTAAGGAAGGAAGTTGCACTTACACGTTTTTTCATGACTCTTCGGTCTTTGACCTATCATTCGCATCTGATCACTGACTTCTGGAGGGAAAGTGGCATCTGTCTTTTCTCTGACCGCCAGCCCTTCCCTACCCTGAAGCCTCTCCTAGCCTTCTCTCTTTTCTTTGGGAAGGAAAGGTTTTTGTTTTGATGCATTATTAGGACCAGGAGAACAAAAGCAAGAAATCCTGGAATATTCTGTTTTCTTCAACTCTTCCTTACATTTTATTTATTTATTTATTTATTTATTTATTTATTTATTTATTTATCTATCTATTTATTTATTTATTTAGAGGGAGTGGGGGAGGGGCAGAGGGAGAGGGAAGGAGAGAATCCCAAGCAGGCTCCATCCATGACCCCGGGATCATGACCTGAGCTGAAATCAAGAGTCAAGCACTTAACAGGCACAGCCACCCAGGCGCCTCTCCCTTTTATTTTCTTGAGTCATTGCTAGACATTAGTAATGAAGGAGACAGTTGCCATTATCAGGCATTGAGAGCACGATTTTGTGGAAACTTCTCAGATACATTTCTCTGCTTATAGCCACAACATATTGTGTGGGTCATATTGTGTATGCTGGGTTTTTTGTTGTTGTTGTTGTTCATTTGTTTTATTTATTTTTTTAAGTCATTCATTTATTGATTTTGAGAGGAAGGGAGAGAGAGTGCATGCACAAGTGGGGGAGGGGCAGAGAGAGAGAGAGAATCCCAAGCAGGTTCCGCACTGCCGGCACAGAGCCCGACAAGGGGCCCAAGCCCACAAACCGAGAGATCACGACTTGAGCCGAAATCTAGGGTCGGCCGCTCAACAGACTGAGCCACCCAGGCGCCCCGTGGTTCATTTGTTTCAAAACCAATAAACAAAGCACCTTACCAGTATGTTGTAAGCCATTTTTTCATGCCATTGAATATAGAACATGGTAATTTAAAACTCTCTGTTGTTGGCATGTGTGTGCACTTTCTAGTTTATAGTGATGCCTATGTGTGTCGTGATTTGCAAACTGCGCGTCTATGACAGAAACCCCAGTTGCTGGGTGCGTGCAGTGTGCCAGGCACTGTGCTGAACTGTCTCCAGGAACCCGCTCATCCAGTCCATCCCTTTGTCTGGGGTTGTGCGGTAGCCTTCCTACGGATGCTCCCTGCGTTACAACTTATTTTTCATACATAAACCTGAATAATCTTTCAGGAATGCAAATGAGATCATGTGGCTCCTCTGCTAAAAGCCTCTAGTAGCTTCTCCTTTCACTTCCAACTAAGAGCCAAAGTGAGATCTGGCCTGTGTCCCGGCATCCCTCCCACAGCCACGTAGGCCCACTTTCTGCTTAAGCGTGACAAATCTGTTTCAACCACAGGGCCTTTGCACTGATTTCTAGTTCCTCTGCCCTGGGACACTTGGATGATTGACTTTATTTTCTTTCAGGCCCCAGTTCAAATTGAATTGAAGTGAAACGAACCGCATAATACGTGTACATTGTGGAAATATTTTAAAATTTAGCAAAATGTTGGGGTGCTTGGGTGGCTCAGTCGGTTAAGCGTATGACTTCAGCTCAGGTCATGATCTCACAGTCCGTGAGTTCGAGCCCCACGTTGGACCCTGTGCTGACAGCTCAGAGCCTGGAGCCTGCTTCAGATTCTGTGTCTCCCTCTCTCTCTGCCCCTTGCCTGCTCATGGTCTGTCTCTGTCTCAAAAATAAATAAAAACATTAAAAAATTTAAGGGGCACCTAAGTGGCTCAGTCGGTTGAGCATCTGACTTCAGCTCAGGTCATGATCTCACGGTTCATGGGTTCGAGCCCCATGTCGGGCTCTGTGCTGACAGCTCAGAGCCTGGAGCCTGCTTCAGATTCTGTGTCGTTCCCTCTCTGTCCCTCCCCTGCTCATGCTCTGTCTCTCTCTGTCTCAAAAATAAATAAAAACATTAAAAAATTTTTAATAGAATCAAATTTAGCAAAATGGGCACTAGAACATGTCACCTGTAATCTCACTGTTGCTGTGTACATTTTTGTGATCGTTTTCATTTTAGTCACTTTATTTGTTCATCGTCTTAACAAAAGACCTGTGATGTGCCGCGTGTACTTTGCTGATGCCTGGTAGGGCTACAGCATTAGAAAAGACAGTTATGGTTCTTGCCTGTGTGAGATCTGTTGAGATGTTCATCCTTATGTGGAGGAGGCTGTGTGGTGTAACGGTTAAGAACTCAGGCTCGGGAGTCCTTCTAGCAAGAGTCGGACATTTGGTTGGACCACTTCCGAGTTGTGTCACTGTGAGCTGGTTACATTCCAAGCCTGTTTTCCCATTAGTGTTGGTCATCTCTTTCTGCATGACAAACCACCTCAAAATGCGGTGGCTTAAAACAACAAAATATGTATTACCCCACAGTGTCTCAGGACCAGGAAGTCAGAAGTGAGCTAGCTGGAAGGTTCTGGCTTGTGGCCTCTGCTGAGACTATGCTCTAGATGTTGGCTGGGATGCCGTCATCTGAGAGCTTGACTGGGGCTGGAGGAACTGCTTCTCACAGCTGGCAGGATGGTGCCGACTGGTAGGAGGCCTCGGTTCCTTACCACGGGGACCTGTCCACAGGCTACTGGAGTGTCCCCAGACTAGGCAGTCCAAGAGACCACAAGGCAGAGGCCACGATGCCTTTCTTTTTTTATTTTTAAGTATTTACTTATTTATTTTTAAGTAATCTCTACACCCGACAGGGGGCTCGAACTCATGATCCCGAGATCAAGAGTCACACGCTCCACCCACTGAGCCAGCCAGGTGCCCCAGCCACGATGTCTTTGGGACCTAGTCGTGGAAGTCCCGCTGTCATTTCCGCAGTATCCTGTTGGTTAACACGTCTGCCCTATTCAGTGGGGGAGGGGACGGAACAAGTGAGATGGGAGTCACTGGGGACCGTTGTAGAGGCTGGCTCCTACACTGGCTATAAAATGAGCATCATGGTGGCACCCACATCCTTGATTTTAATAGTGAGTAAATGAAGTAACACACTTAAAGCGAACGAGGAAAAGCCCTGGTACATAGTAAGCACTCAAAAAATCTTAGTTGTGGTTGTGTGTTGTCATTGCCACCACGACGACCTCTTTGGCCAGCACCAGGGAAACCGCATCTAGCGTAATGGGGGTGAGGGGAGGGCAGGAAAGGCTGCCCTTGAGGAGCAGACATGGAAGCTGAGACTGGAACCGTGGAGGAGGTTTGGAGACGTAGAAACATTCCAGGCCAAGGAGCCACGTGTGCGAAGGTGCTGGGTGGACGTGGGAGAGTGGCGGCAGGTGAGGGCAGAGGCCAGGTCATGCCCGGCTACAGAGGCCAGGATGTGGCCATCCCCATGCGTTTTAGGGAGCTTTTCCTCTCTAGGAACATAGATAGCTGAGTTTACCTAGAAAATACGCGCCGAGCTTTCTGGAGAGCGTTTATCCTGTGCAGGGAGGTTTTGGGAGTACCCGCCTGTCTCCAGAGCTCTTCAAGTTGTTTTGTTTTATTGCCTCTGGGCCTGGGGAAACATACATCTGGGTCTTCTGGGTCTGACCTTTTCACATGTCAGAGGTTCCCTTCTCCCTTTAAGGGGGCTGTGCTTGTCTCGTTTGAACAACGTAGTTAGCAGGATCAGATTCTTGTTCTGACAAATGGATCCAAAAAGCTTGTACAGATTTCCTGGCGCACGTGGCACATTATTTCCTTGTGTTTGTTATATGTAAGCTCAAGGATATCGTGTTTTGTGTCCTTGACACCTTGGGTTTGGATTGATTTAATTAGTTCAGAGGATACAGGCAGAGTAACTGAGGGGCGCCGGGGTGGCTCAGTCGGTTGAGCGTCCGGCTTCGGCTCAGGTCACGATCTCGTGGTTCGTGGGTTCGAGCCCCGCATTGGGCTCTGTGCTGAACACTTGCTCAGAGCCTGGAGCCTGCTTCACATTTTGTCCTCTCTGTGCCCTTTCCCCACTCATGCTCTGTCTCACTCTGTCTCTCAAAAAAAAATTTTTTTTTTTGACAAGTAGAGTAACTGAGCCACCCAGGTGCCCAGATTTTTTATTCTTAAATATGAATGCTATGCTTCTCTTTGGACTTTCTAGGCCTCTTGAAATTATATGCAAACGTGTGTTCACCTGAGTTTGTTTTTTGGGGTGTGTGTGTGTGTGTGTGTGTGTGTAAGTCCATAGTCCTTATCAGCTTCTCAAGGGGGTTGTTAGAGGCACAGGGCAAGGCTTTGGTGTGGTTATGATGTTGCTGCGGCCAGCAACCAGGGACACCTGGGTACCTCTCACCTACTTCCCTGCACAGTTCTTAAGGGAGGAGGGGCACTGTGCTGAGGTACAGCAGGCTGGACAGCAGATACCTGCGACAGATGTGGGGATGCCGTACTTTATTCCCCTAATCCTCTGTTATTGAGCACTTAACGTTGTTGATGGTTTCTTCCTCCAGAATCTTCACGATTCATTTTTGTGTTTCTTATTATTTCCTTAGGATAAATTTCTGGAAGTGGGATTTCTGCGTCTAAAGAATAGATACTTTTTGGGGCACCTGGGTGGCTCAGTCAGTTAAGTGTCCGAGTCTTGATTTCAGCTCAGGTCATGATCTCAGGGTTGTGGGATCGGGCTTCGCATAGGGCTCCCCATCTAGCATGGAGCCTGTTGGGATTCTGTCTCCCCTCCCCCCTCCTCTTTTCCCCCTCTCCCCCACTCACGTGCTTTCTCTCTCTCTTTCTCTCTCTCTTTCTCGGAAAAAAAAAAAAAAGAATAGGTACTTTTAAAGGCTTTGGTACATATCATGAACTACCCCTCTGGAAGGCGTGTCTGGTAGATCAGTTTACCTGTCCGCCGCCAATAACAAATGAATATTTATTTTTGTTCCTGAGGGAGGAGTCCAAGCCACTGGGTGGCACAGAGCCATAATTTGACCTTTTGATCAGCCTTCTGATCTCTCTTAAGCACCTCAGGAACCCTTTGCTTTCTTCTTTACGCCACAGTTTGAGTGCTTTAACAAATGCTAAAATTCTGGAAAGTTATGTAAATCTAATCGGCCATAATAGCCCTCCAGGTTTTCCCAGTCCTGGCACTGACCAAATGAATCCACCAGTCATTCGTGTCGGCTGGGTGGTTTGCCAGCAGAATTAGGTAAGGGAACTGTCACAAGGACTGGGTGTTAGGCTCCTTTTGAGTGCTTCCCTGAGGAGGGAGAAGATACAACCCAGAATCGGGTGAATTCATTAGACTGTATTTGGCAAGATGGAGATCAAGTGGGTGTGGGTCATCGCCCACAAGTTTCCCAGGGTCCCCGAGAAACTGCTGCCCTGGAGCTTCTGATTGTGAGAGCCCCGGGGCCCTGGCGTGCGCGCGGAAGAATGTGGCCCGGGGCATTCCGTAGACACATACCAAGCACTCTTGGCCTCCCCGGGTGCCCCTGCCGGCTGGCTCACGGCCACGCTGAATAACCAGAGCAAGCCACGTGACCACAGCGTGGCAAGTGGGTCTGGCTGGGCAGGACAGATGCCTCACCGTCGGTCCAGGGAGAGGAACGATGGTCATAGACAAACTTCTGAGTGGGACCCTGAGCAGAGAATGGAAAACTTAGAGGCCCCGGGTTTGGAGGCCCCTTCCAAAGCTGGCATCCGACAGGAGATTGGAGAGCCGCGTGGGCGCCCACCCGGGTGGCGGCGTTGGGCTTGGCGTGTCAGGGTACAGAGGAGAGTGTGCCCTGTGGTTACGGAGGTGACGGTGAAAAAGCGCATGTGCTTTCAGGGACTTCTGTCAAGGGGATGGGTTCTCACCAAACCTGCTCTTCACATTCCCGTCCTTTTTAAAAAACATTAATCAAAATGTGGTTGAGCTGCAGTATTATATTAGGTTTGGGCATACAACAGTGACTCGGCGTTTATTACATTATGAAACGATCGCTAACATCAATCTCGGTGCCATCTGTCACCGTACAAAAATTATTACAATGCCATTACATTATGATTGTCATATTGTGTAATATTGTCATATTACAACATCATTAGGGTGTTATTCTCATATTATGTAATATTGTAATATTACAACATTACAATATTATTCCCTAGGCTGTATATTGCAAAACCCGAGTCTTAACTTACTTTATAGCTGGAAGTTGGTACCTTTTGATCACTTCCTGTCTCTTTTTTTTTTGGTGGCTTAGGACCTGGGGAAAGGGTGATATAGCCTGTGGCCCTGACTTCATCTCCTCAGGTGCCCTGCCCGCCCCCCCCCCCCCATCATCCTTGACTCCTCCCTTACCCCTCCTCCCCACATCCAGTGAAGCAGCAGATGCTCCAGAATGAATCCCAGAGAAATCCTAGCACCCTGGCCCTGTGCCACCGCTGACTCTGTCCCGAAAGATTCCCCGGCCTCCCAACCTGTCTTGTTCTCGTACGTGTCTGTTCTCCTTCTGCCGTCAGACACCTTTCCTCAGACACTTACGTCAGATCTCAGTTTTCCGTCTCCTGCCGGGTTGGCCTCTTGGAATAGAATTCCCAACTTCTCTCCACAGCCCGTGGGCCCATGTGGTCTGGGCCTGGTGTCCCTCTGGGACTTCCCCTCCCGTCACCCCCTTTGTTTACTGGGGTGCTTTTCCCTGTTAGTGCCTGCCCCGGGCTCTGCCCTTTCCTCTGCTGGGGTTCTCTGACGCCACGTCTGCCGGGGCCGGGCTCTTTCAGATCGCGGGGGTTCCTGCCCATGTGGCACCTGCTAGGAAAGGCCTTCCCTGCCGACCCGATCCAGGCTTCCCGCGCCAGCACTCAGACTCCTTTCCTCTTCGTTTCTCACAGCACGTGCCATCTGCAATCCCTTGTGTATTTATTGATATAGTTGCTTGCCCTCCTCCTGGGATACCCTCAGTGATCTCCTTCTTGTAAAGGCTCACTTGGCCTCGGAATGCCCTGGAGAGCCTGGCCTCATGTGGGAATACCGAGTTTTAGTTCCGGGAGAGCTGCAGGTCGTGTGAGAAAGAAACACATTTGACTCCTCAAACCAGCCATGACACGGCTCTTTGAGAGAAGGTGTGTGTGCACACGTGCACGCACACACGCGCACAGAAACCGGACGTAGGCACTTGCATTTGAGCAAAGAAAGTTTTCACACAGAAAGACGCGTTGAAAAACACCTCCTAGCCTGTTAAACTCAGTCATCAAAATTTAGACTAAGAACTCTATAGAAATGACCTGTTCTCTGTTTCAATTGATGGGTAAATTGGAAGGAAAAGGTTGAGTGGCATCTGTAGAGTAACAGAGATGTGATTGCAATACCTGGAGCTCATTAAGAACTGAATTCAAGCAAAGTATAAAAATTGGGGGGGAGCATCTGGGTGGCTCGGTTGGTGGAGTGAATCTTGATTTCGGCTCAGGTCACAGTCTCGCAGTTTGTCGGGTTGTGCGTGGACGGTGCAGAGCCTGCTTGGGATTCCCCCTCTCTTTATGTCTCTGTCTCTGTCTCTCTCTCTCTCTCAAACAAATAAACTTAAAAATTTTTTTTAATTGGGGGGGTGGAAATCTAGGGTGCCTGGCTGGCTCAGTCAGTAGAGCATGCGACTCTTGACCCCGGGCTCATGAGTTCAAGCCCCACAATGGGTGTAGAGCTTACTTAAGAAATAATAATAATGGTTAATACATTAAAACATTGGGGGGAAATCCATTTGTGAGCCGAGGAGTGGGTGTTCTGGAGGAGTGGGTGCTATCGATGAAAGCCAGTCAGCTGTGAGTCAGTACCTGTTGCAGCCAGGGCGGGTGGTACGTGGGTAGATGGGGGTACACGGGGATTCTCACACTGTTCTCTCTACTTGGAGATCTAGTTTTAAATTTCCATAATGATTTTTTTAACCAGGAGATTTTACTCCCACAAACCCTGACCTCTCCCATGGCCCCTCTGTTGGAGCTTGACTGCCTGCTGTCTTTCAAGCAACATCCCTTAGAATGGGGGAGCCTGTCTGAGCACTTCATTCTTGAGCTCAGCTGCCGGCCCCTGGAAGCCTTAGAGCTTGTGGCCTTGTCTTGTTCGTGGTCCTTCTTCTTCCTTTTTTTTTTTTTTTTTTCCAATTTTTCTTTATTTTTGAGACAGAGACAGCGTGTGAGCAGGGGAGGAGCAGGGAGGGAGGGAAACATAGAATCCGAAGCAGGCCCCAGGCTCCGAGCTATCAGCACAGAGCCTGACGCAGGGCTCGAACTCACGAACCGTGAGATCATGACCTGAGCCGAAGTCAGACGCTTAACTGACTGAGCCACCCAGCTGCCCCGTTTGTTGTCCTTGCTGGAAGCATTGATTGGTGGCGGGATTTACTTGGTTGCTACATTTGTTTGTTTTTAAAGTTTATTTATTTTGAGAGAGAGAACACTAGCAGGGGAGGGACAGAGAGAGAGAGGGGGAGAGAGAGAGAATCCCAAGCAGGCTCCCCATTGACAGTGCGCTGACAGCCTCGACGTGGGGCTCGAACCCACGAACCGTGAGATCCTGAGCGGAGGCGAAACCAAAAGAGTTGGACGCTCAACCCACGGAGCCACCCAAATGCCCCTGGCTGCTACATTTGTGAGCATGTAAAATAGTCTACGCTGTGCAAAGTAGGTACACAACTTCGTGGGAAGCGCGGTGTGAGGTGGCATTTAGCGGCATCGTGGAGTGACAGAAGACATTTGTTGGCAAGAGCAGAGCCCCCTTACGATGGCGCCAGTGGTGACTCTCGCTGTGTGTCCTCAGTCCGATGGGGATGGAGGAGAGCAACGCCAAGAACAGACACGGGGAGCGTTCACCCAGTGACCGCCCTGCCCCACCTGGGCCGAGGACCTCTCTTCAGTCCCTAGAACCTTCCTTATGTCAACCCTGTCTTGCGCTCGTCAAGGGGATCGTTGCTTGTAACGGAGAGCAGAGAAGAAAGACAGTGAGTTATATGGTGGCCGAGACTGTCTGACTGTGCGTGTCGTGTTCCTGGCCCAGGGTAGTGTTTGTGGAAGGAAGGAACGAGCGAGTGCGTCTTTTCAAGTCTTGGGGGACTTAACCTATAATAGGTCCACTCTGTAGGGTCATCGGGAGAATTAAATGGGAACCTCTGTAAAGAACCTAACAGAACAGTTGGCGATAGCTTCATATTCATTAATGGAATGGCAAAATAAGTTGTGGCCATCGTCCTGTGCCACATGTCTAGCTGTTGAGGTTGGGGTAGCTTTATGTGGCTTGACATGGAGCCTGTTGAACACGTTTAAGAGAAAAGCAAGTGTAGTAAGTCCTATTCATGCAGAGAAAATTGTGGGTCGGTAGGCGAGTAGGAAAAGGTTTGTTGGTAGTGGCGGTCTCTGGGAGTGGAATGGATGGGGGAGTATGGTATGGAGAGGGGAAGGGGCGTGTTTCACTCTTTATTTCATATATTCCTGTAATTGAGACAGAGAATTGGACAGTAAATGTAAAGTAACAGAATAGTGCTTGTTACACAGCACTGAGTAAATTGTAAATAGTATAAAGGGCAGTTCTGATAAAGGCCAGAGATCCAAGTAGAGTAGGTCGGTTATAGACAAAAAGTCGAGTCGGTTTTTAACTTTTATCGATTGCAACTTTTAGCTTCTGAAAACATAACCAGTATTTAATTTGGAAAGCCAAACAGTGGCCCTGGCCCTTTATTGTATTTCATATTATTATGTTTTTAGTCAAGTTCATTGAGGTACAGTTTCTAAAGAGCATAAGACTCTCTTTAGCCTACAGTTCTGTGAACTCTGACAAACGCGTATAGTTGTGAAATGACCATCACATTCGAGACAGACAACAGCGTCATCACCTCCAGAATTCCCCAGCGCTGCCCCCTTTGCAGTCATCCCCTCCCCCGCCCCCAGCTCCTGGCAACCACTGAGCTGTTTTCGGTCCTTATAGTTTTGCTTTTTCCAGAATGTCGTATAAGTGGAATCGGACAGTATATATGGTGGTTCCCCTCCTCTCCCCCCCCCCCCCCCCCCCCCCCGCCGCCGTCTGGCTTCTTTCACTTAATGTAACACATTGAGAGTCAGCCAGTTGCCACCCATGATCAGCAGTTACCCGCCTGTCTCTGAGCAGTATCCCCTTGTATGGATATACCACAGTTTGTTTATCCATTCACCAGGCTTTTAGAGCAGACAGACTTCTGGCTTCTCTCCTCTTTATTTCTACCAGTTTTGCCTCCTTTTCTTTTTTCAGAAGATTACTGAGACTTATAATATGGGCCGTTTTTTCAGAATCCTTACATGGGAAGAGCTGTATTGAATATAAATCATTCGGTAATTTTAAATTTTATTGGACACGTAAAGTGCTTACTGTGTGTCTGGCACACACACACTGCCTTCTAAATATTCATAAAGTGCTTAGAACAGTTGCAGGCGCATAGGAAGTGCTGTATATGTGTTTGTTAAATAAATAACAGCTTTAAAGTTGGCAAATTGTACTTCTTGTAGAAGAGAGGTGCTGTGGGATAGGGCTGTAGACCCTAGTGATACAACTTCTCCACATCACCCCCGCCCCCGATTACAGGCTTTGGTACCTTGGGTGATGAATTGAGTGTGACACATCCTATCGGTAGCTGTGTTAAAAGTGTACTAAAATCATTCACCACATGGTGGCGCTCCCTTAGAAAAACAAAATGAAGCAGAACGAAACGAAACAAAAAGTTAGGGGTCGGCATTGAATTTTAGGCAGGGATTTGCAGCTGGAGTGCCAATTTTTGTTCTGCACATTTGTGCTTTGAGTTTTCGGGGACAAATAGGGCAATGGAGTCCTGTCCTTTTATTGGCCCAATACATTATGAAGATGTTAGAACATGGGATCACTTGTCCTTTCTTAAGCGTTGTGAAATTTATTATACATTAACTGATGCTATACTTTAATATTTTCTAGATATCTTCACTGAAAAGCTTGTGTGCTTAACAGGAAAAAAAGATACATCTATAAATAAAACATCATAAATATTTCTCCTTCAGAAATTGGCATTGGGACGCCTGTGTAGCTCAGTCAGTTAAGCGTCCGACTCTTGGTTTCGGCTCAGGTCATGATCTCACAGTTCGTGGGTTCGAGCCCCTCACTGGGCTCTGTGCTGACAGTGCGGAGCCTGCTTGGGATTTCTGTCTCCCTCTCTCTCTGCCCCTCCCTGCTTATTCTCTCTCTCAAAAAAATAAACATAAAAAAATGTTTTTAATTGGTATTTTTAAAATGTTTGCCTAACAATTACTGCAGGCAGAACAGTTTTAACATTTTAGTTGAGAGGCAAAGTGTGTCTGCCTTACAGATTTAAATTGGATACTTCTTTTTTTTTTTAAATGTTTATTTATTTATTTTGAGGGGAGGGGAGAGAGAGGGAGGGAGGGAAAGAGAGAATCCCAAGCATTCTCTATGCTCAGCACGGAGCCTGACGCAGGACGCGATCTCACGACTATGAGGTCATGACCTGAGCCGATACCAAGAGTCACCGACTGAGCCACCCAGGCGTCCCTTGAACTAGATACTTCTAAGGAGTCACTGCTGTCACCGGCTGGATTTAGGTTATTTGCACCAGAATCTCGGGCTGGTTGGCACTTGTGCTTCTTGGGGAGGGAAAGGAGATGGCTCCCATCACAGTAGTTTCCCTGAAGAATTTTCCCTCCTGTCCATTGATTCATTTGCCAGGTATTTATGTTGTCCGCACAGGCACAGGCATTGTGCTAGCTCTGTGGGAGATTCAGATAGTCCTGCTTTTCAGGAACCAAATAGACAAGATGACACTCAAACATTTAATTCAAATGCTGGGCATTATTTTGTTCACATTAATAATTTAGGTAAGAAGAATTACAGTGGCCGAGAGGAGAGCTGCTCCCCACTAGGCTGCCTGGTCAGGGACAAGTGTGGGAGTGGTGTTGGGGGGGTGAAGGTGAGAGGAGAGAGTACGTGGGTGTATGGAGAGGTCTGCGAGAATGAGGTAGAATTTCACCCTTCCCCAGCTAGGACCCTGCCCCAAGTGTGTACCCCGCCCCCACCCAAGGGCACAGGAGGGAGACACAGATTGTGGGCAGAGGGCGTATTGTGAGCAAGACCCCGAGGAAAGGAAAATATACGGTCCACAGGCATTAGATTGTGATCCAACTGTATGTTTGCCTGAAGGTTTTCTCTGCTGGGGAGCTTGGGGGAGGAAGAGGACAGCATGATAGACCCTTAGGGACATTTAGCATCACCTTCAAAAACAGATGAGGGGGAGACTTCTGCTAGTGAAACGACAGATGAGCTATTCTGAAAATCCACCTGGACACGATACCTAAGACATAACAGACGTCTTATTGACAAAATAGCTAAACTTGCAAGAGAGGAGGGAAGGCCTAAAAAATAAAAGGATAAGCTGAAAATAAGATGGGCAGGTTTACACTCCAGCTGTCTTTGAGTCTGCTGGTTTCAGTAACCAAGGGGTTATTTTCTCCCCCAGACTGTTTTATTGATATATAATAAGCTGTGTGCATTTAAAGTTATATAATTTGATAAATTGTGACATATATGTACACCCATGAAATAAATCATCACCGCAATTAAGATAATGAAAATATCAGTCATCCTCAGAAGTTTCTGAAGACCCTCTAAAATCCTTTCCTGGTCTCCCCCCACACCCCCACCCCCATCCCCAACCATTTACCTGTTTTTTGTTAGTGTAAATTAATTTTTATTTATTTAAAATTCTAGAAAATATAATTCATATGCTGTATATTCTTTGACGTTATTTTGAGAGTCATCCGTGTTTTTGTGTATATCAGTGTTTTATTTTTTATTGCTAAGTACTATTCCATTGTCTGGATATACCACAATTTGTTTATATGTTCACCTGTTGATGGGCATTTGGGTTGTTTCCATTTGGGGGCTATTACAAATAAAGCCTGGGAACATTTGTGAACAAGTCCTTGTATGAGCATATGCTTTTAATGATTTTGGGTAACTAGGGACAGAATGTCTGGGTCACATGGTGGGCGTCTGTGAGACTTGGGTTTCAAAGGCTGTTTGCGGTACAGGAGACAAAGCCTTGGACCCGTGGTAAACAGGGAAGTTGAACTGAGGCCCCCATATAAGGCTGTCATTGCAAGCCTAGATCTCTAGCAAAATGATAGAGTGAAAAAGTAAGCCTACTGGTAGAGTATTAAAAAAGAAACTTGTCTGAGTTGGTCCATACTTTGAGAGGAAAAAAAAAATCTCCTCGGATAATTTTTACCCTAGGCCTGCCTTCTCTTGAACTTTGCTTGAATTTACTTGATCTGTGTAGTCTGGGAAATCGGAAGAAGAGAAATTATCTTAAAGAGAGCCTAAGTTGGTAGAGTTCCCAGGTGCTTGGCAGACGTCAGTACATGTCTTGGAATATACCTACTTTTATCCCAGCCTCAGCTCAGGATTCCCACATATCATAAAACCTCTCCAAGCATGATCTGAGAGTCCAAAATTTAAAAACAGGAGGAAACAACCGTGAATAAGAAGAGAGCAGGAAAAAAGAACAGCGGAGCCAGGGTAGAGTTTTAGATACTAAAGTGATCAGTTTTGGAATATAAAATAATGGTTTAAAATACTTGAGAAAGTAAAATGTGAAACAGAAAACAGGACTAAAAATCTTATGAAGAAAGAATCAGGAAGGATTGAAAAAGAGCCGAACTATATCGTCGGTGAAACTCGAACCTCAGTGGATGGGTTAAACAAGGTAGACACAGATGAAGAGACTGTTGGAGGACACAGATGGAGAAATTCACAGATTGC
Organism: Prionailurus viverrinus; assembly: GCF_022837055.1. Taxonomy (NCBI): domain Eukaryota; kingdom Metazoa; phylum Chordata; class Mammalia; order Carnivora; family Felidae; genus Prionailurus; species Prionailurus viverrinus. The sequence goes on from NC_062573.1 coordinate 89,346,428, forward strand.
TGTACAGAAAGACACAGATGAAAAATAGGAAAGTCAAGTCTAGAGAAAGAGAGAACAGAATTTGAGGATATCAAATGTAGGCTTATATGGGGAGGCAGAAGAAGATAATACAGATAACCAGGGAGAGGCAGTATTTGAGGTCGTAACACTAAAAATTTCTAAAAATATTCAAAACCATGAATCTTTAGATGTAGGAATCAGAGCAAACCCCAAGTAGAATAACAACAAAAACCCCACCAAAAACCTTATCCAGGCAAATTGGAATGTACTGGAACACCAAAGACAAAAAGAGGGCCTTAAAGGCAATCGGAGGGAAACGCATGACCTTCTAAGGAACGCTGTTAGACTGAAGGGAGACTTCTCTACAGCAGTCATGGAAACCGGAAGGCCAGTGGAATAGCGTCTTAAAAGTACTGAGAGAAAGTTATTGCCACCCTAGAATATTAAACTCAGAATATACTTTTATAATGAGGGAACAAGAATGAGATATTGGTTGGTGCTGGTGTTTTAAAAAAATGTCTCCAGTTTTGCCAGTTGTGTTTCCTTCAGGGTTTGTCTGTTTGTCTTGGTCTTTCTCTGTGATGTTCCAGGGCTTCCCCCAAACTCTCGTGATCCCAGTTGTCCGTTTAGATTTGAAGTGGGACTGGGCAGAGGGGCGCCTTACTGGCTCAGCAGAACCTGAGGCTCTTGACCTCAGGGTCATGAGTTTGAGCTCCACGTTGGGTCTAGAGTTTACTTAAATAAACTGAAAAAAAGTAGATAAAGTGAGACGAGGAATTGTACAACTAGTACAAGGAGGGATTGTAGGTTGGCTAATTGCCTTTCTGGATTAACGGGGAGGGGAATTAAGAAACTCCCTCTCAGAGGGCTTACGTTATGTTGGGGCATGGACACTGCATTAGTACTTTTGAGACTACTTGGATTTCTTTAGAGGGGACCCGTCCTTACCTGGAGGTAGCTGTCTGGGTGTGGAGAGGTGGGTCAGGTGTGGGTTTTTGGCTGTCTGCCATTTCACAGACAGACTTAGAAAGGGTTTAGACTTAAAAAAACAAATAGGGGCACCTGGGTCTCTCAGTCGGTTGGGCGGCTGACTGCAGCTTAGGTCGTGATCTCGTGGTCTGTGAGTTCGAGCCCCGAGTCGGGCTCTGCGCTGACAGCTCAGAGTCCGGAGCCTGCTTCGGATTCTGTGTCTCCCTCTCTCTCTGCCCCTCCCCCACTCACGCCCTATCTCTCTCTGTCTCTCAGAAATAAATAAGTGTAAAATACTTAGACAAACAAACAAAACACCTTTATTGTAATTTAAAGGAGTCACAGGCAGGAGAGAGGGTAAGTTCATGTGCTCAGTCCACGATCTTGCCCCAGAAACCTGGAGTCATCATTTTAATACCTTTGATGGTTATGGATTACTGCAGAGAGGGAAAACACAGGCCATTAAGCCAAATGTATATTAACCTCTAGGGTATTATCAAGAGCAAATTATTTAGACTTCTTTTAAAAAGTTCCCTGTATTTTGAAAACTTGTCATTTTCTCCTTGAAAAAAAAATTGTGGTAAATAGGGAAGAAACTCTCTGGTTAATTAAGAATTATGTGGCTCAGTTGGTTAAGCGTCCACCTTCAGCTCAGGTCATGATCTCACGGTTCATGGGTTCGAGCTCTGCATTGGGCTCTCTGCTGTCAGCACAGAGCCTTCTTTGGATCCTGTTCCCCCACCCCTTCTCTCTCTCTCTCTCTCTCTCTCTCTCTCTCTCTCTCACACACACACACACACACACACACACAAATAAACATTTTTAAAAAAGGAATTATGAGTGAGATTTAAATATTATCACATATTGGTGGGAACTATGACTTTTTTTTTTTTTTAAGAAATCTTAAAAACTGGGGCACCCGGGTGGCTCAGTCGGTGGAGCGTCCAACTTTGGCTCAGGTCATGATCTCATAGCTCGTGTGTTTGAGCCCCACGTCGGGCTCTGTGCTGACAGCTCAGAGTCTGGAGCCTGTTTCAGATTCTGTGTCTCCCTCTCTCTCTGCCCCTAACCCACTCGCATTCTGTCTCTGTCTCTCTCAAAAATAAATAAACATTAAAAAAAAAAAGAAAAAAAAAAGAAATCTAAGAACTGATTTCTAATTACTTGGTCACAAGTCAGTCCCCATGTGACCTGACAATGGCCTAAGCAGCTGCCAGGTGAATGAAAGCCGATCTAGAGTGACAGAGTGGCCATAACAGCACTGGGGATGTGTGTGCAGTTTGTTAAGATGATTCAAGTGGTAGTTATGGCAACGTAGATCAACAGAGGGAGAAGGAGAGAGATACTGGAAAAGCAGCAGGACATTTTAGAAAGGCATCATTCACAGTGGCAAAGTCATTCGCTTTAAAAATTCTATCCTTTGCCTCTTTGCTGTCCTCTGCCATTTTTTTTTTTTTTTTACTTTAGGTTAGAACTTGCTGATTTATGGCATAGTATAGTTCAGATTCACCTCTGAAATGAAGTCTGTAAAGTCTCAGGATACATCAAAGACCTTAGTGCCCAAGAGTATGTCACAGGAGGACCTTATACTGTTTAGCCCTTTATGCTTAGGAAGGGGGGGCGGGGCTTATAAACGTATAGAGAGAAATGGGTGCGTGAGATGGCGGAATGCCTCTAGCCAACGTGGCCACCACAAGGCAAACAACGATGTATTTAGCATATGAGTGATCTGTTACGTGGGGAATTATTTTGGGTTTAAAACAATGTCATCGTCTGGATGCTCCTAGGTGGCCGATGTCTTGGGACGGAGAGAATAGAAATACGGTGCAGTTGTATTTGAGATACTACTGGCCAAGCCTGGCATTTTAGTTCGATTACTAGAGGTTTTATGATTTACAGCTGCTCAGCTATTGTATTAATAGAGCCCTCTCTGCTTTCTGGCACCGCAGAGGCCTTTTATAATTTGAGTGTTCTCAAAAGGAACATTGTGTGAAAACGATCAGCCCCGAATGTAAACCACTTTTAATACAAGCAAACACATTTTACATTGGCTCGTCCTCTGGTTTTTGGTTGTCTGTTTTATTAGGAAGGAAGTTGTAGGGCCTTCTGGAAATGTGGTGAACCAGGTGACAGTGAAGTTACCTGGTGATAGGCCGTGTGGATGTCGTCTTGTCTGTTTGTCGTATTGGTCGTGACCTTGGGGGTGTCCGCATCTGACCAGTCCCCGGATGAAACCTCTCGCAGCTTCAGTTTCGGATTCTCCTCACCTCCTAGCGATATGTGGATCCAGTCTTTGCAAGTGAATCCCCCCCCCCCCCCCCCCCCCAGTCCCATAGCTCACACTCTTCTCTTCCAGGTCACTTCCTGAGACCCTTCCGGTCTCAGGCAGGTTCTCTAGGACCTGTGTGAGTCCTCGTTGGCACTTCCCATGTTTACAATGAGTCCCATTAGTGTGGCAGGGAAGGGCTGTGACTGTCCCGGTCACTCTGCTCTGTGTCCAGTGCCCGCACTGAGCCTGGCACATGCCCTGGGCTGATGCTATTCGCCCTGATGGCTGGGTGGTTGGTCTGCCTTTGCCACTCTGGTCACGTATCTACTTACGCTCACCAGCTTCGGTGGGCACACATGGGGACTGATGTAGGAGCCTAGGCGAGCCTTTGAGTGTCACCTGTATTAGGACCGGAAGAAATACTGAGTGATGGTTAGTGTGCGTTATTTCCAGAAATGGGAAGGGGAGCATGGATGATTGAAGTCGCTTCCCACTCCCTCTGAGGAGGTGTTTTTGGGTTTTTTCTGTTAGATAAAAAGATCAGAGGAGGCAACTCCAGACGTGTCCATTCTTTTCTTACCATGTGACCAAGTAAGTCCAAGGAAGCGCATTGGACTCAGAGTGGGCAGCGAAGGTAGAGACGAGGTCGCAAACGGGATGGACGCATTAAGAGAAGATTTGGAAGTAAATGGTCAAGGTGTTTTGCCAGTTGAAAAAAGTGATCAGACCACGACGAAATTGAAGATGAGACGAACACTCCCATCACCTGCCTGGTGCTGGCCGTTGTGTGGACGGGCGCCTGACGGATCCGTTGGCCCCAAAGGCACCCTTCGCCTGGGTACATTCACAGACTGTTTTGAAGTTGTGCAGAGAAGCTTGCTTGCGTCATCCCGAGATGGAGTGAGTCAGCGTGGTCCCAAGGGAGCCGTAATGGCCTCAAACAGAAACTCGGAATGAAAAATAGCTCTGGATTTAAAGACAGAGTACTTTCTTCCTATGATTTCATTTGCTAATGGTAAGATTAATTCACAGGAAACCCTCCTTTAATGGTGGATCATAAACACATGGGGAATGAGTGTATTCCTTTACTTTTCCCATTTGACCTTTGAAAGCAGGACATACGGTTAGGTACTTGGCTTGGGGGGGGTGCTCTGTTGAAAGAATTTCTCTGCCGTTCACTTGGCATCCACACGCCCCCTTCTCCTCCCGCCCCGGCTGCTTTTGGATTTCTTGGGGAATTTCAGTGGAGTTTTCCTGGTCACTCTCTTTTTTTTTTTTTTTTTTTAATGTTTTTATTTATGTTTGAGACAGAGACAGAGCATGAGCAGGGAGGGGGGCAGAGAGAGAGGGAGACACAGAATCCGAAGCAGGCTCCAGGCTCTGAGCTGTCAGCACAGAGCCCGACGCGGGGCTCGAACTCCCGGACCGTGAGATCGTGACCTGAGCTGAAGTCGGACGCTTCACCGACTGAGCCACCCAGGCGCCCCTTTCCTGGTTACTCTTGACCTGCAGTTGTGTCGACATGCATTGGGATTCTCAGTGGGGAAGAATCACCAGAGAAGAATCTTTTCATTTCATTGTAAGCATTGACCATATTTACAGATACTATTTCAGCCTGAATTTTAAATTGATAGCTCTTAATAGAATTGCAGATAACATCTTACTATAACAAACATCAAGGGGATTATCCAGATTCCTACTTGAAAATGTCTTTTATATTGGCAAATTTGCCAGCCGCTCTATTATCTATTAGTGTGTACTAAAAGTATATTATTTTGGCTTATTTTGAGATTAGAGAATTCCCAATGGAACGTTTCCCTTAACAATTTAAATCTGTATTGCTTTTTCTCCCTAGTCTCCTGAACAGTGAGGCTTCTGGGCAGGAAATGAAAGAGAAGGAGGAGGCAACATAGAATAACGCAGTGGCTTTCAAATATGTGACCTCCTTGAGGATACGTACTCTGCTGCGACCGTGTGTGTGTCTGTGTGTGTGTGAGAGAGAGAGAGAGAGAGAGAGAGAGAGAGAGAGAGAAGAAAGTCTGTGGATAAATATCTTCACTGTGGATCATAGTGATACTTTTTATTTTATGTAATTTTTGAAAAACATGCTGGCTGTGACTTGCTAACAGTTTTCACGAGCAAGAATGAATCCTGACCCAAGTTTGAAGAGATTGGCCGTATAAAGAAGGTGGCCTCCAGAGTTTGTCTATCCGGGTATAAATTCTGGATCTACCCTAACTCGAGCGGGATCAGCCGGCTACTGGGTTACCCCTCTAAAGCTTTGGCTCTAACTCCCGTGAGGTGCCAGTGGTGGTCACACCCCCACCTCCCAGGGTCACCGAGAGGATGCGCGGAGAGGCGCAGAATCTCTGGGTGCAGCGCCTGCACACGGGCCTCCGTGGCGTCACTGCTCCGCCCGCGGTCGTGACCGTCCTTGTTAAGATGCTGCAGCGGCACCGGCTTCGTGGGAAGTTGTGGCATTTCCTTCCCTGAGGGTGTTGAGAGGGATAGATTGTGCTTGTCAAGAGCATTTGTTACTATTTTATTTTCTTATTACAAAAACTTTCAAGCCTCCAAAAAGTTGAAAGAACAGTGCAAAGGACCAGCAATATTGTCCTCGTGTAGGTTCATCTGTGAACACTTGCGCCACCCTCTCCACATCTCTACATACGAACACCCCTTTTTTGTTGTTGTTTTTAACCAAACCACCTGGAAATTGGCTGTAGTCTCATGATGGGCAAGAACGAGGACATGGTCCTACGCCGCCACAGCACCATTGCTGCAGAAAGAAAATCAGCACGAGTCCAATAACGTTACGCAACACGCACTCCGTATTAAAAATCCCGCACATCTCGGTAACATTTAAAAAAAAAAAGTTCCTTTTAATGTTTATTTATTTATTTTTAATTATTTTCTAATGTTTATTTATTACTGAGAGACAGACAAAGCTCGAGCAGGGGAGGGGAAGAGAGAGAGGGAGACACAGAATCCGAAGGAGGCTCAGGCTCTGAGCCGTCAGCACAGAACGGTGAGATCATGGCCTGAGCCGAAGTCGGACGCTTAACCGACTGAGCCCCCCAGGTGCCCCAACATCTTGGCAGCATTTTAAATGGGAACCGCTCAAAGAATTTAGGATGAACTAGATGGCCTAAGGAAGGTCTGGTGGAGGTGAAGACTCCTTTGAAGTTGAAAATAACCGCCCGAGGGGCACCGTCACGTGGAATATTAAATGGACCCTGCATCTCTCTGGCCTCCTTTGTGTGAACACCCGAGCTGGTGGAGGTGGTGATAACATACCCTGGGTAGGACCCGGAGCCTGGCAGTCCTCACACCTGCTTTCGAGATTGCGTCCCTTCCTTTACCGATTCACACAGTGTGCTCTCTGGTAATAAAACGGGGAGAGGGGACCAAAAAGATAACACCCCGGAATGCAAAGGGTAGAGCACTAAGTTACATTTGAACTTAAATGGCTGTGAATTGGAAATGCTTGTTGGAATTAGTATGTGTCCAGGTAGGAATTTACATTCTTCCCTTAAATCGAGAATGATCAGGTTGTCTTGTAAGGAGAGAATTTAAAATGAACTGTATGGGGGCGCCTGGGTGGCGCAGTCGGTTAAGCGTCCGACTTCAGCCAGGTCACGATCTCGCGGTCCGTGAGTTCGAGCCCCGCGTCGGGCTCTGGGCTGATGGCTCAGAGCCTGGAGCCTGTTTCCGATTCTGTGTCTCCCTCTCTCTCTGCCCCGTCCCCGTTCATGCTCTGTCTCTCTCTGTCCCAAAAATAAATAAATGTTGGGAAAAAAAAAATTAAAAAAATAAAAAAATAAAATGAACTGTATGGATGTTTGGACACGTGTGGTTTTTAAGTACACATAGACACAGTAGAAAATTAAAGCAACGAGAGAAGGCATTTAATTTTTTTTATTTTTAATTTTTTAATATGAAATTTATTGTCAAATTGGTTTCCATACAACACCCAGTGCTCGTCCCAACAGGTGCCCCCTCAATGCCCATCACCCCACTTCCCCCTCCCCCCCACCCCCCATCCACCCTCAGTTTATTCTCAGTTTTTAAGAGTGAGAGAAGGCATTTTAAAAGGTCTTACCTTGCTAGTTCCTTCTGTATTTTTTCAGAGCTGCTTTAATGAATTAAAGGGGACATTATTTCACATTTTAAAACCATCTCTAAAATCAGGATGGAGCCTATAACGGATAGAATGCCATGGTTTAATAATTAGATTTGAAGAAGTATAATATTCCTTATATGTACAAGTTGATGTGTTCTTTGTGTTTTTTTTTTTCCTCCCTTTTTGAAGACGTGGTAATGCAACAGGGTCATAGACTTATATCCTACGACCCAGTTGTGCAGAGACATTATCTGTCTTCCTCATAAATTGCCATCTTGTGGTGGGGGAGAAGTTAAGGAAGATGTTTTAATTAGCCAGCTGACAAGGTCTCCTATTATTTTGGTTTAAACATCTTTTGGGTAAATTCTTAGTCTTTCCCATTTCCTACCCTCCCCTGCTCGTCCCCATTAAAAAAATGAACATCTGGGTGCCTTGGGGGACAAAGACCTCTGTGGTGGGGAGAGAGCTCCTTGTCCGTGGTTTGTTGATCTGAGTCTGTCTGGTGCCCGGAACCTTTGTCCCTGAGGTGTGATCGGTGACGTTGTGTTTTATCCTTTTGTCTCCGTCGGGTCCAGGGGCTGTCCTTGTCTGCCTTCAGTACATTCACCTGATGGCAGATGTCGTGGCTCTCGACTTGGTTTCTTTCCGTAGGGAGGAAAGAACTTGAGTTCCTTTCTAGCCACACACAAACTAAGGAGGCACCAAGTGCCACAGCCCAGATCCTTTCTCTGCCTTAGTCCGCCATGCTGTGCCACCATTTTTAGTCCGTGGCCATCCACATGGGCATCAATGGGAGGTTACGTCCTACAAGGTGATCTTCTCCGAGAGTTTCAGTTAGAAAGGGAGGCAAGAGGCCATTATTTCCTCTCTCAATCTAACTACCCTTCTGTCCCCACCTTTCCCTCATTACGTAAGTGCCTGTTACCAGTTTATTGCCTCTCGTGTCCAGATCCATTCTTTGCCCTGCTTTGTGATGCGGGATCTAAACGTTTCTCCTTTGCTAGCTGGCTTAGTGTTAGGCTTTGCCGATAGAGGATGTTGCAGCGACGCCGAAAGGTGGCAGGAGGGGCATCCTGTCCTACTTCCCGTGTGGTTTTCAGTGGGCTGCTGTGAGGATGCCCAGAACACTTCAGCCCCGTCACAGACCACCCAGCAGGTTGTTGGCTCAGCTCCGCCCCATTCACACACACTGAGCGTCTCCACCACGTGATGGGCCACTTCTGTAGACCATCTCTGGATTACTCCCTCCGGCAAGCATCTTTGTCACCGGCGGGCTGTGCATTTCTGTGAGCTGCACCCTCTCTGCAGCGGTCCGAACCCCATCTTTGGGGTCAAGGGGAGGCTCTTCTATACTCTTAAGTCCTTTCCTTGCTGGTCCTAGCTCTCTGGTGCTTGGCCCCGGGGGGATTTAGGACCAGGGAAATGCTGGTTTGGTGTGTGAGCTAGATAGGGAGGGGTTTCGGGGGAAGGACTCTGGATGGGAGGGGAGATTTAAATTTGCCAGTCAGTTTGGCCCTATAGTTACTGGGTGCCAAATAAACAAATAGAGACTCTAAAGAACCCACAGTTGGGAAGCCCTCTTAGCAGCGGACGTCTTTCTGTTAAGTTTTTATATTAAGTTTTCCCTGTTCAAATTTCTCTTGACTGGACCCTGACTGGTACACCAGGGAAGCAATGACACGTTTGTGTGGCTTTGCGTCTTCCTCCCTTCTCTTCACACTCCGATCCGATGGAAGGACTGGACCTTCTTCTTTCTGTTGGGACGGAGCTCCTCTTCTGTCGTTTCCTCCCTCTTAGTGCGGTGGAAGCTCTTCCAGCTTGTCATAGAAGGGCATTTAAGTTCTTTTGCCAACACAAACAGTGCTACAATAAAATACAGCATATTTTGAAGCTGGCCCTTGGCCTTAAAAGCCAACCACATAGTAACTTACTAAGTGAAAAGGCTAATTTGGACCCATAAGGATGGAGGAAAAGTGAAGAAATGTCTATCAGAGTTAAAGGAAAGACTAAATTACTACTTTTATTTTTACTCTGTGTGTGTGTGTGTGTGTGTGTGTGTGTACATGTACATACACATATATATATATATATATATATATATTTTGTTTTTAAGTTTATTTTGTGGGAGGAGAGAGAGAGAGAGAGAGAGAGAAGGGGAGGGGGGCAGAGAGAGACAGAGAATCCCATGCAGGCTCTGTGCTGTCAACGAGGAAACCAACACGGGTCTCAGTCCCTCAAACCGTGAGATGATGGCCTCAGGTGAAACCAAGAGTCAGGTGCTCGACTGAGCCACCCAGGCACCCTGTTTATTTTTATATTTTGAAGCTCTGTTATCGGGCGCGTACACATTTAGGATTGTTACACCTTTTGGTTGAATGGACCTTTTCCGATTATGTAATGTGCCTCCTCGTCCCTGGTAATATTCCGTGTTCTGAAGTCTGCTTTGTCTGATAGCCACTCCAGTTTTCTTTTGATAATGCTTAGAATATCTTTCTCCATCCTTTTACTTTTGATCTATCTATATTATCATTACCCTATTCTTACTATCCTAGCGATAATGTCCAGGCTCCCGGTCGGGGGCAGGGAGTTTCTTGGTTCTCTTGGTCCTTGGTCTTAGGCATGTCATGGGTGCCTGGACTTTGCAGGTGGGGCTTTCGGAGCATTTCAGCCCTTCCACCCTCTGTGGCACCTAAACTCTACCTTCTTCTCTAGGAGTGTCTCTGTGTATGTGGCAGGTGGGGAGGACCTTGGTGGGATAGAATTTTCCATGTGCCCCTCATCCCCAGTGGTAGTCGACTTCTGCTTTGTATCAGTGCAGGACCTGCGATGACTTTGCCTTTCCCCTACCCCTAGAAAAGGTAGATCTTTGCCTAGATCCCAGGGCTAGGGAGGATTTCCTGCCCTTCCCCTCTATGGATTAAGGCTTTTACACTGTGTGAGAGAAGGGTCCAAGAAGTGGGCAAGATTTTATACCAGTTCTGTATTAAGGGGGCTTTTTCCAGTCTCCTGCTCTGCTCCCAGTCTTTCGCAAGACCATTTGGTAGAGGTCCCGTGGAAAAGGGCTTGTAGATGAGTTCAGACAGCCCTTGTATCTGGAACTCCCAGGGATTTGATATGTTCTATTAGGGCCACATTTGGCTTTGTAAGAATTCATTATCATTTAAAGTGTTTTCCTCTTCCCTAATGTTGTGGCAGCCACCTCTTCCTCTCGTGCTTGTGAAAGGTCATACAGTTTGCATATCTGCTTCTCCTTGGAGGGACTTGTCACTCTTTAGAATTCAGTTCACTTGGTTACCTTGTGACCTCAGCTTTCTGATGAGCTCAAGAAAAGTCACCATTATATAGAGTGTCTAGTTTTGTTTTGTTGGGATGGGAGTGATGTTCTCTTATGGCTTTCTAGATCTTTTCTTTTCTTTCCTTTTCTTTTCTTTTCTTTTCTTTTCTTTTTTTGAGAGAGAGAGAGAGAGAGAGACAGAGCATGCACAAGCAGGGGAGGGGCAGAGGGAGAGGGAGGGAGAGAATCTTAAGCAGGCTCCATGCTGAGCATGGGGGCTCGTCGTGGGCTCAATCTCACAACTGTGAGATCATGATCTGAGCTGAAACCAAAAGTTGGATGCTCAACCAGCTGAGCCACCCAGACACTCCTGGCTTTCTGTAACTTAAGCAGGAGTAGAACTCTTACATTATTTCTTCAGTGGAATTGGATAGGTAAAATAGAGTTTTAGGTTCCTCACAGATCAATACAGTACTCTGTGTATATTTATTGTTTACTGTGTCTCTAGTTGGCTAAAGCTTGACCACACCCTTTTTTTCACTTTATATTTTTAAATAATTTCGAAACTTACAGAAACTTAACATTTTTTTTAACGTTTATTCACTTTTTGAGAGACAGAGACAGAGCATGAGCAGGGGAGGGGCAGAGAGAGAGGGAGACACAGAATCCGAAGCGGGCTCCAGGCTCTGAGCCATCAGCACAGAGCCCAGCGCGGGGCTCGAACTCACAGACTGTGAGATCATGACCTGAGCCGAAGTCAGATGCTTAACCGACTGAGCCACCCAGGCGCCCCAAAACTTACAGAAACTTACAAGAATAGCACAGAGAATTCCCCCATGCCCTTTACTTAGGTGTATCAGTTTTTAACATTTTGCCAGATTACACTTGCTTTATCACTCTCCCCCTCTCCCTCCCTCACCCCGTGTCTTTTTCTCTGTCTTTCCTCTGAATTGTGTATGGATATAAAATTCATTTTTCTGAGCCAGTTGAGATTAGGTTATAACATTTATCCCTTTATTCCTTAGTGTTTCAAGTGTGTTTTCTTAGAACAAGGATATTCTCCTATTTAGCTACAGTACAATTATCAATTTTAGGAAATTCAAGTTTGATAATAATGTTCTTATTTAATCTGTGGTCCATGTTCCAGTTTTCTTGGTTGTCATGCCCTTTGTAGCGCCCTTCCTCTCCTACAAGTGTAGGATCCAGTCCAGGATCATGGATTGCATTAATTTGTTAACGTTCCGTAATCTCCTATAATCTGGAACAGTTCCTCAGTATCTCTGTCTTGTATAACACTGATACTTAAAAAAAAATTTTTTTTTAACGTTTATTTATTTGGGAGAGAGAGAGTGTGAGCGGGGGAAGGGCAGAGAGAGAGGGAGACACAGAATCGGAAGCAGGCTCCAGACTCTGAGCTGTCAGCACGGAGCCCAGTGTGGGGCTCGAACTTATGAGCGGTGAGATCATGACCTGAGCCGAAATCGAGTCAGACGTTTAACCGACTGAGCCACCCAGGCGCCCCAGCACTGATATTTTTGAAGAACATAGGCCAGTTATTTTATGTTTTTCAGTTTGGGTTTGTTTGATGTTTCCTTATTATTAGACTCAAATTACCCATTCCTTGTTAGGAAACTACAGGGGTGATGTGTCTTTCTCACGGTATCACATCTGGGTGCACACAGTATCCTTCTGTCTGAAATTAGTGATATTAGTTTTGGTGATGGCCAAGGTATGGTCTGGTTCCTTCATTGGATAGTTGCGAGTTTCCCTCCTGCAACAAAAAAGCAATCTATGGGGAAAACATTCTGTGGCCATGTAAATAATCTGCTCCTCATAAAACCTTCCATCGATGATAACCTGGATGTATAGATCCTAATGACCTAGAACTTTATTGGAGGTGAGGGAGGGCAGTAGTGTACCTGTGACAAGCCTTCATTTCCTCTTAGGGTAGAGAACGGGGTCAGTAATCCAAGACCATTCCTTGAAAAGCCAAGACTTCAGAGGGGCTACATTCCCAGAGAAGAGGTAGACTCGGGGACTAATAGCAAGGAAAATCATTTCATACTTAGGTTTGTGTTGAAAGCAAAGAAAAAACAAGTCACGTGAAAACTTGTGGCCACTGACCAGCTCCCACATGGGTTTGGAAACTGATTTTATCCTCCACACGGATTTGTCCTCCACACTGACTTGTGTGACCTCCAATAGCTACACGTTGGAAATCTTGATTTAAAGTAGAGCAGGAGCACCTGGCTGGCTCAGTCAGTGGAGCATGTGACTCTTGATCTTGAGGTTGTGAGTTTGAGCCCCATGTTGGGTGTAGAGATTACTTAAAAATAAATAAAGTGGGGGCACCTGGGTGGCTCAGTTGGTTGAGCATCTGGCCTGACTTCAGCTCAGGTCATGCTCTCACGGTTCATGAGTTCAAGCCCTGCGTCAGGCTCTGTGCTGGCATCTCAGAGCCTGGAACCTACTATGGATTCTGTGTTTCCCTCTCTCTCTGCCCTCCCCTGCTTGCTCACTCACTCACTCTCAAAAATAAAAAAAACATTAAAAAAAAATAAAGTGGAGTGGGTTTTTAATCACCCTGAGTACTTGACAAAAGAAAATTGAAGTCTTCTCTGGACTCAGAGAGTTCCTATAAATCATTTTAATCAATATGAACACACCAAAAAAGGAGACAGACAGACACACACACACGCACACCAAAAACAAGATATCATGAGCAAGAGTCAGTAGAAATAATAGTAAGTTCTGACTTCTGAGACTTCAGATATTAGAAATACTGGATATAGAATATAAAGTAAATTCATTTAATACTTAGAGTAAACTAAAGAAGAAATTGAAAATAGGAGTAAAGAAAAAGATACTGTTAGAAACAGCTAAGCAAATTTATTTTGAAAACCAAACATAATATCCAGAAATAAAAAGCATAATTATTGAAATGAAAAATTCAAGGAGGGGTTGAATACCAGAATAGATAGAGCCAAAGAGAGAATTAGTGAACTGGATGGCAAATCTGAAAGAAGTAATACAAGCTGTAGCATAGAGAGACAAAGAAATGGGAAATACAAGCAGTTACGAGACAGAGTGGATAACAAGAAGTTCCAACTTGTGTTTAATTGGAGTTCCAGAAGAAGATTGGAAATGAAGTATGGGAAATGGCAAAGAGCAGTGTTGAAAGGTAATGGGTGAGAATTTTCACAATTGATAAGTATCCAGTCTCCCCCTTTCATTTGTAGAGGCCGGTGCAAGAGTATAATTGGAGGTGCACAAACCATATATCTAAATATTTAAAAAAGTTACCAACGTAACGAACTGTTAAATAAAATATGTTCTTTTCTCTTTTCTTTGTTTTTTTTCTAAAGATTGTATTTAATCTCTACGTCCAACATGGGGCTTGAATTTACAACCCTGAGATTAAGAGTACCATGCTCTACTGACTGAGCCAGGCAGGCACCCCGAATAAAATGTATTCTATACTTCGACCTTGACAAATATGCCTTCGTAATAACCTAGAAAGCCAGGTTTAAATTTATAGTCCTTGAACTCTACAGTCATGTAACAGCATAGACTGAGCTAGGCCCTGGCATATAGCCCAGCCCTCTTCCTTTCTTCCCCCAGGTTTATTCCGTATTGTGAGGGGTCTCATGCACTCATGCCTAGATATTTCAGCCTGCATATCTAACCTCTGTTCACACTCCTCACAGAAATGCCACTAGAGGACCCCTCTGGCCTATGCCCACACTGCTGGTACATTCCACTTTCAGAGTAGAATGGGGAAGAGACTCAGGCAAACCCTGAATGTGGGCTTGGAGCTGATTAGGATACCTAGAATATGGTAGTCAGGCTCTGGGTGGACACATCCCCGAGCCTTTGGACCTCTTACTCTGTGCAGAGAGCTGGAGTCTTTTACACTGTGGAATCTAGGACGGGGGCCCCTTGACCCAGGTTCTAAGGGTGGTAGAGAGACAGAAATTCTCAGGTTCAGGAAGCCCATCAAATTCTAAAACAATCAAAAGGGAAAGGAAAGATATTATGAACCTATAGAACATCAAAGACAGAAAAAGATTCTTCCGATGGCCAGAGAGAAAAGACAGATTACCTACAAAGAAACAACCAAGTGACAGCTGGCTTTTCTATAGCAAGAGTAAAAGCCCTGAAACAGGAAAATAGTATTTCCGGAGTAGGCAGTGAAAATAGCTGTTAACCTAGAATCATATTTATGAAACTGTCTTTCAACAAGGAGAATGAAATACAGACATTTTCAGATAAATAAAAACGAGGAATTTGCCCCTGAGAACCCATCACTAAAGGAATTTCTCAAGTACATATTTCGAGAAGGGCAGTCACCCCAAGAAAGAAGGTTTAAAATTTAGGAAGATGTTAAATAGACCCAGAGAGGTGAATGAACTTGCCTAAGGATCCCCGTTGGTTTAGGATCGAGCTTGGACTTTAGCCCAGATCAGGTTTCTTCGAGCCAGACAGAATGGGAGCAAGAAATAAAGTTGAGAGCAGAATAGCATTTCCATTTGGGAAGTGGATGGAGGATGCCTTGGGGTTCCCCTCTGGGGTAAGCCCTCCCTTTTTGCCAGAATACACCGTCACTTAAGCTGAGTCCTGACAGCGTCGGGGAACTTGTTCTAAGTTCCCCACTGCTGAAGGCTCGTCTTTCCCTTCTCTGGACACTGAGTTGGTCACAACTGAGGACTCGACTTTCTGACTTTCCGGAGGCCACATGGTAGCCTAAGGCCACAAGTAAGTGGAAGCCTACCAGGTTGCCAGGGACATGACAACTTGCATTTCTCTGCTAATTATCTTTTTTTTTTTTAATGTTTACTTACTTTTGAGAGAGAGAGAAACACAGTGTGAGCAGGGAAAGGGGAGAGAGAGAGAGAGAGAGAGAGAGAGAGAGAGAGAGAGAGAGAGACAGACAGAACTGGCAGTGAGCTCCAGGCTCCATGCTGTCAGCACAAAGCCTGGTGCAGGGCTCAAACTCATGAACTGTGAGATCATGATGTGGGCCAAAGTTGGAGGCCCAACCGACCAAGCCACCCAGGCACCCCACTCTGCTTATTATCTTAATTCTCTCTCTCTCTCTCTCTCTCCTTTTTTTTTTTCATTTCCAGTTTCCATCAGCTCCTTCCTGCCCCTGTTGGTTATCTTAAGAGTTTCTTCGTCCCCCAGTCCTCCAGTTTTATCCCTTTCTCTGTTAACAAACAGCAGCCATGTCAAATATGATTTCCAATATGGCGGCCCTGGCTGGCACAAGGGGCTGTGTACTCAGTTGGGGGAGGGTGTAAGAGGCGTGAAGAATGTTGAGTGGGAGATGTTAGGAGATAGCTCAAATCATATTGTACCTTCTATTTACATAGTTGTACTTGGCAACATGGTGGTAGTACATGATCTCATGTGATATCATATGAGTTGGCGGATACCGTCCAGTTGTATGGATAGTCTACCGGGTGTAGACAGGCTGGGTGACTTGAGTGTGATGTGAAGGTAGGAAGTGGCGGAGTCCCGGGATTAGACCTCGAGGCTTCTCTCTGCTTTCTCGTTTATGCCTGCCGCGAATACCGTCTTTCCTCTCCGTGGTAATGGTTTACAAGGTGTGCTAAGGAACAGCACTGTTTTTTTCCGTTGTAACTGACATAGGGAACAACACCTTTCGTTTGTTTGTTTGTTTTGTTTTTCACTTTTAATTGTTTTCTAACAAGTTTATTTTAGCATATTGGCTTCCTATTTTGTTTTGAAGTTTCTAGCATTTTATTTATTTTTAATTAATTAATCTATTTTTTAATTTACATCCAAGGTAGCATATAGTGCAACAGGGAGCAACACCTTTTAATCAGCCACCAGGAATCACACGGAATTTGCTTATTTTTAGCATTCCTTCCATACTGATGAGTTTCTTCAAAAGTGGTTTCCACAGATTTGTTTTGTTCCATGTGTCCTTTAACTCCTCCAGTAACTCAGCATCTGCCCCCCACCCCCCTTTATTCTCCATAAAGATTTGGAAGTCTAGCCTGGGCCCAGATTATCATGAATTTTGTTTACTAGTGGTGTCCACATGCCAATCAGGATTTCTATCATTGAAATGTTCCTTATGCCTTTCAAGACATTGTTGGGATTACTCTCTCCATTCACTTAAGAAGTTTCAGACTATTCTGAGAAACAGCTCGAGTCCATACAAGCTGTGTTGTAAACTGCACACTTTGGCTTGAATTTTAGTCCTAAGCTCTGCCTGCTTTTTAGAGGCAGATAAACTCAGCTAATGAGGGCAGTTTCAAACCTACACCACCATTATCCTCCAGGTGACCTGGGAGGTCATGGCACTCTGTATCTTGTTGCTTTAAGTGCTTCAAACTGCCAAGTTTGTGACTGCCCTTAGGGCGCGTGCACACACACACACACACACACACACTTTTTTTTTTTTAACCTGTGAGCTTCCATCCATAAAGTTACCAGAATAGGTCATAGTCGAGTTCATAAACTAGCTGATTTATTTTGTTCATTTAGTGAGCTTGGGAAGAATCTTTTTTTAAAGGCCACATTTAAGATACCTTAGACTATCCAGATAGGCCTATTTCCTGGTCTGTTCTGTCTTTTGAAGGCCAGATTTCATCAAAACAAATGAATCACTGTTTTTTCTTCCTTCATCATCCCCTAATTGGTTTCCAAAATAAAATGATTAACGGCCACGTTTCTCAACTGCATTGTTTTGGTTACGGTCCTACTGGCTATGCCGGGTGGTACATTGGGAAACACTCAGAACTGGTGATCCTTGCTGGCCGGGTCACATGACTTCTCGGCAGGTTCTCTGATAGTGAGTCTTCAAAGGAGCAACCTTGTTCTTAGGCTTTTTGTTAGAAGCCGAGGAAGGTGATTTTAAGTAACGAAACCTTAGCTATGATTCAGGCTCCGTTTTCCTCGAGATCTGTTTTCGTTTTCAGATAGGAAAACATGCATTTCAGAGCTCCCTAGAGCATATATTTAATTAGTGGAGTGGTTTTTTTTTTTTTTTTTAAACTGTCAGTTTGTGTGAAAGCATCAACTGACTCCCTGGTGGAATATGCTGATTATTCCTCACTCTAGGCCCCTCTCTGCTGGCACCCCCAAAAGAGGGGCTCCCTTCCCATTCCCACAGCACTTCGTCTGAAGGGGGTGTGGAAGCATGTGGTGTGCACTGGCCAGCGAGACCCTGGGTTTCTGTTGAGTCCCTACCTGCCTTTTGTTCAGCTTTTTGTTCATCTGGGCCTTTTGTTCAGCAGCGACCTCCTCCTTGCCAGGCTGTCCTATATTGGCCGCTCTTTCATTTCTAGCAACCGGAAGGAATAATTACCCTGATCCCATGAAGTGGGTGGTTTTAGAATTCCATTTCAGATGGCATCGACCCTTAATGCAGCTGGTTTCACTTAATACGTTTTGTTTAAACAAACCCTGTTCCTGGAAATGGTTTCAGAATAGTCTGTTCCTTGTAGCTGTTCTTTGCACTTATTTTTAAAAATGTTTTCCCAACGATATCATAAGTGCCCAAGCATGACAGATTAGAAAATTCTGCTTGAAGTTATTGCACTTACGAATAGAGTTGTGTTCAGATGTGATACATTGATTACTGTGTTCAGTAGTTTAAAGATTTAATTTGGGACCGGTCATTTTATAAAACTGACCAAAATCCTTTGTTGTTTAGGTATATTTCCCTTTAAAGGACTCTGTTTAGAAATCTCAGTTGACAGGGGCGCCTGGGTGGCTCACTTGGTTGAATGTCCGACTTCAGCTCAGGTTATTATCTCTCGGTCTGTGTGAGTTCGAGCCCCACATCGGGCTCTGTGCTGACAGCTCAGAGCCTGGAGCTGTTTTGGATTCTGTGTCTCCCCCTCTCTCTGCCCCTTCCTCACTCATGCTCTGTCTCTCTCTGTCAAAAATAAAATAATTTTTTTAAATAAAAAATGTCAATTGACAAAACCAGATAAATTAGGGAGTGTTTTTCACTTTATAAACATGAAAAATTCTTTTTTTTTTAAGGTTTACTTTTGAGAGAGCGAGACAGAGCATGAGTGGGGGAGGGGCAGAGAGAGAGGGGGACCCAGAATCCCAAGCAGGCTCCAGGCTCCACGCTGTCAGCACAGAGCCCAATGTGGGGCTTGAACTCATGAACCGCGAGACCATGACCTGAGCGGAAGTCAGACACTTAACTGACTGAGCCACCCAGGTGCCCCTCTTTGTTTTTGTTTTTAATTTCTTTTTTAATGTTTATTCATCTTAGAGAGAGAGAGAGAGAGAGAGAAACAGAGTGTGAGCAGGGGAGGGGCAGAGAGAGAGGGAGACACCCAGAATCCAAAACAGGCTCCTGGCTCTGAACTGTCAGCACAGAGCCCGACATGGGGCTCGAACCCCCAGACCATGAAATCATGACCTGAGCCGAAGTCGGACGGTCAACTGACTGAGCCACCCAGGCGGCCCACTGAGAATTTTTTTTATAAGCACTTTCCTTTTGTTACATTCTACCATAAGATTTATTCTTGTCTTTGGGGAATGTATCTCAGTTTATAATCACGCATTAATTATTGTGATACTTTGTTCAGTGCCCCTCCCCTCCTGGACTGGACAGCTGCCTTAGTGCAGAGACCATGCCCATGTTGTCCTTTATCAGATCTTAGCACACATCAGATTACCTTGCATATAGTAGGTGTTTAGTAGAAACTTAATGAATGAAACAGTGAGACACTTTCCACCGAGAGTGCGATATAATGATAATAATAGCAAACTTACTACCTCCTGTGTCACGCACTCACATCCGTGCTTTACACACGTTAACTCCGTATTTAGTAAGTATTGGGTGACTACATACAAAATGTTCAACAACGTGCTGGTTAACATTTAAATCTTTGTTGCCAAGTTCTTTATTGTTTGTGTGTGACAGTTATTCCAGGCATTTTCCATATAGGAATATCTTGGCAATAAAAGAACACAGGATATTCTTCCGCTTCCAGGACTGATGTGTTTGTGACTCCAGGTGCAGATCTCTGTTGCCAGAAACCAGGGGCCTGTTCTCAAGCCCAGACGCTACATCAAGAGATTATTAGACCAGGTGCCTGTTCCTTTTCCCCCTTCTTTGATTTTCATTTCTTTGGCAGGTCAGAATTGATATAGCTTCCAGTGAACAAAGATTAGCTTTTAATTCTTACGCTGATGAATACTTTGTTGGTTGTGTAGTAGGTTTTATTACAAAGGTAAGATTTGCTCATACGTAACTGTCTCTTTCTCTTATCATCCCTTCGTGGGTAACATTGAATATCCATCCACCAGACCCTGTCCTTCTGGCTTCTTGAATATTTAAGGAATTTCTTTCTAGGTTGTATTTTGAAAACATGTTATTCTACATCTGTATATCATAGTGGATGTTCTGCTTCTGAGATTACAATTTGATTTGCTTTGTAGACACCAGGAATAAAAGGCAGAGAAGACATTGAACCCAAAATTAAGCGTGGGGCTTATGAAAGGTGAGATGATTGTTACTAAATCATTGCTTGCAGTGGAATCTGTAACATTTTTCTATTAAGTTCATCTAAAGCTGCTAAGTATATTATTCCAATCATCAGCAAAAGTAGTTAAGTGACAAGGAGCAGGAGACTTAGGCCCAAGTAAAAAATAAATGTGGATTTACAGTGTTTAAGAGTCTTTTGGCAAATGGAAATCGCCAAGCCCCTCACTACTGAGAACAGTGAAAATACAGAGGAGGCATACTATGAGATTGATTGGTATTTTCCAGCATGCATTTTCTATTTCTTGAAAATTCCACAGCACTCTGCCGTGGTTTGTTATCTGGATGAAATAAAGCACCTGTGCCTTCAGTATTCCTACTAATAACTCTTTCTTGATTGACTTTGTTCTCCAGGCTTCTTCCCACAGGGGCAGTGAATTCTTTAGAACATGAGGGGGGGGGGGTGGGTGGAAGAAGCAAGGTGGTTATGCAAATTGTCTTTACACCCCCCTCTGTGACACACGTGAATTCAGAGTGACCCCGAGGATCCCTCTTTGGACCCCATGCTTTACCATCAATAGAAATATGGGTAAAACTGGAGAGTCACAAGACTGTGGGTTTAAGGTGCCATGAGGAAAGAAGGCTCCACTGTCGCCAGTGTCTGTAGCTCTGTTTGTCCTCCGGGGGGTGTTCATACCCGTAAGTAGTGCTCTGTAGTGAGGTTTAGGGCAAGTGAGCGGAAGCTTTGCTTTTGCCAAGTGCAGGGAGGGTGGCCGAGCAGGGGCGTGGGAGAGAATTACTGGGAAGGCTGCAGGTCAGGTGCATCCTCTCAGGCAGGTGGGCGTAGGGAAGCGTACCCAGGGAGGTGGAGGTTTGCGAATTGTATTTCCTTAAAGTGGTCTGTGCCCAACAACCTGTCGAGAGAGAAAAGCTTGTAGTAGAGAAATTCGAACGCTCGCTTGACAGAGTCAGGGAAGGATGTTTATAGAATACTGGGGCCTTGGGTTGGGTGATTTTTTAGAGTAATTATTAAAAAATAAAGGTATTATTTACATATGAGAAAATCCACCTATTTTTAAGTGTGTATTTGGATGAATTTTGGTGTATCACGTAGCCTCCATCACGGCTGAGATTATAGAAGTTTCCTCACCATTTAAGTTTTCCTGTGTCCTTTTCCCTTTGATTCCCTTCCTTCAACCACCCATATGCGTTCTGTGTCTGTAGTTTTGGCTTTTCAAGAAATTCATACAAGTGGAATCATACAGAAACCAGAGACTTTTGTGTTTGACTTCTTCCACGTAGCATAATCTTTTTGAGATTCATACATGTTGTCGGTGTACTAATCTTTCCTTTCCTTTTCCTTTCCTTGCCAAGTAGCTTTCCATTATGTGGGTACAGCACAACTTGCTTACCAGTTTACCAGTGATTAACACAGGAGTTGCTTCCTTTTGGGCGGCCATTATGAATGCTACCGCTGTGAACATTTTTGTACTCATCACCGCGTGCACGTATACTTTTATTTCTGTTGGAGAAATACCTAGGAGTGGCATTTCTGGGTCATAGGACAAGTGTATGCTTGTAAGAGAGAAATGACATATTGTTTCCTAAAATGACTGGATTTCGATAGGTGGTGTTTTCACTTTTATTTCGCTCAGTGTATTTTTTTTTTTTTAATTTCCTCGAGACTTTTTTTGATCCATGAATTATTTAAAAGTACACGGTTTGGGGGCGCCTGGGTGGCGCAGTCGGTTAAGCGTCCGACTTCAGCCAGGTCACGATCTCGCGGTCCGTGAGTTCGAGCCCCGTGTCGGGCTCTGGGCTGACGGCTCGGAGCCTGGAGCCTGTTTCCGATTCTGTGTCTCCCTCTCTCTCTGCCCCTCGCCCGTTCATGCTCTGTCTCTCTCTGTCCCAAAAATAAATAAACGTTGAAAAAAAAAATTAAAAAAAAAAAAAAGTACACGGTTTGGGTCCCAAGTATTTGGAGGTTATTATTTATCTTTCTGTTACTGATACTTAGTTTTGAGTCCATTCTGGCCCAAGGATATACAGATTTCAGTTATTTAAAAACCTTGAGGTTTGTTTTCTGCCCCAGGATATGATCTGTCTTGGACGCTTGGAAAGACTGTGTATTCTATTGTTATTGAGTGTACTGTTCTATAAATGGCAATAGACACTGTTGGTGGATGGTCTTTGAGTTCTAACAATAAGCGTTCTAGCGATCGTTGAGAGAGGAGTGTTGAAGTCTCCAAGTAGAATGGTGGGTTTGTCTGTTTCTCCTTTGAGTTCTGTCAGTTTTTTCTTTTTATATATTGGAGCTTTGTTGTTTGGTGCTTACATACTTAGGATTACTATGCAGTCTTGATGACTTGACCGTATATCATCTGTAAAGTCCCTCTTTACCTCTGATAATTTCATTTGCCCTGAAGTCTGATATTACTATAGTTACTTCGACTTTCTTTCAATCAATGTTTACATGAAATATCTTTTTACAACCTTTTACTTTCAACCTACATATGTCATTATATTTGAAGTGAGTTTCTTATATAAAGGCAACATCTTAGTCCATTCTGTCAATCTTTTTCTTTTAATTGGTGTGTTTAGACCATCTACAACTAATGTAACTATTGACATGTTAGGGCTTGAGTCTGCCATTTGATTTTTGGTTCTGTTTTTTCCCCTCTTTCTCTCTGTTTTACATTTCTCTGTTTTCCTTTTTCTGCCTTCCTTTGAGTTACTTGAACATTTTTTGGAACTCCATTTTGATATAACTGTAGTATTTTTGAAGATCTATCTTTGTATAGCTTTTTTAGTGGTTGCCTTATCTATCTATATTTTTATCTATCTATAAAACTTATCACAGTCTACCAGTGCCATTATTTTGCCAGTTTGAGTGGAGCACAGAAACATTACCTCTTTTAACATCCATTTACTCTCCCCCTTTTATAATATAATCGTCTTAAATATTTCTTCTGCGTTTTAAACCACATTAGTGTTACAATTTTTTGCTATAGCAGTCATGCACAGTTTAAAAAACTTAAGATGAAAGGGAAAGTCTGTTGTATTTATCCATGTTTTTGTGTTGTGTTTTCTTCCTGATGTTCCCAAATCTCTTTTATTGTTTCCTTTATGTTTAGAGAACTTCCTTTAGCTGTTCTTTTAGTGTAGATCTGTTGTCCACCAATTCTCTTAGTTTCCTCTATCTGATAATGTTTTGGTCTTCTCTTTATTCCCTAAGGATATATTTGGTGGATATAGGATTCTGGGTTGCCCGTTTTCTTCTTTCAGCACATGAAAATTTGTTCCGCTCCCTCTGGCCTCTGTAGTTTCTGATGAGAAATTTACTGTCATTCAAATTGTTTCCCCCCTGTAGGTGAGATACCATTTCTCTCTCTTTGCCTTTAAGATTTTTTTTCTTTGCTTTTAGTTTTTTGAAGTTTAACTAGCATATGGGTTGGTGTCAATTTATTTGAGTTTATCTTTTCTGGGGTTTGCTGATGTAAATATAGACCTATATATGGGCTCTTCTGTTCTGTTGATACATGTCTGTTCTTCCACCAATGTCATACTGTCTTGGTTGCTGTAGCTTTATAATGTGGCTTGAGTTCAGGCACATCTTACAGTTTTATTGTTCTTTTCAAAATTGTTTGGCTGTTCTAGGTCTTTGCCTGTTCATATAAATTTTAAGATTAGCTTGTCAATTTCTTCAGAAAAACCTATTAAGATTTTTATTGGGATTGCCTTAGGTCTATTGTCAGTCTGAGGGTATTGCCATCTTAATATTGGCTTCATGGGAAACCAGTCAGTATTTGATAGTCCACGAGTATAGTATGTCTCCCCATGTATTTAGGTCTTTTATAATTTTCCTTTGTGATGTCTTATAATTTTCAGTGTTCAGGACTTTCATATCTTTCATTAAATGTATAACTCAGTATTTTTAATGATACTGTAAATAGAGTTGATTTTAAATTTATCTTTCTAACTTAAAAATTTTTTTTAATGTTTATGTTTATTTTTTTTTTTTTGAGAGAGAGAGAGAGAGAGAGCGAGAGAGAGAGAGAGAGAGCAGGGGCAGGGGAGGGGCAGAGAGAGAGAGGGAGACAACAGAACTCAAGCAAGCTCCAGGCTCTGTGCTGTCAGCACAGAGCACGATGTGGGGCTCAGACTCACAAACCGCGAGATCATGACCTGAGCCGAAGCTGGATGCTTAACCAGTCGAGCCATCCAGGCACCCCATATCTTTCTAACTTTTTACTGCTAACATTTAGAAATAAAAATGACTTTTGTATACTGATATTGTATCCTGCAATTTGCTAAATTCACTTATTAGTTCTAGTCGCTTTTTTGTGTTGGTTGCTTAGAGTTTTCTCCAAATACTTCAAATACTTGAAATTTTGTTGTTGTTGTTGTTGCTATCTTTTTGGTGTTGATTTCTAACTTGATTCCATTGTAGTTAAGGAATATACCCTGTATTATTTCAATCTTTTTAAATGTATTGATCTTGTTTTATTTCTTAGGATATGTTTAAGTAAATACACCATGCCCTTGAAGGAATGTATATTTTTCTGTTCTTCAACAGAAGACTGTGTCATCCACAAATAAAAATAGTCATGCCTTTTATTTCTTTTTCTTACCTTATTGCACTACCTAGGACTTCTAGTACAATGTTAAATAGAAGCCATAAAAGTGGACATCCCTGCCTTGGTCTTGATTTTAGCTAGAAAGCATTGAGCCTTTCACTATTAAGTATAATGTTAGTGGTAGGGCTTTCGTATACACCCTAAACGAGGATGAAGAAGTTCTCTTCTCTTCCTAGTTTACTGAGAATTTTTGCCATGAAAGTGATATCAAATTTGGTCAGAGGCTTTTTCTGCATCTGCTTAAATGATCATATGATTTTTCCCCTTTATTCTTCTATGGTGGTGAATCACATTGAGTTTCACATGTTAAACCAACCTTGCATTCTCAAGGTAAACTCCACTTGATATATGTTGTGTATTATTGGATTTGCTATATGATAACGCTTTGTTAAGAATCTTCATACCTTTGTTTATGAGGGATATTGGCCTGTAGTTCTTTTTTTCTTGTGACATCTTTGTCTAGTTTTGGCATCAGGGTAACACTTGTTTTCCTGAAATGAGTTTGGAAGCATTTCTTCTGCAGTTTTCTGAAAGATTGATATTATTTCTTTCTTAAATGTTTCAATTACCCGTGAAACTACCTGGGCCTGGAGATTTCTTTGTCAGAAGGTTTTTAATTATATATTCTCTTTCTTTCATGGATATTGAGTTTTCTGGTTATTGCATAGTTTTGGTAATTTGCATCTTCCAAGGGATTTGTTCATTTCATATAGATTGTCACATATGTAGAAATTTACATAAGTTATATATAGCTATTTAAATCTGTAAAATTTCCTCTAGACACTACTTTTCCTATATTTTACAAATTTTGTTGTTATATTTTCATTGTTCAGTTCAAAATGTTTTCTAATTTCTCTTGTGATTCCTTCTTTGAATGATTATTTAGAAGCATGTTGTTTAGGGTGCCTGGGTGGCTCAGTTGGTTGAGCGTCCGACTCTTGATTTTGGCTCAGGTCACGATCCCAGGGTCATGGGATCAAGCCCCGAGTAGTCAGGCTCTGCACTGAGCGTGGGGCCTGCTTGAGACTCTCTCTTCCTCTGTCCCTCTCCCCATCTCATGTGTTCTGTCTCTCAAAATAATAAAAATAAAAAAATAGAAGCATGTTGTTTAATTTTGAAACACTAGGAGTTTTTTGGTTATCTTATTGGTATTGATTTCTAGTTTGATTCCATTGTAATCAAAGAACATACCCTATACAATTTTAATCTACTTAAATATATTGATCTTACTTTATTTATCTAGATAGATCTGTCTTAATAGAAGTACCATATAAAATGCACCTTGAAAAGAATGGGCATTCTTGTTTCTTGAGTAGAGTTTTATAAATGTTATTAAGTCAAGGTGATTCATATCTTCAGTGTGTTTGCTGATTTTTTTTTTTTTTATTGTCTAGTTCAGTCAGTTGATGGTGTTAAAATCTCCAGTTGCTATTGTAGAACTGTCTTTCCCTTTAATAGTATCAGTTTTGCTTCAGGTATTTTGAATCTGTTATTAGGGGCATACCTATTTATGGTAGCTCTGTCTTCTGGATAAACTTATCCTTTTCTCATTTCTGGTAATACATTTTGTTTTGAAGTCTATTTTATTTGATATTAATATGACTATTCCAGTCTTTTATGATTATGTTGCATGTTGTATCTTTTTCTGTTCATTTTCTTTCAGCTTACCTGTGTCTTTACATTAAAGTTCATCTCTTGGGGGTGCCTGGATGTCTCAGTTGGTTGGACATCCGAGTCTTGCTTTCAGCTCAGGTCATAATCTCACAGTTCGTGGGTTTGAGCCCCATGTTGGCTCCATGCTGATAGCTCAGAGCCTGGTCGGGATTCTCTCTCCCCCTGTCTCTGCCCCAGCCCCTACTTGTGCTTTCTCTGACTCTTTCAAAATAAATAAATAAACTTAATTTTTTTTTTTAAAATACCAATGTCTTGTTCATCTCGTTTCATCAACAGGCTTGGGGTTGAACTAAAACGTGTTCCATTTTCTTGATTCTTGGCATATTGACTAGTTTTGAATTGTATCCTGGACATTATCAGTGTCAACTTGTAGAAATTCCAGATTCTGTTATGTTTCTCCAGTAAGCTTTGCTTTATTTCTTTTATCAGGTCATTTTCTCCATTGGGTTTAAACTGCAAACTTGCTTCTCAAGGGGCAGCTCCTGTCTCTCGGAGTTTTTGTCTTTAGCCAGCTGTTTTGGGTCTGTCCTCTGCATGAGTGTGAGCAGTTCAAAGGTCAATCAGAGAATGAGTGTAGAGAGCTTGGATATCACCCCATCTCTCTCTCTTCTAGGATTACCCACTCTCTTTGGCATTCATTCCTGGCTTCACTTTTCTGATTTATCAAGTCAGAAATACTTTTTTTATTGCACGTCCCTACTCCCTCTGTATATGTGACATAAGTCATAGTATCCAAAACCAAGAAAATGCTAAAGGAAATAATTTGGAAACACACAACAGTAAATAAAATGATTACAGGAACTTTAAAAAAAGACTTTTTTTCAAAATGATTCTGCCTATGCCAGAAAATTCAGACAGTTAACATCATATTTTGATGACAAAAAGGAAAGGAATCTATTATCTGGCAGTGGCATAACTTGGTCACTTTACAGAAAGATAACCCAGATTTGAATTTTATTTTTTGCCTATTATCCATTTAACTGTTGGCAATAAAAGATTTATAAGGCATTTCCTTCATGAATAAATTTATTAACATTGAGCCAACATTGCCATGATTTTTGAATAGAATTCATTATTTACTTCAGATTCACCATCTGTAGGCAGTTTGTTTTCTTCAGGCCCTTTATATTTGCCATTAATAATTTACCCTCAAATTTGTCTTTTGTTATCTCTGATCAAATATGAAATTTTGCATTAATCAATACACTTCCTTAGGTATGTGTTTAGATACATAGAAACATAATTCTGTAAATGATGATGAGAGTAAAGTTTCTAACTAGTTGTAAAATATAATTAATTATATCAGGACATTAAATACCATATAGATTATATTGATTTACCATCTTAATTAACAATTTCCTTAATGAGGGGTGCCTGGGTGGCTCGGTCGGTTAAGCGTCCGACTTCGGCTCAGGTCATGATCTCGCGGTTTGTGAGTTCGAGCCCCGCGTCGGGCTCTGTGCTGACAGCTCAGAGCCTGGAGCCTGCTTCCGATTCTCTGTCTCCCTCTCTCTCTGCCCCTCCCCCGTTCATGCTCTGTCTCTCTCTGTCTCAAAAATAAATAAACGTTAAAAAAAAAATTAAAAAAAAACCAACAATTTCCTTAATGAAAAAAAAAATCAAACCACATTTATTATACACATATTCCTGTTTTTTCATACCTATTTCACCAACTTTAAAGTTAAAAGTTTCTAGACATAAGAGAAAATTAGCGGGGTGCCTGGGTGGCCCAGTCGGTTAAGTGCCCAGCTCTTCTTTTTTCTTACATTTGTTTATTTTTCAGAGACCGAGAGAGACAGAGCACAAGCAGGGGAGGGGCAGAGAGAGAAGGAGACACAGAATCCGAAGCAGGCTCCAGGCTCTGAGCTGTCGGCACAGAGCCCGACATGGGGCTGGAACCCACGAACCGTGAATTCATGACCTGAGCCTTCGCTGACTGAACCACTCAGGCGCCCCTAGTGCCCAACTCTTGATTTCAGTTCAGGTCATGATCTCATGGTTTGTGAGTTTGAGCCCCACGTCGGGCTCCACGCTGGCAGTGTGGAGCCTGCTTGGGATTCTCTCTCTCCCCTTCTCTGTCTGCCCCTCCCCTGTTTGTGCGTGTGCACTCTCTCTCTCTCAAAATATGTAAATAAACTTAACAAAGTATTAGAAGACAGGAAATTGGGAATTGTCTAGCAGTTTTTTTCCCCTTGAGTATACATTTTATGTCACTTTAACAAATTTTAAGATGACAAAAAGGCATGGATCTACATCATTTAGAGAAATTTACGTGTCCAGTTAATTCATAGGTATTTTACATATAAAGTTAAGGAAGAGAGGGGCGCCTGGGTGGCTCAGTTGGTTGAGTGTCTGACTCTTGATTTCAGCTCAGATCATGATCCCAGGGTCATGGGATCAAGCCCTGTATTGGGCTCTATGCCGTGCATGGAGCCTGCTTACTTGAGACTCTCCCTCTCTCTTTCCCTCCCTCTCTCCCTCTCCCTCCCTCCCCCACCCCTCTTCCCTATTTATGTGCATTCTCTCTCTCTAAATGTTTTTTTTTTTTTCCAACGTTTTTATTTATTTCTGGGACAGAGAGAGACAGAGCACGAACGGGGGAGGGGCAGAGAGAGAGGGAGACACAGAATCGGAAGCAGGCTCCAGGCTCCGAGCCGTCAGCCCAGAGCCCGACGCGGGGCTTGAACCCCCGGACCGCGAGATTGCGACCTGGCTGAAGTCGGACGCTTCACCGACTGCGCCACCCAGGCGCCCCTATCTCTCTAAAAACAAATAGATAAATAAATGCAAGTTAAAAAAATAAATGAAAAAAAATTAAGGAGAGCCGCCTGGCTGTTTCAGTCGCAGAATAAACGACTCTTGATCTCAGGGTTCTGAGTTTGAGCCCCACGTTGGGTGTAATGATTACTTGAAAATAAAGTTAAAAAGAATAAGGAGGAAGCGTAATTTAAAACTGAATGTAGTGCCAAATCTTTGGATCTTTTCCTTTAATTAGAAATTGTCCATAGTTCCAAAGATTATTAACTAACTCCATTTGTTATTAGTTTGAGAGATCTTTAGTTTGACTGAACATCTGGAAAAGAAAATTAGGTCAACACATCAAATATTTATGAATTGAAACATAAGAATTTGTGCGATTAAATAATTTTTAAAAGATTTTATCATACGTTCTTTTCATTAAATACAGTTACGTATTTTTGTAGCTTTAAACAATTCGTAGAGACAGATCTTACCGAACCCTTAGAACTACTGTTATTAATTTGGAAGGTTTAAATAATGAGAAATTAAGCCCAAGTCGTACACTGATTAATTACTGCAGTGACATTATTTTTATATCATAATAAAATCAGGAGGAAGCGTAGAGTTATTTTTAAGCTAATTTAAACTTACTCTTATTTATATTCCAAAGAATCATCTAATTATCAGGAATATAACACAATTTTAATATAAATAGACCTATTATAGTCATATATCCAAAAAGACTTTTAAGTCTCTTGGGTATACCAAGCTAAGTATACGAACCAAGACTTTTATCCCCCCAAAATGGGGCGCCTGGGTTGCTCAGTCAGTTACGTGTCTCATTTTTTACTTAGGCTCAGGTTATGATCTCATGGTCGTGGGATCGAGCCCCGAGTTGGGCTCTGTGGTGAGTGTGGAGCCTGCTTGGGATTCTCTCTCCCTCTGCCCCCTCCTCAAAATGAATACATAAACTTTTTTTTTCTTTTTTTTACAGACTGCTACCCAAACCCACACTTAGACTTTTTCTTTTGAGTTACAATTTTAGCAAGAGAAAAGTAGAAGTACATTTTTTTTCTCTTTCTTATGGAAATTCTGGACTATTTATCTGTACTAGATATTTCTTGGGTACGCACACAGTGACAGAACAATTACTTATGATTAATTAATCTCCAGAGTCTCCCAAGAAAAGAGAGAAAGTGGGAAAGGAAGGAAGGAAGAAGCGAGAGGAAGCTGGCTTCACGCTGGCGTAAATGGCATATCTTCTCCCTGTACAGAGGGGAGACTTAGATGCAGGGAACTCCACTCAAACCCACAAGAACTGAAGTCAACACATCCGACTTACATAGGAATTCAGGTCCCTGACCATCCTGTTAAGCCATGTCCTTAAAAAGCCAGCATTTATTAATAAGGGAAAGAGAGGGAGGTGTCCCGGTTAAACAAGATGATCTGTCTTTTACACAGGCAAGACAGAGAATCCCCTCATGAGGTTTCTTCCCTTTTTGTTTTGAATTTATGATGTCTCTTAGATGAACCATCTTTTTCTTTTCTTTTTTTTAATTTTTTTTTTTTTTTTACATTTTAAAAAATGTTTTTATTTATTTTGGGGACAGAGGGAGACAGAGCATGAGCAGGGGAGGAACAGAGAGAGAGGGAGACACAGAATCGGAAGCAGGCTCCAGGCTCCGAGCTGTCCACACAGAGCCCGACGCGGGGCTCGAACTCACAAACCGCAAGATCACGACCCGAGCCGAAGTCAGACGCTTAACCGACCGAGCCACCCGGCCGCCCCTGAACAATCTTTTTCATTACAAAATTTTCGAAGTGGCAACTGCAGTTTCAGATTGGTGGAATTATATCAGTTATAAGTGCATTTGAGTGAAAAGATGAAGAGAGCAGGTGTTTGGTCCTCTGGACCAGACTACAAAGACCCCATGAGAGTGGGTTCAGTAAGACCAGTACTTACATAAATCTAGTATCTCCAGAATCTTGTCAAAGACCACGCATCACCAAGTGGAGTCCCAGTGACCCCTCCAACAGTAGAGGTCTGTCACTATCCTTGGAGAGCAAGGCTCATGGAACTTCCCTATAATACCATTTGCTTAACAGGAGAATTAGGTCCTTAATTCAGCCAACCCAGCCAATCAATAATGAGTGGCTGTGTGCTGTACTTGACCCTAGGTGTACGAAGACGGGTCAGATATAAGACATCATTTCAGCCCCGACGAGGCTCACAGCTTAACTCTTTTTTTGAGCAAAATATTGCATAAGTTGTTGTCTTCATGGTAGGATAAATCTGCCTTGGCATCAATCCAAAGGGACCTAATTACCATAAATAGTTACACTAATACGGCCTGAATTCTAGAGAACCCCATTTTAGATTCCAGCATTTTGCAGAATATGAGGTTCCCATTCTTAGGCTAAGCCAGGCCAGACCTATTTTCTATGATGACTTTTTTTTTAATGTTTTATTTTTGAGAGAGAGAGAGAGACAGAGCACGAGTGGGGGAGGGGCAGAAAGAGAGAGGGAGACACAGAATCCGAAGCAGGCTCCAGACTCTGAGCTGTCAACACAGAGCCCGACGTGGGGCTCGAACCCATGAACTGGGAGATCATGACCTGAGCCGAAGTCGGTCGCTTAACCTCTATGATGACTTTCTAAAAAATAAAATAATTCATTCACTAGTTTAAAAATTAATGTATATAAAAACTAGTAGGTTGAGGGCAGAATAGAATTAGTAGATTTGGTCAGAATAATGCTTGACCAAATATCTGGGTGCCCTGTGGCCCAGTCAAGTTGACACATAAAATTAGCCATCACAAGCATCTTGCCTCAATTAATTGTGGAGTAAATGTTACTCTGGTCTCGTCTAACAACATTTGAGAGCAAGATTTAAAAGGATCAAACTTTTCCAAACTGTATCTCAGAACACACTGAAGAATATTTTTTAACAATATAAAGATATCTAGGTAACCCAGCATGGTAAAATTCATGTCCGCCATCCAATAAAAAATCACTAGGTATGTGAAGAAGTGGAAAATACAAGCAACAACTGGCCGGAAGTGATGCAAATGATAGAACCGGTAAATACGGCCGTTAAATAATTTTTTTGAAAACATTTATTTTGAGAGGCGGGGGTGGGGGGGTGGGGGACACACGCGTGGGCAAACGAGTGGGGGAAGGGCAGCGAGAGAGGGAGACACAGAACTTGAAACAGGCTCCAGGCTCTGAGCTGTCCGCACAGACCCCGGCCTGACGTGGCGCTTGAACTCACGAGCCGTGAGATCATGACCTGAGCCGAAGTCAGACGCTCAACCAACTGAGCTACCCAGGTGCCCCTAAATGTGTTTTAAACAAAAACAGGAATGACACGCTGTGGCATGCATAGCTTAGGTGGAAGTAAAATTTGTGACAGCAGTAGCACAACTGGAAGGAGGAGCAGCAGTGTACTCTTACACGGTTCTTACGCTACGTATTAAGTAGTGTATCATTTGAAGGTGGATTGTGGTCAGATAAGACGTGTATGGTCACCTCCACAGCATCAGAGTTATGCTAATAAGCCAACAGAGATCAAATACAATCCTAAAAATAATTAATTCATCCAAACGAAAGCAGAAAAACTTGGAGAAATGAACAAAGAACAGATTTGATAACTGTAAAGCAAATAGCGAGATGTTGGGTTAAATTCCATATTGATGTTATGTCAAATGTAAAAGTCAAAACATCCCAACAAAAAGCAGGGGTTGTCGGATTGCATAAAAAAGTAAGACTCATTCAGGGGCGCCTGGATGGCACAGTCGGTTAAGTAGCTGACTCTTGATTTGGGGTCAGGTCGTGATCTCATGGTTCATGTGATCAAGTCCCGTGTCAGGCTCTGTGCTGACAGTGGAGAGCCTACTTGGGATTCTCTCTCTCCTTCTGCCCCTCCCCTGTTCTCACTTTCTTTCTATCTCTTTGTCTCTCTCAAAAAAAAAAAAAAAAAAAAAAAAAAAAAAAAACCTTAAGAAAATAAGACCCATTCATAGGCTGCCTACAATGAAAAACTGCTTTGAATATAAAGATACAAATTGGAGGGTGCCTGGGTGGCTCCGTAGGTTGGGTGTCTGACTTCGGCTCAGGTCATGATCTGACAGTCTGTGGGTTTGAGCTCTGCATTGAGGCTGTGCTGACAGCTTAGAGCTTGGAGCCTATTTAGATTCTGTGTCTCCCTCTCTCTGCCTCTCCTGCGCTCACTCTCTGTCTCTCTCTGTCTCTCTCTGTCTCTCTCTCTCAATAAATTAAAAAAAAATTTTTAAGATACAAATAGGTTAAAAACAAAAGGGTGGAGAAAGCTGTACCATGTTAACAGTAATCAAAAGAAAACCTGAGTAGCTATATCAGACAAAGTGGATTTTATTTATTTTGTATTTTTTTTAAATACTTATTTTGAAGGAGAGAGAGTGTATGAGCAGGGGAGGGGAGAGAGAGAGGGAGACACAGAATAGGAAGTGGGCTCCAGGCTCTGAGCTGTCAGCACAAAGCTTGACATGGGGCTTGAACTCACGAGCAGTGAGATCATGACCTGAGCTGAAGTCAGACGTTTAACTGACTGAGCCACCCAGACGCCCCAGACAAAGTGGATTTTAAAACAAAACATACCGTCAAGGATAAAGAGAGTCATTTCATAATGATTTCATAATGATAAGAGGTTAATTCATTAAGAAGATATAATCCTAAATGTTTATCTATGTATTAACAGAGATTCAAAATACATGAATCAAAAAATGATAGAACTGCAAGAAATTGACAATTACAACCGGAGTTGTTAACACTTCTCAATAGCAAGTAGAACTAGACAGAAAATTAATAAGGGTATACGAGATTTGAACATTATAATCAACTAACGTGACTTAATTTATGTTTATGGAACACTCTACCCCAGAACAGTAGAATACACATTCTTTTCCAGTGCACACAGAACTGTTACCAAGATAAACTATTTTCTGGGCCATTAAAAAAGTCTCAGTATATATAAGCTGGTTCAATTTATAGAAGGTATGATCTCTGACCACAGTGGAATTCAATGAAGGATCAGTGACAGAAAGATGTCAGGAAGAACTTCCAACTGTTTGGAAACTAGATAGCATTTTCAAGTAAACCCTGAGTCAAAGAATAAAAACCAGAAGTGAAATTAGCAAGTATTCGGAACCGAATGCAGGTGAAAACGTGACATAAAATTTGCAGGCTAGAACAAAAGGGAAATTCATATAACACTCAACCCTTACGTGAGAAAAGAAAAAAAGGTCTCAAATAAATGGCCTTGGGTTTCCACCTTAAGAAAGTAGAAAAATAAACCCAAATTCAGTAGAAAAAAAGACCAATGTAGAAATCAGTGAAATAGAAAACAAAAACCGTAAAGAAATCTATGAAACCAAAAGCCAGTTCTTTGAGAAGAGCAATCAAACGGATAAACCTCTAGGCAGACCGACCGGGAAAAAAAGAGAACACAAAAATTGTAATATTAGGAAAGAAAAGAGGTAACATCACACAGATTCTACAGATCTCAAAAGTGTAACAAGTGAATGAATCATCAACCTGGGAAAAACAGACAAATTCCTTGAAAGACACAAACAGCCAAAGCCAACTCAAGAAGGAACAGGCAACCCAGAGAGCGCCAAACTTATTAAGGAAATTTTATTTGCAGTTAAAAATCTTCCCGCAAAGAAAACTCCAGGCCCAGATGGCTTCACTTGGTGAATTCTACCAGCCATTTAAAGAGCAAATAATATGAATTCAGTGCAGCCTTCCCAGAAAATAGGAAACGAGGGAACAGACACTTCCCAGGTCATTCTCCAAGGTCAGCAGGTCAGCGTTGCTCACTGATACCCTGATATCCTATCCGTCTTCTCCTGGTGCAGCCAGAGTAATCCCTTCAAATGTAATCAGATTCCTGTCTCTGCCCCACGCCTCCTGTGCCTTCCCAGTTCCTTCAGAGTAAAAACCAAAGCCCCAACAGTCACCTTAGGCAGGCGGGATCTTCCCATGCCTCTGCAACCTCTAACTACCTATTACTCTCCTTCTTGCTGACCCTGTTCTATCCACATTGGCCTGTTTGCTCTTCCTTGAACCTTTCCTATTCATCCTCCCTGCCCCAGTGCCTTTGTACTTGCTGTTCCCTGTGCCAGGAAAGTGCTTTCCCCATAGTTCATTCTCTCTCCTTTGGGTCTTTGCTCAGTTGTTTATCTTCAGCAGTGGTTTTTCTGATCACTTTCTTTAAAATTACAATCTGGAAGTGGGGGGGGCGGGGCACGCCTGGGTGGCTCAGTCAGTTGGGCGGCCAGCTTCGGCTCAGGTCATGATCTCGCGGTCTGTGAGTTCGAGCCCCACATCAGGCTCTGTGCTGACAGCTCAGAGCCTGGAGCCTGCTTCCGATTCTGTGTCTCCCTCTCTCTCTGCCCCTTCCCTGCTTGCTCTCTGTCTCTCTCTCTCTCTCTCTCAAAAATAATAAACATTAAAAAACATTTAAGAAGAATTAAATGAAATTACAATCTGGGGCACCTGGGTGGCTCAGTCGGTTGGACTTCAGACTTCAACTCAGCTCGTGAGGTCAAGCCCCATGTGGGGCTCTCTGCTCTCAGTGCAGAGCCTGCTTTGGATCCTCTGGTCTCCCTCTCTCTCTGCCCCTCCCTTGCTCATACGTGCGCGCGCACTCTCTCTCTCTCTCTCTCTCTCTCTCAAAAATAAAAATAAAATTAAAAAAAATAAAAAAATTATTAAAATTACAATCCAATCCTCACTCCCTGACCTCAGCATCCCCAATCCCTCTTACTTGCTTTTTCTCCCTAGCAATTTTTACTTTCTTACATATTTTGTGATTTACTAGTTTATTTTGTTGTCTCTCTCGCCCTACTAGAATGTGAACTGTTGGAGGGAAGGATTTTTTCCCCCTATGTTCTACGTGTTGTAACCCTAGAGCTTAGGACAGTACGTAGCTCTTAGTAGGTACTCCGTAAACATTTGCCGAATACTTAATGTTTATCCCTTAATGATACTCCCTTTGCTTTGCTCTGAAAGAAAACTTCCACCCTGAAGCCATGTATTCTCAGATTGTCCTATAGTTTGGTGACCAGGAAGTTTTAAGCCTATGGGGACTTACGAGAGGTGTTCTCCTTTGAGAGGAAGGAAGTGGCGATTGTGAAAGCAGCGGTAGGAAGGAGAACTGGTGGGGGTGTTCTCAGGCAGATCAGTTTTAGAACAGAGTATGTATGGGGGCGCCTGGGTGGCGCAGTCGGTTAAGCGTCCGACTTCAGCCAGGTCACGATCTCGCGGTCCGTGAGTTCGAGCCCCGCGTCGGGCTCTGGGCTGATGGCTCGGAGCCTGGAGCCTGTTTCCGATTCTGTGTCTCCCTCTCTCTCTGCCCCTCCCCCGTTCATGCTCTGTCTCTCTCTGTCCCAAAAATAAATAAACGTTGAAAAAAAAAAAAAAAAGAACAGAGTATGTATGAAATTGAGGATCTGAAGTTTGGTTCCTAAATATATACTTGCAAATTTCTTGGAAAGCTTCATGAACCCCCATGCAGACATAATTGTACCCCGTTTTGAAGGCTAAGACCAGAGTTTATTTAACTTAGTGATAGATGCTTTACTATTTAAACAGTGCTGCAATGAGAGAGAGAGAGAGAGAGAGAGTGTGTGTGTGTGTGTGTGTGTGTTCATACTCAGTTGTGTGTGTATGTGTAGGTAAGTTTGTAGAGCAAATCCCCCAAAACAGAATTGCCGGGTCAAAGGGTAAATATATTTGTAATTTTGATAGATACTGAATCTTGTCAAATTCCTTCTCTGGGCTT
The DNA here is from genome assembly GCF_022837055.1 of Prionailurus viverrinus. Taxonomy (NCBI): domain Eukaryota; kingdom Metazoa; phylum Chordata; class Mammalia; order Carnivora; family Felidae; genus Prionailurus; species Prionailurus viverrinus. Next base: position 89,383,417 of record NC_062573.1, read on the forward strand.
TTTGAGAACTGGGGATCAGATATGCAAACCCTACGCAGAGTCAAGAGCTCGCATTCCCTTCACGATCTGCAACTACAGGACAGAGTCACAGACAGTTTTGTCACCTACATAGTGAAAAACTGAGGAATTAAGTGGAACTCTCAGTCCTTAGGAGACTGTGTACAAGAGTGATAAGCCCCACACCCCTTGTCTTTGTACAACTCACTGGCAGGAAGTTGAACACCCAGGTCTCTGGACACTGTTTTTATAAGGCTTTCTGGCTTGCTTGCTCAACACTTGCTCTGGAAGTGTTGAGATGGGGATTGATCGCAGCCAGCCAGGGCTGATTCTCCATATTCTTCTTTTTTAAATTTTGTAGAATCTTTATTTATTTTTGAGAGAGAGAGAGAGAGAGAGAGAGAGAGAGCAAGCCGAGGGAGGAACAGAGAGAGAAAGGGAGACCCAGAATCCAAAGCAGGCTCCAGGCTCTGAGCTGTGAGCACAGAGCCTGACGAGGGGCTCAAACTCATGAACCGCGAGTTCATGACCTGAGTCAAAGTCAGATGCTTAACCGACTGAGCCACCCAGGTGCCCCTGATTGTCCACATCGTCGATATGGTTTGCCCGAGACCTGCCCCTCATCCTCCTGGGGCCGAAGGGTTCCTAAGTCCATTTGTGAAGATTGATTGGGGCAAAGACCTCATAAGGGGAAGCCAGTCTTAGGTTAGGGTACAGTGCTGGCATTTATAAGGTAGCAGACTGCTCTTCCCAGTGAAGAAAATGTCTGGTCATTGTTTAGAAGCCCTCGACAAGGAGAAACTGAGAAAAATTTACCTCGGACTTTGACTCAGCTCACAGACTGAGAGCCTGCCGAGATCGTAACGGCTATGGGGTTCAGCCTCCGTTTTGCAGGTGAGTGAAGCTGGGAGTGGGGCGAGTACCTCCCCGGGCCTCACAGAACCTCCCGGAACCCAGGGCCCTGCTCTCCTGCACGGCTTCTCTCCATCACCCACAGCTGCCTCTGCTCCGTGACCACCAATGCTCTCCCCCTCCAGGCGCAGGGAGGTTTGTGTTAGAGAAAGACAGCCCTTCAGCGTGCGGATTTCTCCCACCTTGAGGTGACGGTGCGTAAAACTACTTATTATTGCTGTTTGCACTTCTGATCGGTGTCCCACTTTGGGTCCCGTAGAGCGGGAGGAACAGAGAGACTGAAAAACAGATGACATAGACGATAGTGCTCATGGAGCACCATTAAGAGAATCCCCACCGGCCAGGTCACTCCAAGCCCAGTAGTGGAGCCCTCTCACGGTCCCACAGGGGCACATTCGCAGGGAAGCACCAAGCCTGGGTCCTAGCAGCGGACTCCCCGGGGGAATGGGGCCTCGAGGGAGGAAGAGAGTGCTGTTTTTGAGGTAGAATTCACATACGGTAGAATTTACCCTCTTAGTGTATGAGTTTTGACAATGCACGGAGCCAGGTCCCCGCCACCGCACGTCGGATGTAGAACATCACGCCTACAGTTCCCTTCTTCCTTTGGTGGTCAAGCCAGCCTCCCAGCCCCAGCAACCACTTTTCAGTTTCTGTTCTTAGAATTTTGCCCGTTACAGAATAGCATAAATAGAATTACGAAGCATATAACCTTTTGAGTCGTGACGCATGTAGGATTCGTTCATGTTGTTGTGTGAAAGCAACATGGTTCCTTCCTTTCTGTGCTGAGTAGCGTTCCATTGTGTGAAGGCACCACAGTGTGTTTATCCATTCAGCTGCTGATTTTCATTTGAGTTTTCTTTGAGTTTTGCTGATTGAGGATAAAGCCACTGTAAACATTCACACAGGTTTTTGTGGGGACGTGTTTTCATTTCTCTTGGATAACTAATCAGGAATAGAATTGCTGGGTCTTTACAAAAAAAATTTTTTTAAGTTTACTTATTTATTTTGGAGGGATAGGGGAGAGACAGAGCCTGACTTGAGGCTGGAACTCACGAACCATGAGATCCTGACCCAAGCGAAAACCGAGAATCAGATATTTAAGGGACTGAGCCGCCCAGGCACCCCTAGAATTGCTAGGTCTTATGTTAAGTATATGCTTGTCAGCACTTGGTATTTTCTCCTGGCCTTTGACTAGGCTTTTCATTCTCTTAATAGTATCTTTAGAAGAGCAGAAAAAAAAAATTAGAATGCTAATTTATTTATTTATTTTGAGAGAGCGCTTGCTCACACACACACGTGTGTGAGTGGGGTGTGAGGAGTGGGCAGAGAGCAAGGAAGAGAGAGAATCCCAAGCAGGCCCCATGCCGTCAGCGCAGAGCCTGATGTGGGGCTCGATCTCACGAACGGTGAGATCACGACCTCAGCCGAAATCAAGAGTTGGATGCTTAACCGACTGAGCCACGCAGGCACCCTGAAGAGCAGACATTTTTAATTTTGATGAAGTCCAATCCGTTATGTCTCTTAAGGTTCGTACTTTTGGTATTGCACCTAAGAAATCTTTGGCTAACCCAGAATCACAAAGACTTTCTTCTAGAAGTTTTTATTTAACATTTAGAACTAGAACCCGTTTTGCATTAAATTTTGAATAGGGTGCAAGGCTGCCTTGCGTATGGATGCCCAACATTCCGGTGCCATTTATTCAAAAGAATTCGTCACTGCGTTGCCATTGCACCTTTGTGGAGAGTCAGTTCAGCACCGTTCACATGCGTGGGCTACTTGTCTGCTGTTAGTTAATTTCTAAGCTCTGAAAGGAAAACAGTTTTAGGAAGGCTCATTCCACTATTTTCGCACTACTGGTTTCTCCACCGGGAAGACTTTCCTGACATCTCTAGGCAGAATTAGCCTCTTTTCCTGTGCTGTTGTAGCTATTGTGCACACCCTTATCAAATTTTTCTCCCTCTTGTAATTCTTTGTTTAGGTGTCTGCTCCTCCCTCCCTCCCTACCCTCTCCCCCAAGACTCCCGACCCTCTCCCGCAAGACTCCCCACCCTCTCCCCCAAGACTCCCCACCCTCTCCCCCAAGACCATGCATCCTTGGAGGCCCGCAAGTATGTCTCCTTCCTTTCTATCATCTCCATCCCAGCTGGCTCTATAATGTTTGTTGAATGAATGGAACATTCTCAAATCTCTGATGACAAGTCAGATCTTGGATTGACAAGTGGTGAGCACTCAGGAACTTCATGATTGCTCTACCAATCAGATGAGGCCAGGAAGCAAAGATTAAGAACCAGTTCTCTCTCAAGCAGGAACTGTCTGTCATTCTCCTTTCCGGTGACCGCTGTTTTACCAGGGGTGTGTGGGGTGGGGCTGTGACACCAGGCACAGTTGGGTCATAGGTGGGTTCTCCGCTTCAGAGGATGTCTGGCTTCTCGAGTCCCCCTTCTTGTGGGATTCCTTCTGCTGGACTTCAGTCACAGCGGCGTCATTGGGGATCTGGAGTCTTTCTTCCCTACTTCCTTCCATGGGTTGTTTTGGAGACCAAATGAAGAAAGATATGGGAGAAGACCAGAGAGTATTGAGAATTATTGACCGATTAACTTTTGGAATTCCTTTATCAGAAGCTTAAGACTCATGAAATATTTATGGTGAATTAATTTAATTGATTGCTTCCCTCCCCCAGCACTTTCGGACCATATTATTTACTACCTGGAAATTTTCCTGCGTTAGATCTTAAATATTCTTCTTAACATTGTGATCTCAGGTAATTTACCACGACACTTGGTCTCTGGGAGAGGTTTAACAGTCGGCACTGTATCGTCCGGCAACACGGGTGGGGCTGACGTATATGTTTGAGAACTCTCAAAGTCGCAGCCCTGCAGGCCTCTATGAAGGCTACATTTGGAAAGCTCCTGCTGCTTAGGAGAGAATCTAAGTGCTTCCATGAATGGGAGATGTGTTGCTGTAGGTTCCAGTCTCTGATGCTTCAGATTGCTGGCTTCCTCCCGTCTCTGTTTTAATCAACTCCCCACTCCTTCCCAGGTGTTGATCACCTTAGTTGTATCTGTTCAATCCTCCCCCTGACACACACTCCTGAGCCAGGAACTCTATCGGGAGTCAGGAGAGGTGTCAGAGCTGGGTGGGATAGCTTCATGTTTGCTCTCCGGGAACGTGGCTCTCGTTGGAAGCGTCTCTACATAAAATGCCACCTACCAGCAACACGTAGGGCATGGTCTGGGTGGGTTCGCTGCATGGAACCCAGCAGCCAGGACTGAAGCACTTCTAATCCTTTGTCTCATCCTTTGTATGACATCCAGTTAGGGCAGTCCCTATCAAAATAACCCCAGCATTCTTCACAGAGCTAGCACAAACAATCCTAAAGTTGGCCTGGGACCAGAAAAGACCCCGAATAGCCAGAGCAATCTTGAAAAAGAAAACCAAAGCTGGAGGTGTCACAATGCTGGACTTCAAGACGTTTTACAAAGCTGTAATCATCAAGACAGTATGGTACTGGCACAAAAACAGACACTCAGATCAATGGAACAGAATAGAGAACCCAGAAATGGACCCACAATCGTATGGGCAACTAATCTGTGACAAAGCAGGAAAGAATAGCCAACGGAATAAAGACGGTCTCTTCGGCAAGTGGTGCTGGGAAAACTGGACAGCGACATGCAGAAGAATGAACCTGGACCACTTTCTTACACCAGACACAAAAATAAACTCAAAATGGATGAAAGACCTAAATGTAAGACAGGAAGCCATCAAAATCCTAGAGGAGAAAGCAGGCAAAAACCTCTTTGACTTTGGTCGCAGCAACTTCTTACTCAACACGTCTCCGGAGGCAAGGGAAACAAAAGCAAAAATGAACCACTGGGACCTCATCAAGATAAAAAGCTTCTACACAGTGAAGGAAACAAGCAGCAAAACTAAAAGGCAACCGATGGAATGGGAGAAGATATTTGCAAATGTATGACATCCAATTAGGGAAAAGGGTCAAAATCATAGGACACCTTCTTTTTTCCTTTCTGGTTTAGGGTTTTTTTTTTTTTGTTTTTGTTTTTTTTTAACGTTTATTTATTTTTGAGACAGAGACAGAGCATGAACGGGGGAGGGGCAGAGAGAGAGGGAGACCCAGAATCCGAAACAGGCTCCAGGCTCTGAGCCGTCAGCACAGAGCCCGACACGGGGCTCGAACTCACAGACCACGAGATCATGACCTGAGCTGAAGTCGGACGCTCAACCGACTGAGCCACTCAGGCACCCATCTTGTTTAGGTTTTTTGAGGTATCCTTTATATGCCATCAAATTCACTGTTTTAGTGTACAATTCATTGATTTCCAACAAATTTACAGAGCGTGCAACCATCCCCACAATCCAGTTTTAGAACATGTTCATCGTGCCAAAAACATCCCTTGTGCCCCTTCATGGTCGATCCCACCCCTACACCCGGGCAACCGCTAATCTGCTCCCCGCCTCTATAGATCTGCCTTTTCTGCACATGTCATATAAATGGAATCGTGCAATAATATGTGGTCTTTTGTGACTGGCTTTTTCCACCTGCAGCAGATCTTGGAGGTTTATCTATGTTGCAGCACAGATCGGCACATCTTTCCTTTTCATTGCTGAGTGTTACTCCATTCTTTGGATATACGTTTTGTTTCTCTGTTCACCAACTGACGGACATTTGGATTGGTTCCGGTTCTCGGCCGTGATGAATAATGCTGCTCTGAGCACTCACGGACAAGTCTTTGTGTGACTGTGTGTTTTCATTTCTCTGGGGTAGATTCCTAGGAGCAGAGTTGCTGGTTCTTATAAAAAAAAAAAAAAGTATGCGTTGAACTTTTTAAGAAATTGCCAAGCTGTTTTCTAGAGTGGTCCTACCATTTTGCCTCCCCACCTGCAGTGTATGAGAGTCCCAGTTTTCTCCCCATCCTCGCCAACACTTGGTTTTGTCTATCTTGTCGATTCTAGCTAAGCGAGTGGGTGTGAAAGAGAATCTCCTTGTGGTTGTAGTTTCCGTTTCTTGCATGACCGATGATGCCGAGCATCTTTTTGTGCGATTAGCCATTCGTATTTCTTCTTTGGTGACGTCAATGACAGTCTTTCACCTGTTTTTTAAATTGGTTTGCATGCTGTCTTATTACTGAGGGATAAGATTTCACTGTTATTCTGGATACAGGGTCTTTATCAGGTATACGATAGAACACATGAGGTTTTTGTTTTTGTTTTGTTTTTTTGTTTTTTTTTTTTCCTTACACCAGGACCAGAGATTGTGGAAAGGGGAGGGGATGGTTAAAGGTAATAATAATTAACGTGTGATATTTGAGTGTTCTTTGTGAGGGGACACGGGGCTGTGTGTCTTATCCTGATTATCTAGGACACTTCCTCATTTTCTAAAGGTTCTGAGACTGTTTCAGATGCTTGCTCTCCAATTTACAGTTTTTTTTTAAAATTTTTTTTTTCAACGTTTATTTATTTTGGGGACAGAGAGAGACAGAGCATGAACGGGGGAGGGGCAGAGAGAGAGGGAGACACAGAATCGGAAACAGGCTCCAGGCTCTGAGCCATCATCAGCCCAGAGCCTGACGCGGGGCTCGAACTCATGAACCGTGAGATCGTGACCTGAGCTGAGGTCAGACGCTTAACCGACTGAGCCACCCAGGCGCCCCCCTGAAAACATTATTTTTTAGTGGTGTACCATGTGAATGCAACATTTCATTTGATCCCTGGCCATTGGACAGTTAGGTTGCTTCCTTCCTTCCTTCCTCCCTCCCTCCCTTCCTTCCTTCCTCTTTCTTCCCTCCCTTTCTTCCTCCCTCCCTTCCTTCCTCCCTCCCTCCCTTCCTTCCTTCCTCCCTTGCTCCCTCCCTCCCTCCCTCCCTTCTTCCCTTCCTTCCTTCCTTTTGCCAATATCAACAGTGCTGTGATGAACATTCTTGTACTAAATCTTTGTAAGAACAGCTTTGCAATAAATTTTGCACCAACTTTTCCTGAAGTTAATGCCCCAGAATGAAGCTGTGGCATTAAAGCCTGGGGACATCTTACAAGGCTTCTGATGGAAAAATTGTTAAATCACTCTCCGGAGAGTACGTTCCCATTTACATCTGCAGGAAACATGGACGAGAGGGTGCCGGTTCGCTTGCATTCTTGCCAGCACTGAGTCTTGCTGCTTTTCTGGATGATTGCTGATTTTGTGGGGGAAGAAAAGAGTGGCTCGCTGTTTCAGTGTTCATTCCCTTGATTAGGGGAGGGGCAGAGAGAAAGAGGGGGACGGAGGATCCGAAGCAGGCTCCGTGCTGACCGCACAGAGCCTGACGCGGGGCTCGAACTCACAAACCATGAGATCACAACCTGAGCTGAAATCGGACGCCCAACGGACTGAGCCACCCAGGCGCCCCAGAACACAGCAGTTTTAAACAAACTAGATGTTTGTTTCTTCTGCAACAGGCTGACATTAGCAGTCCTGGCTATATAAGGAGACACTGTCATCTTGTTACTCTTTGAAATGTGGATTCTCGGGGCGCCTGGGTGGCTCAGCCGGTTAAGTGTCCCACTCTTGATTTCAACTCGGGTCATGATCTCATGGTTCATGAGATCAAGCCCCACGTCGGGCTGTGTGCTGACAGCACGGAGCCTTCTTGCGATTCTCTCTCTCTCTCTGTCTGCCCCTCCCCTGCTCATGCTCTGTTTCTCTCTGTCTCTCTCTCAAAAATAAATAAACATGAAAAAGTGAGATGTGGATTCTGCCTCAAGATCCAAATGGCCACTCTGGCTGCCCTGTCCTTGTACGGGCAGTGGAAAGTAGAAGAGAGACTGCCTCCCTTTCCTTCTAAGAAAGGGGCTTGTGTCATTTCTGCTCACATGCCATTGGCTAAAACTTAGTTACATGGTGATGTTGAGCTGCAGAGACTGGGAAATGTCGTCTTTATTCTGGGCATGGCGGGGGTGGTGGTGCATATCCATCTAAAACTTACGGTTAAGGTCTAAAACTTAGGGGTTGAGGGCAAGAGAGGAGAACAGATGTTGGGGGCCATTATTTGCTTGGGGGTTCCTGTAACTAGTGTGCGTGGGATGCCCATTCGTTTGTCCTCAAAGAGAGTCTAGGGGCGCCTGGGTGGCGCAGTCGGTTAAGCGTCCGACTTCAGCCAGGTCACGATCTCGCGGTTCGTGAGTTCGAGCCCCGCATCGGGCTCTGGGCTGACGGCTCAGAGCCTGGAGCCTGTTTCTGATTCTGTGTCTCCCTCTCTCTCTGCCCCTCCCCCGTTCATGCTCTGTCTCTCTCTGTCCCAAAAATAAATAAACGTTGAAAAAAAAAATTTTTTTTTAAATAAAAAAAAAGAGAGTCTAGTTGATCTGCAGTTATTGGCCCAAGCCTTACTGAGGAGTTAACTTTAATGCTGTTTTTTAGAATTGCAATCAGAATGTTCTTATGCTGAAACAGCCGTAAATAGGAATTATTATTGGTTCGAAAATTTGAAAATTCACTTAGTGGTTAAATCCGATTCGGGAGTCGCTGCTTTACTGAATCTCGAGCTTAGACACACCAGCTGGTGGCTGGGGTGGCGGACAGGCCGACAGCTTCTGCCGGTTGACTTTGGAAGCAGAACTCTAGACGCCGTTTTCTCTTCAAGTGACTCTTTCCTCCTGACATCACCGCAGTGTCCCTTAACGAGCAGTTTCTCCAGTGTTCTCTGCAGCCATACTTCTCTGGTTATTATGTGGCTTTGGATTAATATGCCATATCTGTCGCTTCTGGAGGAGAAAAGCAGTCCCGTTTATTTCGCCACGCCTCTGCTCCTCTGCAGACCACAGCCACTCCTCACAAGTGCAGGGATGAAATCTTGCGGATCCATTTGTCCTTTGGGTGCGTTTAAGAACCTCGACAACAGGACACTTCGGTGCTGACTGTTTTGAAGAAGCAAACATAAAAACAACTTGAGTGTTTCCTTTCTAGGATTTTAGGCCTCACTAGCAATTGTCGAGAAACTTGCCTTCCCCGGGCGCAGCTCTGGGCTGCTCAGAGGACCTTCGTGCCCGGGGAGCCCATGCTCGCACAGCCCCCTTCAGCTGCCCCAGAGATAACCCGGATAAACACCAGCCCCTCTGCGAACTTCCTGATCCCTGCTGGGCCTTGCACTGTGGGGGGAGGTTCCGAGGACGTGTTTTCCTTCCCTACTGGCCCTTCTCTCTACCCTCCCTCCAGCTGCCTGCCTCCCCCACCCCCAAGTAACGTGATCTCCCTGGCCTGCTCTCTGCTGGCCAGATTCTTTCAGTCTTAGAGAAAGAGAAGGAAAAGTTAACCACTGGTGTCCCAGGTCAAAGTGAACAAAACTATAACCGCCAAAAGCAGCGTTTGAAAAGAAAACGGGTCTGGCCCATTCGGGCTTTTCCTTTATCAGTCTTTCTGCGTAAAGTTTGTGCTTAAGCTTTACCTTATTCTAAAGATAATAGTCTGAAGCGTTTTGACTTTTGCAACATTGCTATTTTTGATTTGGTTTGGAGTTAGCCTACTCTTTAGTCAATATTCAGATTAGAGGCAAGCAAACGAGATTTAGGGATTTAAAATAAAATTCTTTGGCATTTATTATAAAAGTTAACTAAAGTAAAGGGACAAAGACAACTCATGAAAATGCGTGGAACCTCTCTGAGTTGAATTCATGCACTTAGAGTTTAATACCAATTATCCCAGACTATATTTTGTGTAATAATATATCTGTTTAGGGGCACCTGGATGGCTCAGTCGGTTGAGCGTCCGACTTCGGCTCAGGTCATGATCTTGCGGTTTGTGAGTTCGAGCCCTGCATGAGGCTCTGTGCTGACAGCTCGGAGCCTGGAGCCTGCTTCGGATTCTGTGTCGCTCCCTCTCTGCCCCTCCCCTGCTCATGCTCTGTCTCTCTCTGTCTCAAAAATAAATAAAAACACTAAAAAAAATAATCATGTATCTGTTTATAACTTGACTTGTAAATGGATGTAAGAATTCAGGCTTTGCTTGCTTCTTCATCACCGGCAATATTATGATTTGAAACCTGTGGTGTGCAACAGACTGTACATAGTTTTGCAGCCTGGTGTCCTAAACTGGTCTGTCCGCTCTTGATGATGGATAGGGTACCTACCTAGCGGGTGTGACATAATGGGAAAAAAATCTAACGAGGGTCTGGGTTCTTTCCCTGGCTCTGCCATACTTTGCTGTGAGACCTCATGCAAGTTGTTTAACCTGTCTGTGCCTCAGTTACCTCATCTATAAAATGGGCAATAGAGATTCGGATTAAAAATGATTAAAGATTGAAGACTTGTTTTTATCTCTATCTGTTCCCAAGCCCAACTGAAATGATAATATGAAGATGGTTTTTTTCTAAATGAAAATGCGTGAGGGCAAAAGAACCAAAAAGGATAATTGGACAAGAAAGGTGAACAGTTTTCAAAATGGAAGATAGTCAAAAGCAAATTGAAACCTAACTTCTTCTGAGAGAGGTATTGATTAGAAGTGAGCCAGTGTGCTTGTAAGATCCTGAGAAAAAGCATTAACATTAGATGCATTAGTACAGAAAGCAGGGGGTGGTGAGGCCTATAACTGGAATTGAAGGGATTGGTTGAAAGTTGGTTTAGATTCTTTACGCTCCTCCCCAACTCTACAGCAGATGGCCAGCTCTCCTTCCCACCTAGAAGTATTATATTGACAGATTGCCCTAAGGATTCTGGACTCAGGGGCATTGCCCCCACCATTGGTACAAATAAGCCAAGGAGCTGATAAAAGACTCACTTCGAGCTGTCTCATTGTGAAATTTCAGAACACTAAGGGTATTAGAAGATATTCCAGAGCTTCCAAAGACAAAACAGGGTCATATGTGCAGGATCAAGAATCAGAGCGGAATTGCATTTCTAAACAATACTGGAAGCTAGAAGCTAGTGCAGAAATGTCTTCAAAATTAAATGGGAAAAGTTATTTTTTTTTAAATTTTCTTTTTTCTTTTTTAAAATTTACATCCAAATTAGTTAGCATCTAGTGCAACAATGATTTCAGGAGTAGATTCCTTAGTGCCCCTTCCCCATTTCGCCCATCCCCCCACCCCCCCCACAACCCTTCCAGCCACCCTCGGTCTGTTCTCCGTATTTATGAGTCTCTTCTGCTTTGTCCCCCTCCCTGTTTCTATATTATTTTTGTTTCCCTTCCCTTATGTTCATATGTTTTATCTCTTAAAGTCCTCATATGAGTGAAGTCATATGATTTTTGTCTTTCTCTGACTAATTTCACTTAGCAGAATACCCTCCTGTTTCATCCACACAGTTGCAAATGGCAAGATTTCATTCTTTTTGATTGCCGAGTAATACTCCACTGTCTATACATACCACATCTTCTTTATCCGTTCATCCATCGATGGACATTTGGGCTCTTTCCGTACTTTGGCTATTGTCGAGAGTCCTGCTATAAACATGGGGGTGCATGCATCCCTTCGAAACAGCACACCTGTATCCCGTGGAGAAATGCCTAGTGGTGCAATTGCTGGGTCGGAGGGTAGTTCTATTTTTAGTTTTTTGAGGAACCTCCATACTGTTCTCTAGAGTGGCCGCCCCAGCTTGCATTGCCACCAACAATGTGAAAGAGACCCTCTTTCTCCGCATCCTCACCAACATCTGTTGTTGGCTGAGCTGTTAATGTGAGCCATTCTGACAGGGGTGAGGTGGCATGTCATTGTGGTTTTGATTTGCATTTCCCTGATGATGAGTGATGTGGAGCATTTTTTTCATGTGCCGGTTGGCCATCTGGATGTCTTCTTTGGAGAAGGGTCTATTCATGTCTTTTGCCCATTTCTTCACTGGATTAGTTGTTTTTTGGGTGTTGAGTTTGAGAAGTTCTTTATAGATTTTGGATACTAACCCTTTATCTGATATGTCATTTGCAAATATCTTCTCCCATTCTGTCGGTTGCCTTGTAGTTTTGCTGCTTGTTTCCTTCACTGTGCAGAAGCTTTTTATCTTGATGAGGTCCCAGTGGTTCATTTTTGCTTTTGTTTCCCTTGCCTCCGGAGACGTGTTGAGTAAGAAGTTGCTACGGACAAGATGAAAGAGGTTTTTGCCTGCTTTCTCCTCTAGGATTTTGATGGCTTCCTGTCTTACATTTAGGTCTTTCATCCATTTTGAGTTTATTTTTGTGTCTGGTGTAAGAAAGTGGTCCAGGTTCATTCTTCTGCATGTCGCCGTCCAGTTTTCCCAGCACCACTTGCCGAAGAGACCGTCTTTATTCCGTTGGCTATTCTTTCCTGCTCTGTCACAGATTAGTTGCCCATACGATTGTGGGTCCATTTCTGGGTTCTGTATTCTGTTCCATTGATCTGAGTGTCTGTTTTTGTGCCAGTACCATACTGTCTTGATGATTACAGCTTTGTAGTATAGCTTGGTCGGGATTGTGAGGCCTCCAGCTTTGGTTTCCTTTTTCAAGATTGCTTTGGCTATTTGGGGTCTTTTCTGGTTCCATACAAATTTTAGGGTTATTTGTTCTAGCTCTGTGAAGAATGCTGGTGTTACTTTGATAGGGATTGCATTGAACATGTAGATTGCTTTGGGTAGTATCGGCATTTTAACAAAATTTGTTCTTCTTATCCAGGAGCATGGAATCTTTTCCATTTTTTTTGTGTGTGTTTTCTTCAATTTCTTTCATAAGCTTTCTATAGTTTTCAGGGTATAGATTTTTCACCTCTTTGGTTAGATTTCTTCCTAGGTGTTTTATGGTTTTTGGTGCAACTGTAAATGGGATCGGTTCCTTGATTTCTCTTTCTGTCGCTTCACTGTTGGTGTATAGGAGTGCAACCGATTTCTGTGTGTTGATTTTATACCCTGCAACTTTGCTGAATTCATGAATCAATTCTAGCAGTTTTTTGGTGGAATCTTTTGGGTTTTCCGTATAGAGTATCATGTCATCTGCAAAGAGTGAAAGTTTGACCTCCTCCTGGCCGACTTGGATGCCTTTTATTTCTTTGTGATGATTGCAGAGGCTAAGACTTCCAATACTATGTTGAATAACAGTGGCAAGAGTGGACATCCCTCTCTTGTTCCTGACCTTAGGGGGAAAAGCTCTCAGTTTTTCCCCATTGAGGATGATATTAGTGTTGGGTCATTCCTATAGGGAAAAGTTATTTTTAACCTAGAATTCTATACCCAGCCAAACTGTCAGAGTAGCATAGAAGAAGGCATTTTTTGGACCTGCAGCACCCACCCTCCCACCCCACCCCCACCTTTTTTTCTTTTCAGGAAGGCACTGGACAGTGAATTCCAGCAAAAGAAGAACAGAAGTCAATGACTAGAATTGAGGATATTTTAAGTGTTTTAGTGTTTGGAAAAAATACTACCAGGTGTTTAACAGATCTTCGAAATATTTGGGGGGAAACAGTAATAGATCTATAGAAGATTAGTCAAATGAAAAAAATCAAGGTAATTAATATCTCTAGGTTAAATGAATAAAGGAAATATTCATAGTATATTATTGGCAGAACAGTGAACAATATTTATATCATCACAGTAATGTAAACACTATTGATTTAACCAAAAATTGTGATTTTACTGTTTAGGGAGGTTGGGATACTACCAAATACAATGTGGAAAGCTGATGACTCCAGAAACAATATGAGGATATTAGTTAGAAATCTGAAGGAGGCTGCCTGCCTCTGGGGCAGCAAACTGGGGGATGGAGCTAGGGGATTGCTGTTTTTATTATAAAACTTCAGTACCGTTTGATTTTTAACCTTGCTTGTGTTATTACTTTGATTAAAAATTAACATTAATTTAAAAATGGGCATACCCATAATAAATTGCTTCCACCTAGAGAAAAATTATTGTTTAATAGTTATGTTTGGGGGCGCCTGGGTGGCACAGTCGGTTAAGCGTCCGACTTCAGCCAGGTCACGATCTCGCGCTCCGTGAGTTCGAGCCCCGCGTCAGGCTCTGGGCTGGTGGCTCGGAGCCTGGAGCCTGCTTCCGATTCTGTGTCTCCCTCTCTCTCTGCCCCTCCCCCGTTCGTGCTCTCTCTCTCTCTGTCCCAAAAATAAATAAAAGTTGAAAAAAAAAATTTAATAGTTATGTTTGACTTGTTAATTATAAAAATGTAGAGTCTTGATGTAATGAGATTTTCTAGAAAGTAGATTTACTCTAAGGCAGTTCGAATTTGGCCCCCAGCTAAGAATTGTAGCTCTGGAAATACCAGGGGAACTAACCAAACAATCAGTATTAACTGTGTGCGGCTAGCTCATCAAGTCCTGGTCCTGAAATCGGCCCCCATTAAAGATGTGGGGTGTGGAGTTTGTGATTTGCCACAAAGCTGTGGTTGCAATCCCTGGCTTTTGGCTGAAAGGTAGGACTCTGACATTTCAATCTCAGTTGCTACCCCTACTCCATAGCTAGTGTTTCTTTCCCTTAATAAAATAAATGGATTCCTTGTCCCTTGGAAAACCTCCAGACTACTTTCACTCCCTCAGACTGTGCTTTCTGGAATCATTTTCACATATCACATTTGTTAATTTTAGCTCTTGAGTTAGTCCCAGTAAGACTTACGCAGGAACACAGACCATCATCTGATCTGGTAAGGGGGCTCTTTTGGAAATAACAATAGCTCCTGTGTATGGAGCACCTTCCATACATTATTTTTAATCTTCGTAACCCTGTGAGATAGCCCCTCACCCCCAGTGTTAACGGTTGAAGAAATGAGGGCTCTGAGAGGTGAAGTCCGTTGCCCAGGCCACCACAGTGGATGATGTACACGTGCCGTTCGGAGCTAGGCTGCGTGAATAGCTCATTCAGCCTCTGCCGTGTTGCCTCCCCGTCTTACCAGTCCAGAGTCAGCAGGCCTTTGTGACACTTGACCCCCAGGTAGTGCTATCTCATGGGAAAACTTGTAAGAGATGCACGTGTGTCCTTGTACAGTGGCCAAAATGGATGTGACTGACTGATGTGGTCTTCTGAGCCGCATTTTCCTTTTGTTGGACCCACACTGGACCCAGCAGGCTCTCGCGGGAGAGTGTTTGCAGAGTCAGAGGAAGTGGGCTTTGTTGGCAGGTGCATATAAAATAGCATGCACTTACTTCGAGATCTTTGCTCTCGCGCCCCCCACCCCCCAAAGTTACTGGCTGGGCCAGAAACAGTGAAGGGGCCTGTCACATTTGGGATCATCTGGTCCGGGGGGGTTCCACACCAGGCCCCATGTCAGATTCACCTGTCTCCCTTCCACCTGACCCCCCATCCTGCAGCTCCTGTCTCCTTCCCTTGACCCACTTTTGCCCCACCCCCCACCCCCACATTTAAATAGGACTGAAGTCCAAACTTAAAAAAAAATTGTCTTTAGCCTAAAATCTTTAAGAGAAGCGTCCTCTTTTGGTGACTTGTTCTAGAGTTGTATGTTTCCTAGATTGAGGAAAAAATTGGTTTCAAATGAGAAAATTTTAGAAAAATCCATTCACGTTTGTCCTATTTCCAGTGAAAACAAGCACCTCTTCTCTCTTCTCTCTTCTAAAACAGTGGTTTTTGGAGCACGGGGCTGGCTCAATCCATTAAGCGTCCAGCTCTTGATTTCGGCTCAGGTCGTGATTTCAAGGTTCTTGACTTTGAGCCCCATGTCAGGCTCTGTGCTGAGGCCTGCTTGGGATTCTCTCTCTCCCTCCTTCTCTGCCCCTCCAACACACACTCTCTCTCTCTCAAAATAAATAAATAAACATTTTAAAAGTATATATATAAGGGGTGTCTGGGTGGCTCAGATAGTTAAGCTGACTCTTGGTTTTGGCTCAGGTCATGATCTCACAGTTCATGAGATTGAGCCCCGCATTGGGCTCTGCTCTGACATCCTGGAGGAGTCTGGGGATTCTCTCTCTCTCTGCCCCTCTCATGCTCACATGTGCACTCTCTCTCTAAATCAATAAACCTAGAAAATAAAAAAAACGATATATACTTAATACGCTTTAAAATATTCTTGAATAGTTCTAGTTTTCTGAACTGTTTTCTTTTAAGACGTTTTCCCTAACGGTTAATGATCTTTATTTCAACCTCTAGCTTTGCTTATCTTACCCTTTCACTTAAATTGAAAACCATGTGCCATTTTGGAAAGGTCAGGGGCTCTGGACCATACCGCTTCCAGAGCTGTGTGAACTTGGACAGAGCCCTCTCCCCATCCCCCCAAGTTTCCTTATCTGTGAAATGGAATTAAACTACCCAAAGTTCATGGGATCGTTGTAACACTGGTGCCTGGCACGTATCAGGTGCACATTAAAAGTCTGTTTCTTTCCCAAACTGGATGCAGCCAAACCAACACGTTAGGTCACATCTTTTTCGTTTCTTTGCTTGTGTAAGTTCAGGCCTTTGGGTTTGAGGTTGCTCAAGGGAAACCTTTCTGGGGTCTTTTTTTTCATTCTTGTAAGAAGATCGGGGCTCACCTTTATTTGCTTGTAACAGCGCCTTTTTTACCTTGCAAATGAGTTTCAAACGCATCAAAAGCTGGATCTGGAAAGAGCAGTCCAGTTTGGTCTGGTAGTGTACAGGTTGGCAAAACTTTCAATATTTGTTGCTGCTGATTCAGAGTGTTTCGCCAGACCTGTTGATGCATGCTTTTATAACTATAATTTAAAAGGTTTGGATGCAGTTTATAAGCATTCCTCCTTTTAAGAGGATTTAAGAGGATAAGGTCATTTTAGATTCAAGAAGAGAATATTAGTAATAGCCATTAGCCTTTTAAAATAAACTTACATCCCAACATAAAGTGCCTCACATGCAAACAAGTATTCGGACCTGTATTAACTGGTAGTATTCAAGGATGCGGTCAGAGCCACAAAAATGCCTGCCAACGTATGATTGTTGGCACTAAGCTGCCGATTTGAGTCTGGCTCTTTAAACCTGAAATGCTGTATCAATGACACACTTTATTATTGTTTGGTCCAGTAATAAAGAACTTTCCGGAAGGGCACCAAAACAGATACTGTATTTTTCAGTTTGTCCTGGTGGCACCCTTTCAATTCTATTTTTGGTGCTACGTTTGGGACTTTGAAAGATTCAAGACAACACTAAGCCGGTCAGCTGGCACTACCTGCAGGCCCTCTAGCAGAATGAGCGTGCCTCCCAGAGTCTAGATGGCACCCACAGTCACCGTGCTCGTCTCTTGTGTCTGCAGGTGGTGGGAACTGCGTGCTTACTTTCCTGCCCGTGCCTTCTTAGGTGCTCATGAGGCCTGAGCTGGTACCACAGCACTAACCACTCAGTTGCAGGAAAAACACATTTTGTACACTGATCACAATTCGGTAGGACACTTCCGAAAAGTTATTAATGCCCTGGCTGAGAACCCCGGTGATACGCACTAGTCACGTCCAGTCCACTTGTGAATTTTTATGTGCTATATTTGGCAGACCTACGTGAAGATCTTGTTCCTTAGCCATTCCAAGATACCCAGGTTTCTGTTGTTACAGGATAGGCTGGAAAGTATAACAAATGAGTCCAGCTTTGCCTTCTGGGGTTGACCGTTCGTAGCCAGGGTCTCTTAACCAACACTGGCTCTGAAATCTATGTTAGCTATCTTTTTTTAAATGTTTGTTTATATGGAGAGGGGAGGGGCAGAGAGAGAGGGAGACACGGAATCTGAAGCAGGCTCCGGGCTCTGAGCTGTCAGCCCAGAGCCCGACACGGGGCTTAAACCCATGAGCAGTGAGATCGTGACCTGAGCCGAAGTCGGACGCTTAACCGACTGAGCCACCCGGGCGCCCCGATATGTTAGCTATTTAACCAAAGATACAGATCTCCAAGGCTTTAATCCATTTGGAATTTATTGTTGATGAGAGGGTACAGTGTAATCCCCCGGTCAGGAGCCTGATCCTTGGAACCAGGCAGACCAGCGTCGGTTTCCAACCACGGGACCTTGGGCAGGGTGCTTGACTTTCCTGACTACCAGGTCTTACCCTGAAGATTTGGGATAATAACAACCCCAGTCCTCACAGGATCGTTGTGCAAACACAGCGTTGTAACGAATGGACCATGTTTCTCCTAAGAGTCTGACGCACATCAGATCTACTCCTAAGATCTTCCACGCATCCTTTCTTATTACTACTCATGTGTTCTAAGATGTGAGCTACATTGATTTTTTTTCTCCGTTGCAGTGCAGTTACTTCGTACTACTTATTAAATTCCTTTTCTTATTGTCACTGAAATATATATGATTTTTATTAAATTCGTTGGTATGATTGGGTTCCCTGTTACTTCCCGCTGATCTAGATTTCTGATTTTGTGTCACATAATACACCATTGTGATTATTGTTATTTTGTTATAATATTGTATATGATCAGTCCTAACCAGAGCTATAAAGATTTGAGCCCTGAACGACAATGACATGGGTTTCAAATAACGGTACCCCGTGGCACTCACAAAACCAGGGGGAAAAAAATCCCTGTGGAAGAAAGTAAGGCAAAGAAGGGACCCAGGCCCTGCCCCTGAGGATTTCTCCTTGTGAAAGCTCAATTCCCTTTCCATATAATCAGAAATCATGTTTGAACTTGAACTCACACCTCTCCTCCCGTTTCCAACCGTCTCCTAGTCTGAATGTAGGATTTGACAAACGTGTTGCATACCTGTGAGGTTGTCATGTGGGTTCTAGCTCTGATTATTCATTCTTTATACACCCACTGAGTTAGCCTTAATCACTGTAAACTCCGTGAACATGAAATGAGACCCGCACTGGTAGCTGCAGAGGAATCCGCATTATTCACCAACATTTTGGGGACACAGCGTTTGCCAGAGCCCCGCGCACCCGCCGAGCTGGGCTGTAAGCGGTGCAGGTTGGCGTCTCGCCACAGAGATGCTGGAGGTTGCAAAAGTGGTGGCCGAGCAGGCCTGCGCTGGCGGCAGCCAGAGTAGCCCGTGTGTCTTTCTTGGGCCGTTAGGACTTGGCAACGTTGAGAACCACTCAGTGCTGCACCTGAAATCAGCACCCGTGTGGACCTAGAAACCGGCCCCGGGTTGATTTTGGATCTCGGCAAGGGGGCCGGGCCGGGTCGGGCCTGCCGATCGCCCGCGACGAGCGGGGCCGGCCGACCGGCGCGGCGCCGAGGGGGTTAAGGCGGCGGCGGGGGCGGGCCTCGCGGGCCGGGCTCGGGGCCCTTTGTTAACAGGCGCGTCCGGAGCGGAGACGGAGACGCGGCCGCGGCCATGGGCGGGCGCGCGGGGCGGCGGCGAGGCGGCGTGGCGGGGCCGCCGGGGCGCGGGAGGGCGCGCGGGGCCAGCGGGGCGCGCCGGGCCTGAGCGCGCGGCGCAGCGAGCCGGGGGGCGCCGGCCCCCACGCCGCCGGCCCGCGAAAATGTTGGAGATCTGCTTGAAGCTGGTGGGCTGCAAATCCAAGAAGGGGCTCTCTTCGTCCTCCAGCTGCTACCTGGAAGGTAAGCGCCGGCTGGCGCCGAGCGCTCGAGGCGGCGGCGGGGCCGCGGGCCGGGCCTTCCCGGGCCGCGCCCGCTCTCCCGCCCGCGCGCGCTCCCTCCGCGCCCTCCCTGCCCCTCCCTTCCCTTTCCCTTTCTCTGCCCCCCCCCTCCCCCCGCTTTCTTGCTCTCTCCTGGTCTTTCCCGCGACCCCGCCTGGGCGCTGCGGGCCGAGCGGGAGGGTGCGGGGCTCCGGTCCCCGCGCCCTACCCTGGGAGCCCACGCCGGGATGGCGGTGTCTCCGGGCCCCCAGCCGGAGGGCGGGGGGGGGGGGGCTCTCCCCGAGAAAGTTTGAGAAAGCGAACTCTACAGGCCCGAACGGCCCTGTGAGCCCACGTTGTGGAATTTCCACCGTGAATTGGGAATTATGTGTCAAAAAGGTCGACCCGTGTTTGTGAAACATGTGATTCTCATTAAGTGTCGTGTACAAAGGAACACCGCTCTACCATTTATGGGTACGGAATTTCAAGTGATCTTTCTACCCCACGCCCCACGCGCCCCCAACCCCCAACCCCCAACCCACTCTTATCTGCAGACCACGAAGAGGTCTTAGGAATTCTCCCTTTTCGCGGGGATGGGGGAAGCGAAGTTACACATTTGAGGAAGGCGTTGTGAATGAGTCCAGCGTACTTGGCGGGGGAGGGGGGGACCTCATGTTGGGTTCGCTCCATAAAGTGCAGAGCCAGGAGCATCTTTCTTTTTGCCTTTTTTCCGTTCTGCTTTCCTTTCCTTCTCTCATCCCCTGTGTCCTTCTTTCCTGTTGCCTTTCCTTTCCTTTGCTAGTAACAACTGAAAGAAAGTGAACCGGGGAGGGTGCGTGGGGGTCGTCATTTTGGACTTGAAATCGATCTGACTTAGGGACCGGACATCCCAGACGAAATCCTGCTGGTATTTCTCTGTCATTTTCACTGAGGACTTAAAATAGGAATAGAAATGTAAAGCTCATCTGAGAACAAGTTGGATTGCTGCTAGTGTGCCATGAAGTTGTAACGTACTTCTTTTTAAAAGGAAGGAGAAATAAACGAAGGCCTCGTAAATGGTCTAACCTCTTTTCCTTCCAACTTTTTTTTTAATACCCCCGTGGCCCTCACCAGCCACCTTTTTTTTTTTTTTTTCCTTTCTGATTTGAGGGCCTGCCTGGAGTCACATAAGCAGCTTAAACCATAAACACCAGTGATGCAGGTGAAACCTGTTTGCTCTTGCTTTCACAGGATGTGGACATCCATCCCTCTTCCCTGCCTGCGATTTTGGGCCTTCGAGCCGGCTCACAAAATCCACCATTTGGAGGGAGGAGATGGTTTATTTGTCCCTGAAAGTTGGCATTTGAAGCGGCCAAAATCATCTTCAGTTCATGCGTCGCTTATTTTCCAAGTTGCTCAAAATTCTGAGCACATTCTCATTTACATCTGTATCGAGTTAGTGTTAGGCATTATCTCCATTTGCAGATGGACGCCCACGGGCGGAGTAGATGAACTGGACTTTTGTAGCTGCAGAGCTGTGACATTGTTTTTGTTTTCTTGGGGTAAACCGGAGATTTAGGGCAGACTGTTTTCTTGGGGTAAACCGGAGATTTAGTGCATAGTTGAATTATTGGTTTTTATTTTAGGGGGTGGATCTCATCGAAAGCGTCTTACTGCTTCCTGTCCAGCCTTTCCGTTTTTTACTGACATCCCAAGTCAATCAATCAGTGTTGATTGACACCCTCTCGGCGCAGTCCGCTCAGGGCACAGAGAGTCGAATATAGTCAGCTTTTGCATTCTGTCAAAGATGGTTCCCACCGTGAATGCGACCTGATCATGCATCTATGCGCTCCCCAGGCCTCGCTGTCAAAGCAACAATTAAACGCTTACTGTATGCCAAGCAGTGTTTCAGTATTTCTATATGATTCGGTGTGCGTGTCTCTCATGATGGCCCTGTGGCTATTTCCACTTTACAGATGAGGAACCTAAGGCCCCAGAAGGTTAGGAAACTTGTCTAAGGTCCCAGAGCTAGCAAGTGGTGGTGCTGGGATTTGAACCCATACCGTCTGGCTCCAGAGAGCCGAGTTTCAGCCATTCGGTGCTTTACCAACTGTGACTGTGACCTTTGGCACGCTCTGTGGATGTGGAAATGGCAGCTTCAAGAACGTCTGAAATAAGGCTATTCTTTCTTTCTTTTCTAGAAAACTAATACTGATAAAAATGATCATCTTTCGCAGAAGAAAATTTAAATGTATATTAAAATAGCTGTACATGATTTAAAAAAAAAGAACATTCTAAAAGGGTATTTAGTGAAAAGTAATTGTGTCTCCTACCCAGTTTCCCTACCCAGAGGCAATCACTCAGGAGTTTTCTTGCGTGTCCTTCTGGAGATATTGTATGCATATAATAAGCGTTTAAAACATTTGAGTTTTGCGTTCCAACTTTGTGAAAATGTGTGTTTATAGGCAGTATGTATTCACCATGACCACATTTAGCTTTACAATCTTAGGTTGACTTCAAACACCCAGCTTTCTGATTATTGCTTCCCCCTAGAGATGTGGAAGAAAACATGAACACTGGCCATGTAAAAAAATTTTTTTTAATGTTTATTTTTGAGAGAGAGAGAGAGAGAGACACATACACAGAGACAGAGAGAGACAGCACGGGCAGGGGAGGGGCAGAGAGAGAAGGAGACAGATTCCGCAGCAGGCTCCAGGCTCTGAGCTGTCAGCACAGAGCCTGACCTGGGGCTCGAACCCCCGAACCATGAGATCATGCCTGAGCCGAAGTCAGGCGCTTAACCGACTGAGCCACCCGGGCGCCCCGAACACTGGCCATTTGAATTCTTTTTTTTTTTTTTTTTTCCCCCAGTTCACTCTTCTTTGTTTATGTGTGTATTTGCATACATCGTTCATGAATATTGTACATGTATATGCTAGCTCTGTAGTGTGGAATCAAAAGTAATGTGAACTCTTCTTGAACTTTCAAAATTTATTTTAAGGGCCGCTTTAAAATGCTGCTTTTCAGCAGTTAACTTTCTGGCAAATTCTTTATGTGGTGCCAGCTGCACAGATATGTACAGTGTTAGAACTTCTGTAGAGCAGCTCAGGCTCTCTTTCTAAATACTCTCTCCTGGGCTCATCACGTGCTTCCCTTGTTTAGTAACAAAGAAAATGCCAGTCTCTTCCAGGAACCTAATGGAAAGCCAGCCAGTTCTCCTCGCTTGAGGTGACATTAAAACTGGTGAGCATTTATGATGTGACAGGCGCTGGCACCAAGCGCTTTGTAGACACCCTTACCTTATTTGCATACCACCGCTGTGAGGTTTCTAGAGAGGAGGAGGAGAAAGGCCCCTGTGCCCTTTGGAAATACTTCTGAATTTGGAGTCCGGAGATCCATTTTTGTCTAACCTCTCTCAGCCTCTCTGTTTCTTTGCCTCTAAGACAGAAAGAACCAACATCCTCTGTCCAGCCAACCTTGAGAGGATCGTTTTGGGGATCTAGGAGATGATTCACGTGAAGCTTTTGAAATCAATAAAGTGCTGACTGTTTGCATTTATACCTACATGAGGTTCCTTTGAGAGGTCCCTAAATGCAGACAGTTTCGTGGCTAGGGCATTGCAGAGTCCTCTTCTCGTGTGACACCCGCAGCTCCAGAGCCAGCCGGCCGGGGCCTGGATGCCAACCCTGCTGCCCGCTGGTCCTGGGCATCGTGCTGTCTGAGCCTCAGCGGCGTTCTCATTTCCAAATACAACTCGTGGTAGGCCCTCCTTCGTTGAGTTGTGAGATTTGCGGGAGAGATTTCATTTAAATTGTTCAGCACGGAGCCTGGCACAGAGCAGGATGTTAGCACATATCAGCTGTTACTTTAAACAAATACTGAGCAGTCTAAAAGGTTGGCATTGCCAGTTTCTCCAATGGCTGAAGTCATGACAGAATCGAGCTGAACCTACCCATAGGTTTTCTTGTTAACAAGACAGTTTGTTTCCATGTTTGCTCTGACGCATAAAATTAATACTTCTGTCATCAGTTTTAAGGAAAAGTACCTTCCCTTTTCCTGATCCTTTTTTTTTTTTTTGTAAGTTTTAATTATTTAAGTATTCTCTACACCCAACGTGGAGCTCGAACTCACAACCCCAAGATCAAGAACCCTGCGCTCGCCTCACTGAGCCAGCCAGGCGTCGTCGTCCCCCCCCCCCCCCCCCGCCCCAGATCCTTTCTTACGCCCATGCTGAATGTTTTAATTGTGGAAAAGGAATCCCGTTGATTCATGATTGGCATCTCACTCTTTCCACAGCTCCAAGGATGTGAAGACTGAACATCTACCTCTCATTACCTTGTTCTAAAATTGTCATAATTTTGACAGTGTAATTGCCGATCCGAAATAGAAACAGGAAAAATGGTCGACGGAGAAATTAAAAAAAAAAAATACATAACACCGTTGTACAACACGATAGTTAGTTAACAGCACTGTATAGTTAGTTAGACTATAGATATAACTATATAGTTATACTATAGATAGTATAGTTAACAGCACTGTGCTGTATAAGAGGGGCGCCTGGGTGGCTCAGTCGGTTGAGCGTCCGACTTCAGCTCGGGTCACGATCTCACGGTTCGTGAGTTCGAGCCCCGCGTCAGGCTCTGGGCTGATGGCTTGGAGCCTGCTTCCGATTCTGTGTCTCCCTCTCTCTCTGCCCCTCCCCCATTCATGCTCTGTCTCTCTCTGTCTCAAAAATAAATAAACATTAAAAAAAATTTTTTTTTAAAATAAATAAAAGTTGCTAAGAGAAGTAGATCTTAAGGGTTCTCATCATAAGGAAAAAATGTGCAACTGTGTGGTGATACGGAGGTTAACGAAACTTACTGTGGTAACTAACCTTTTCACAGTCTACATGCAGCAAGTTGTTAGGTTGTACGCCTGAAACTCCTACACAATGTGATATGTAAATCATATCAATAAAACTGGAAAAGGTAAATACAAGACCATAAGATCAAGTGGGATATGGGAAGAATTTAACTTTCCATCTGTAATAGCGGATCATAATTAAACACCCAGAAAGATTCATAAAATAAATTCTTAGTTTTGAAAAGGGGGGTTTGTGGGGGGTTTTTTTGTTTGTTTTTTTACTTTTTAAAGGAAAAGCACACAGCCCATTGAATTCCTTGTACTCATCACCAGCTTTAATAATTCCCAACGTATGGTCAATTTTAAACTGTCCTTTTTAGTGCAGCTGGCAGAGCGTCCGTCTCCTAATCGGAAGGTCCCGAATTTGAGCCTCAGAGAGGGCGGATTAAGTCATTTTTCATAGTCGGCTGGGCCCAAGATTACCTTGGTTAAAAAAAGAACCCAGAGCAAATTATGGTCAATCTTGTTTTCTTGCCTCGTTGAAGTTCTACTTCCAAAGCCGTTTGGAAAAACAGCTTGCTAATTACTGACATTTGAGAGTCTAACTTTGTCCTCCCGATGACGAGAGTTGTCAGTCCCCGAAATTGGCGTTCAGATCCTTCTCTCTTGTACTTTGTTACACTGTCTGTGTTGGGTGACACAGAAGACAGACGAGGGAGAAGGAGAAAGAGGTGGGAATTAAGGAGGAGAGGGAGGCAGAGACCCAAGAGGAGAAAGGCTGAGACCAGAAAGGGAGAACCCAGGGGACACGGGACGGGGGAGGATGGCAGAGGTGGGCAGAGGAAGAGATCCAGAGGAGAGGAAGGGAGAGAGCAAGATCCAGAGAGAGAGAGAGAGAGAGAGAGAGAGAGAGAGAGAGAGAGAGAGATTGAAAGCAGTGCAAGGGACTGAGTGTGAGCCATGCAGACTGATGGATGGGAAGCCGTGGGAGAGGCACGTGAGTAACCTTCACCTCTGCCTCTGTCGCCTGGCCTCTCAAAATGCCCGTCATGAGAGAGTCTGCTTAATAGACTTGTGGGGGGGGGGGGGGGTGAGGAGGTGGGGGGGCAGGGTAGTGTAGTACCCTACACGGAATGCCTTAAAACTGAATTGAAAAGCTGGGCCGTGAATAGAATCAGCCATTGCTTTTTGGAACCCAGATAGCTTTTTATGGTCCTGTTCAGTTACTCAGCTTAGCAGTAGGAGGAATAATGGCAAACAAGACATTCTCGGGGATTCATCTGCCCTTGGGTAGCCCCTTCGGTGAGTCGGGTCTAACCTGACGCAGGCATCCTCGATGACCTTTCCAGGGAGATCAGGACACACGAAGTGAGTACTCGCAAACCATCCCCGGCCTGGCAAGGCGGAAGGGGAGGCTTTCAGTCTGCCGCAAAGGACCTGTGACAGAGTAAATGCTTCTCTGGTTAACGGGCTCACTGCCCACAGTTTGAATCGGGTCCAGTGCCAGGATCTGGGGAACCTTTCCTCCCCCACAGACACACACAAAAAAAAAAAGTGTGTGGAGGGGCCGTCTGCCCGTACCGGCCTGTCACGCGTCCTGTTTCTCGTGAAAGCACAGAGAAACGTTCTTTCACGTTGCACTGTGTTTCGAGATCTTGACCGTGGTTTACATTCCATTTTTTAAAAAATGATTGCGTTTCCTAGATCTTTATAAAAGCATTCCTGGTAAAGTGCCATTTGCTCTCCATCCTGCTGTCTGCTGTTTCTGCAGGTTCACAGATAATTAAGGTACACTCTTCACTCCGGACTTAATATTTTACTTTGTTGCTAAAGCCAGTCAAGTGCAAGGGGTTCTGCCTAGCTGTTCATTTAAATAAACACCTGGTGGTGCTGTATGTCCTGGCTAGCCCCGGGCAGAGGGTGAAGGCTGTGATGAGAATGCTGGTCTCAGGGCGCCTGGGTGGCTCAGTCGGTTAAGCATCTGACTTTGGCTCAGGTCATGATCTCGCGGCTCCTGAGTTCGAGCCCCGCGTCGGGCTCTGGGCTGAGCGCTCTGAGTCTGGAGCCTGCTTCGGAATCTGTGTCTCCCTCTCTCTCGGTGTCTCCCCCATTCGTTCTCTCTCTCTCAAAAATAAACATTAAAGAAAATTTAAAAAAAAAAATGCTGGTCTCTGCCCCAGAGTTCACATTATTGTGGGAACAATAATAAATGAAGAAGTACTTGACCTGTAGGGCAGGGTCCTAGGGCCAGGTACCACACGTGGCGTTTGTGCAGAAATTCTCCACCTGCGGTGTGCGTGGAGCCCTCCTGACAGCCCAGCTGGGTAGATACTGTTGTTGCCCTATTGTGCAATCGAGAAACTGAGGCTGGGAAATTAATGTCTTCAAGACATGGTAGAGTGAATTTCAACAAGGCTTGTCCACCCTGGAGCCCAGGCTTACAGATTCTTCACCTTTGAGGTGAAGGGGAGATAATCAGTTAGGGGTGAGGTGCAGAGAGGAGGGAGGACCAGTCAGGCTCACTAGAAGGGGTGAGGCCAAGGAGGATGGAAAGGCTGGGGAGGCATTCCGGAGAGAGAAAATGGCACTTGTCACAGTGCTCACAAGCCGGGGCAGCAACAAGCTTCGGGTGGGGGAAGCTTCCAGAGGTTTGGGGAGGCTGGAATGGGGGACCAGGGGTCGTGGGAGAAGCTGGTCGCAGACCAGACCCTGCAGGGCCTCGTGTACCCGCTTCAGGAGCTCGGACTTGATGATGACCCCAGCCATGCTGAGAGGGCCTGTTACACGCTAGGAACTGCGTCTTGCCTGTGAATCTGCAAACCGCAGTCTACCCTGCAGGGCACTTGACCGTCCTGTTCTTTGCGTTGCCACAGGTGACCCTGCTAGTACGTAGTGGCTGGCCAGTGACAGGCAGGATCTCTTCTGCCTCTGCCAGCAGCCTTCTCCGTGGGATTTTAATAGGAGAGCCGCTCGGTCGGAGCTGCGTTTTAGAAAGACCCCTCTGGTGGCAGTGTGGAGGCACAACGCAGTGGGCAGAGTCAGGGAAACCAGTCAAGGGCACGGTGGGGCACACGGACAGGACAGGACCCATCAGGGAGATTGAGGAGGAAAAGTGGCCACGATGTGGGTGTAAACTTAGCTGGGATGAGGCAGGGGGGAGGTGTGGGGGTGTCGTATTCAGAGTGGTTTGAAGATGGTGAGGAGTTCCGTCTTTATGCTCCGTCTCCAGTAACCGTAGCCTTTGACAACAGAGTCCTAGAAAGCGATACAGAATTCTTTTTGTTTTTGCTTTTTGATGGAGGGGACCGGCCCTGTGTATCTTTCAGAAAGTTAATACTTGGACTGCTGATAGAGATGACGCGGAGAATTCTGTTTTCTAAACTTGATTTGCTAGGAACATTATAATGTAAAGATTCCTGGGGAAATACTTAAACCTTGGTCTAATTTTATTTATTTAAGTTTTTAAATGTTTGTTTATTTTTGAGAGACAGAGTGTGAACAGGGGAGGGCAGAGAGAGAGGGAGACACAGAATCCGGAGTGGGATCCAGGCTCTGAGCTGTCTGCACAGAACCTGACGTGGGGCTCAAACTCATGAACCGTGAGATCATGACCTGAGCCAAAGTTGGGAGCTCAACCAACTGAGCCACCCAGGGGCCCCACCTTGGTCTAATTTTAAGTAACTTTATTTTTTGTTTGTTATCATTATTATTATTATTTTTTTTTACTTCTTATTTTTAAAAGGAGTTTTCTCCAGAAACCCATTTAGCTTAATGCTTATAATGCCTGTAAGTGGGAAGTGCTAAAAGTGCATTTATTTACTTATTTGTTTATTTTTAAAGTTTATTTACTTTGAGAGAGAGAGAGTAAAGGGAGCAAGCAGGGGAGGGGTGGAGAACCCCAACCAGGCTCTTGTCTTGTCCATATGGAGCCCAACATGGGGCTTGAACTCATGAACTGTGAGATCGTGACCTGAGCCAAAATCAAGAGTCAGATGCTTAGCCAACTGAGCCACCCAGGTGCCCCCAAACTGCATTTATTTAAAGAGAAAACTGCATAATTTGGACTTCTCACTAATTTATAGCAGCCTTCTTTTTAGGCCCCCCCCCCCCGTCAGATTACAGGGGTTCTACTGAACCAAATCTATAGTGTAGGAGTTGTTAGCCTGGAAAGCCCTTGGGGTCTGGGATAGAATTCAGGGGCTCCATTTCCTTGGATGGGAAAATTTTAGAACTTTATTTCACTAACCTCTAACTGAAAATTAGTATATCATTTTTTAAAGAATGTAGGTAACAAACCGCAGTCAGGTTAGCAATATTGGTGACTTTGTCACCAGTAGAAATCCGATGTTTTCGTGTCCTGTAACAGTTGTGATTATTACTTACACATATCAGAACTTTGAAATGATAGTAGTTACTACTAGATCTTGTTTCTTTAATCCATTAATAAGTAGATACTTAATGCATTAATGAGGAAGCCCTGTATCACAAATAAATTTCTGTTTAAGATTTGAGGACTGTTTCCATACAGCTGTTTTCCCTTACAGCCCTCCATATTCTCTGCATTTGCAGACTTTTTTTTTTTTTTTTTATTAAAAAAATTTTTTTTTTCAACGTTTATTTACTTTTGGGACAGAGAGAGACAGAGCATGAACGGGGGAGGGGCAGAGAGAGAGGGAGACACAGAATCGGAAACAGGCTCCAGGCTCCGAGCCATCAGCCCAGAGCCTGACGCGGGGCTCGAACTCACGGACCGCGAGATCGTGACCTGGCTGAAGTCGGATGCTTAACCGACTGCGCCACCCAGGCGCCCCGACTTTTTTTTTTTTTAATTTTTTTTTTAGTGTTTATTTCTGAGACAGAGGGAGACAGAGCATGAGCGGGGGGAGGGGCAGAGAGCGAGGGAGACACAGAATCCGAAACAGGCCCCAGGCTCCGAGCCGTCAGCACAGAGCCCGACGAGGGGCTCGAACTCGTAGACCGCGAGATCATGACCTGAGCCGAAGCCGGACTCTCAACCGACTGAGCCACCCAGGCGTCCCTGACTTTTTTTTGGAGGCATCCGCAGACATCGCCAGAGGGTCCACAGCACGGATGAAGATCCCTCCCTGAGTAGCCTCAGTGTGTCAGGCTCGCCTTGGATCCCTGTGTTAATCCTGCTTCCCTTGCCAGGCGAGGTCTTACTCAGGAGCCCCTTCTGTGTAATGCTGGTGAGCGGGGCCCCTTCACACCTCCTCGCCCCAATGTCTGTGTTCTTAGAAATTCACCTGGTCTTCTATTTGACTTTTGCTATCGAGGCTGCGTACATTTTCCCCAGCTGTGTTCTCTTCCCCCAAGGGGCAGAGGCCGTGTGGGGATTCTTCGCATCACTGCCACCTCGCCCTGCCCCTGCTCCCCAGCAGCTAACACAGTGTTTGGGGGTGCTGGGAAGATGTTGTGAAGTGTGATGTTAAGGCCAAGGCTGTATTCAACTAAGCCCGTTTTTTAAATAATTTTAGCCGCTCTGGGTGAGGGTGTAAATTACAAAATAAAGGACCGTGTAGAAAGTGGGTAAAAGGACTTTCATCAAGTTCAGATTGTGGGAAATAATACTTTTCCTCTAAGCTCATATTCTAAAAAGTTGTAGGAGACTGTTGTATACTGACTTGAGAATAGTCTGAGCATGATCTCATCAGTTGGAACCGAGTATGAAATAAAACACGAAGCCTTCCCTCCTTTTTGAGGGATCTGTTTTATAGATTTCTGAATTACAGAGATTCCTTGAACTGGAGGGTAATAGTGAAAGGCCCACAGAGGAAATAAGAATAAACAACAAGGGTTTAAAGAATTGCATGTGAGCAAAAGGAGAGGGAGTGTTTATCACGCCTGACACACCCTGCCCCCTTCCGACCCCCCCTCCCCTCCCCTCCCCTCCCCTCCCCTCCCCACTGAAGGAGAGCCCACTCTGCTCTGTACTCACAGAGCAAACCGAGGCCTTGGGCACCAGCACCTACAGGAAGGTGGGAAGCTTCCCAGGGATGTTTTCCCTGGAGGTGAAATCCCTCCCCTCGGGTCTGTGAAGTAGCCTCACGGCCCCTGAAGGTCACCAACATTTTACTTCTCTTCCTGTTTGCCCTTGGTGGGTGCAGGGGCAGCCCCTGGCCGTCTAGACCAGATACGCCTTATCTGAGAATCTTTCGTAAACATTTTTGATCACTGACTCACAACTTTAAGAAAGGATTATTTTTGTATAAGAAGATCTTTAACTTGTACTTTAAAGACCCAAGCCATTTTCTTAGAATACTTAGAATATTTACTTAGAAATAAGTTAAGCAGGCATGGGCCGGAGCATGAGCGCAGGGGAGGGGCAGAGAGTTGGGGCGGGGGGGACACACAGAATGCGAAGCAGGCTCCAGGCTCTGAGCTGTCAGCATAGAGCGTATGTGGGGTTCAAACTCACGAACCATGAGATCATGTGACTGGAGCCGGAGTTGGATGCTTAGCCGACTGAGCCACCCAGGCGCCCCGACAGACGCTGAAATTTCTTTCCCAAGACTTAACAATAGCCAAAAGATCCATTGGAAGAACGGAAAAGGGGAGCTATTTTGGACATCTTTCTTGAATGAAGCTTCGGGGCTTCTTTAAGGGTCCGACTTCCTGACAGTGGGCCTGGCAGAAAGTCCCCGCGTTAAGCCAGGAAGGTTGAAGTACATTCTGCAGTGTTGGCCTTGTGAGCTGTGATCATTTTTAAGGTTGACGAGCACAGTTCACTATGAGATGAAGCAAGGAACTTGGCATTTATGCACCGTGAGTCAATTTTGACATCAGCCTGGATGGGGAATTGACTGGAAGGTTTTGGTGTCGGACTGTGGCTACACTTCAGTGTCTCCATCCAGAGGCATGCGTGGGCATTACTTCCCTTTGGGCTTCGGCCATAAATTTGTGGAATGGAGCAAGAACTGGAGAGGAAGACGGAGAGACTGCCTTGGATTTCCTGACGTCCTGTTGAATCAAAAAGCGGTGGGAGGCCCTTTCCTTCCTGACAAAGGGCTCATCCCCTCGCGAGAAATTCCCAGCATCGGTCTCCCTGTCGGGGACAGTCCCTTGAACCCTGACTTGAAATCCACAGGCAGCCCTGGGCGAGTATCGGCCTTCTGCCTCTTCCAGGTGTTTTCCAGGCCACTTCCCCCTGATTATGTAACTTCGATCAAATCCAGATGCTGCAGAATGTTTGATAGAAGAGGTCAAATGGCATTTGAGAAGAAAAGCGTTTCTGTATTCATGACTTTGGTTTAATTTCCTGTGTGGGCCTGGTCTGCCAGAGTTGTGTGCTCATGGCCACGAGGTTGGGACTCCAGAGGGAGGTGCACAAATGTTTTTTCAGGATAGCACGAGGAGATTCCTCCTCCCCCAGGGTTCTTTTTCAGGTTAGATGACCAATTGTGGAAGTGTCAGCTGGCTTCTACTTACGATGGCAGTGTCTCTATTTTTGTCACTGTTTTCTGAATTGCAAAAACCACCCACATCCATTGTGAGAAATGAGCCAAAATACAGAAAAGAAAAGAGAAAATGTTAGATGTTTGTAATCCTACCCCTCCCCACGCCTTGTCAACTACGGTTCACAGTTTGGCGCGGTCCCTTCTGTGCTTCGTTCAGTTTTTACAAAATTGGGATCACGCTGCAAATGACAGGTTATAGTATGAGCACTTAATGCATTATTGTGAGTATGTTCCCAAGCCAGTAGTAGTTTTTGTGTAAAAATATCTTGAATGATGTTCTGAATGTATTCTGTATTACGGATGGACCACAAACTAACTTATCTTTTGTTGATAGATACCTTGTACTTCTCGTTTTCTGTGCTGTCATTTCAAAGTTAGTATATAGAGGGGCGCCTGAGTGGTTCAGTCGGTTAGGCTTCCGACTTGACTTCGGCTCAGGTCCGTGCACACGCTCGCTTTCTCTCTCTCTCTCAAACAGAAACACTTGAAAAATGTTAAAAACAGTCAGTATCTAGAAATAATCATGTGGGTCTCGGGATAATTGCTGGAGGTTGATCAAAGGTTATGGAATTATTTAGAGATTCGATTTGTATTTCCAGTTGCCCTCCTAACGTGTGTAGCACTTTCTACAGCAGCCGCTAGCTTTGCATGAGAGTTCCATTTCAAGCCTTACACTGACTTTGCCTCAAGAAAATGGGTCTGCCCATTTGACGAAGACTTTGCATTTCTTTGATTATTAGCCAGGCCTAACGTGCTTCCCAAGTTTAATGGTAATTTAAATTTCCTGTGAATTGCTTATTCATGCTTTGGTCCATTCCTCCCTCCTCCTCCTCCCTCCCTCCCTCCCTCCCACCCCCCCCCCCCCCCCCGCCCCCAGTGGAGGATTTATCTTGTTCTGTCGATATGTAAGAGTTCTTTCACGTTAAGAATCCTAAGGCTAATGGTGTTACTTAATATAAGCACAATGGAAGCTCTTTGGACTCGCTTCCACGTGACCGACTTGTTGGGTTGACCATCGTGCTCTTGCTTCCTGTAACACCTGCCTCCCCAGTGCCCGGGACCCACGGGACTGGGGCTTGACTGAAACTGGGGAAACTGTTTCAGGGGAAACTGGGGCTTGACTGAATGCCCCTTCACTGACTGGAAGAGCAGCTTTAAAGTCGGAATGCAGGGAGGTCCCCCCAAAAAGCCCAGCACGGGACCCAGTGTAAGGCTTGAAATGGAAGCTCTTTGGACTCGCTTCCACGTGACCGACTTGTTGGGTTGACCATCGTGCTCTTGCTTCCTGTAACACCTGCCTCCCCAGTGCCCGGGACCCACGGGATAGGGCAGCCAACCCCGCCACTCCGCTGCTGCTTACTGCTCTTGGCCACACCGAGAGCCCCTTGTGTTTCTTTCCACATCTCTTTATTTCAGATACGCTTGTTGTTTTAATTACTTGTTCAATATGAAACCAGTGAAATGCAGTTGTAAGAAGAGAACTGTACCTGTGAACTTCAGATGGACGCCTCAGACATAGTCAGAAAGGACGGGTGGTTTTAAACGTTGCTACCCGACCGGGTGAGAGCGAGCCCGTCGTAAGCCAATAGATGGCATATGGCTCCCATTTTCCCCCCAGCCTGCAGCAAGCTGAAGCTGGGAATGTGCTTCGCACGTGCCCACCCTCGAAAGGACAGGCCTTGTCCCCGCAGAGTCGAGGCCAGTGAACCAACATGCACTCAGGTGGGGGTGGGAGATCCCACATCTTTGAAAAAGATAATTTTCTGCTTTTATCTAGCTTTTTTTGGTTAATTGATCAGTCCCCATCACGATTGTGCTAGGTGTGCCTTTAGAGCCCATATGAACACTCAAGAGAATGGGGGCCCAGCCCATCACTAAGGCTTCTAGGAAATGGCAGTGTTACAAGACCCTCTTCCTTGAAATGATCTTTGCCCTCATGATTCATAAAATGAGATGACCAAACCGTAATGACAGAATTTGGGATTTACTCTTTCAGCAAATACAATTCCTAAAGGTTTACTTCAGTCAGGAGTACAAAAAGCTAGCATCGAAAGACCCTCGATTTTCATGTTGTAGCGGTTCATTACAACGAGATATAAAAAAAAAATTTTTTTTTATGTTTATTTATTTTTGAGAGCGAGAGCAAGAGAGAGCTTGAGTGGGGGAGGAGCAGAGAGAAAGGGAGACACAGAATCTGAAGCAGGCTCCGAGCTGTCAGCACAGAGCCTGATGCGGGGCTCAAACCCACAAACCATGAGATCATGATCTGAGCCAAAGTCAGACGTTTAACCAACTGAGCTCCCCACTGCCCCCCCACTCCCAGGCGTCCTCTGTTTTTTTTTTCTTTTTTTTAAGTCTTCTTTTTTTTTTTTTTTTTTTAAGTTTTATTTATTTTGAGAATGAGAGAGATGCAGGGTAGAGGGGCAGAGAGAGAGAGTCCCAAGCAGGCTCTGCACTGTCAGCACAGAGCTCGATGTGGGGCCCAAACCCACGAACCGGGAGATCATGACCTGAGCCAAGAGCAAGTCAGATGCTTAAGCAGCCCAGCCCCCCAGGCACCCTGGAGTATTTCCGTTTTTAACTGAGTTCATTTTGAATGAATGAGCTTAAAAAGCTGAAGCTATTTAGGAACAGTAATTGCCACCTTGGAAGGAAAATGCTTGGTGCTTTTCACAGGGTTTGGGGAAGGAAGGGTCTGTTTTCATTCTATGGCCTTTCTTATTAATACAAAATGCGTGTCGATGTTACGAAATAAATTAGAAAAGTATAATGATGGAAGCAGACTGTTTTTGCTCCTGAGAATGAAACTAATTTTTTTCCCCCACCTCTTCCTGTTCCTTTCTTCTTTTCTCTTCCAGAAGCCCTTCAGAGGCCAGTAGCGTCTGACTTTGAGCCCCAAGGTCTGAGCGAAGCAGCTCGTTGGAACTCCAAGGAAAACCTTCTTGCTGGTCCCAGTGAAAATGACCCCAACCTTTTTGTTGCACTGTATGATTTTGTGGCCAGTGGGGATAACACCCTAAGCATCACTAAAGGTAAAAGGGCCACAGAGCAAATGGGGGGTTGCAAGAGACAGAAATCAGGGGAAACTGGGGCTTGACTGAATGCCCCTTCACTGACTGGAAGAGCAGCTTTAAAGTCGGAATGCAGGGAGGTCCCCCCAAAAAGCCCAGCATCTTTATAAGATAGCCACTTTTCCTAAAGGAGAAGAGTTCCTATATGATAAGTCCTTAGAAAACGCACATCCCCTATTTCATAGTTAAAGGGACACATGGGCCAGGCACAGAAAACACCTTTTATTTTTGTCTTATTTTATCTTGTTCTAAGAAAAAGTATCTTTTCCCTAAGAAACTTCCTTATGTTGGGAACAGAACACTTGGGTAACGCAGCATATATATTATTTACGAAAACCGAGGCTGTGTATTTCTCTGCATGTTCTGTATTCTTCTACAGACCCACAAGTGCGTATATTTACGCGGATTTGTTCCAGCGAAGCAGGTAGTTAGGAATTTGGAGATTTTTTAGTAATCCTATAAGAATACATGGGAATGAGCAAAGCCAGCGTTGGAAGCTGACGTCTGGTTTGATTCTCTTCCAAGGTGAAAAGCTCCGGGTTTTAGGCTACAACCACAATGGGGAATGGTGTGAGGCCCAAACCAAAAATGGCCAAGGGTGGGTCCCAAGCAACTACATCACGCCGGTCAACAGTCTGGAGAAACATTCCTGGTACCACGGGCCCGTGTCCCGCAACGCCGCCGAGTACCTGCTGAGCAGCGGGATCAACGGCAGCTTCTTGGTGCGGGAGAGCGAGAGCAGCCCCGGCCAGAGGTCCATCTCGCTGAGATACGAAGGGAGAGTGTACCACTACAGGATCAACACTGCTTCTGATGGCAAGGTAGGGGACCCCAGACGGGGGAGCTGACCGGCTGGGGGTGGGGCGCGGGGATGGATGGGCAGCTAGTCTTTGGCCAGGAGGACCCAGAGCTCCTGCCACTGGGGTTGAGAAATTACCGCGGCGAAACTCAACCGGGAAGGCGCTCGAAGACGACATCTTCAAGTGACCGCAGGCGGCGTTCCGGTGGCCTGTGAAAGACCTTCTGTCGAGGACTGATCACGTGACATGACAAGTCCATGGGCCTGGGGTGGCCCTGTGCCTGTCCTGCTGGGGTTTTGTTGTTAGCTGTTTCATAAGACGGGGAATTACCTGTTGGTTCTTGGACGCACTTCTTGTAAGATATTAAGTCTCTTCCTTTTTAAAAAATCTATTGTGATAGCAATTCATCTCCAGTGGGTGAAGTTGCAGTGACAGATAGGTACTTTTAGGGTAAAAGGCCCCTTAAGAGCACTTCCGCCAAATGAGTACATGACATGCTTCCTACAGATAAGATCGCGTGTGTGTGTGTCTACATGCGGATACATACATACACACACACAGTTTTTAAACAAAAATGAGATCGCGTCATCATATCAAGAGATTTCCAAACCCAGATTGTAGTTTTTGGGTTTTTTGTTTGTTTTTTAATGTTTGTTTTTGAGGGAGAGACTATGTAAGCAGGAGAGGGGCAGAGAGAGAGGGAGACACAGAAGCCCAAGCAGGCTCCAGGCTCTGAGCTCTCAGCACAGAGCCCCATGTGGGGCTCAAGCTTGTGAACTGTGAGATCATGACCTGAGCCGAAGTCAGACGCTTAACCGACTGAGCCACCCAAGGGCCCCTGTGTTGTTTTTGTTTTTGTTTTTCTAAGTTTATCTATTTTGAGAGAGACAGAGACAGTAGGGGTGGGGCAGAGAGGGAGAAAGAGAATCACCAGCAGGCTCTGTGCTGCCAGCGCAGAGCCTGACACGGGGCTCGAACCCACGAACCGTGAGATCGTGTGACCTGCGCCGAAACCAAGAGTCGGACACCTAACTGACTGAGCCACCTGGGCACCCCCTCACTTGTAGTTTTGTAGAAGAGTTGATATATGTGATTTTGTGATCTTTATATGAACACTGCTTAAGAGTCCACGAAGGGATGGGGGGGGATTAACATTTTCTGGGGTCCTGCTGTTGGCCGCTGCATTTTTCAGTCTCATTTAGACTTCACCTCAGTCCTCGGGGCAGAGGTTGCTGTGGACTACGGCATTTTTGCGTTAAGGAGATGGGAACTTAAGAGGGAGAACATTTCTTGCCCAGAATCACATCCTACGTGATCGATGGAACCAGGCTCGGGCCCTGCTATAGACCCTGCTGCTACACTCTGCCAGTGTGGAGGGCGGAGATAGCAGATTATCGGGCTGGGTCTAGATGCTGGATGTGTTTTGTTTTGTTTTTTAATTTTTTTTTTCAACGTTTATTTATTTTTGGGACAGAGAGAGACAGAGCATGAACGGGGGAGGGGCAGAGAGAGAGGGAGACACAGAATTAGAAACAGGTTCCAGGCTCTGAGCCATCAGCCCAGAGCCTGACGCGGGCCTCGAACTCACGGACCACGAGATTGTGACCTGGCTGAAGTCGGACGCTTAACCGACTGCGCCACCCAGGTGCCCCTGGGTGTGTTTTTTAAATGGCATGTAATGTGTGTACATGTTTTAAAAAAAAAAAGAACAAAATGAATTAGAGTGGAAGAGGCCCCTCCCACCCCCCCACCCCCCCAGTGACCAGTTTCTTTCAGAGTTCCCCAGTACAGGTTTACGTTTATATTTTTTTAAAAAGCACAAGTGATGCAAACTCCACACTGGTCTGCATCTTGCTTTTCCCACCTAGTAATATTTTTTGAAGATTGCTTTCCCACAGCGCATTTAGAGCCACCTCATTCTTACTAATGACTGCCTCGTGCGGATGGACCGTCATTCACTGAAGCAGTCTCCTGGGGGTTGAGTTTTAGGTGGTTTCCAATCTTTGGCTGTTATAAATAACACGAGGTGGCTTTCACATCTTTAAAAAAAAAATAACGGCACACTGTATGAAAACATTTACAGTAGCACCCAGTCCTCACTGGTAACAAGATTCTTGAAACCCTGCTTACCCTCGCTAGAGGTGATGCACTCTTGGTATTTTGTATTCCATTCAGTTCGGTTTCATTTTCTTTAAAAGTTCTGGCCAGAATCCCCTCAATTTATTTCATAGACCCCCTAGTGGGTCACATCCTGCGGTTTGAACATATCGCACATACTTTGTTTTGGGTATAAGTGTATGCAAAGTAAGTTGCT
Source organism: Prionailurus viverrinus (assembly GCF_022837055.1). Classification (NCBI taxonomy): domain Eukaryota; kingdom Metazoa; phylum Chordata; class Mammalia; order Carnivora; family Felidae; genus Prionailurus; species Prionailurus viverrinus. Next base: position 89,421,217 of record NC_062573.1, read on the forward strand.
GGAACTGATTGAAGGTTCTGTGCATTCAGTACTTGTGTAGATGTTGGGGCGCCTGGGTGGCTCAGTCGGTTGAGTGTCTGACTTCGGCTCGGGTCACGATCTCGCGGTTGACGAGTTCGAGCCCCGCGTCGGGCTCTCTGCTGACAGCTCGGAGCCCGGAGCCTGCTTCAGATTCTATGTCTCCCTCTCTTTCTGCCTCTACCCCACTCACAATCTGTCTGTGTCTCAAAAATAAATGAACATTAAAAAAAAAAAATTATGTGGATGTTGTCAGATTACCTCCCGTAGAAATTGGACAAATGCGTTTCCTCCCCTTGCTTCTGGTGAGACCTGCACCCTGTATGAGAAATTGTGTCCCTCCGCCTCATTAACAACACTGTGTTTAGCAGGCTCGTGGAAACCTCTGTCCCGGATGGGCCACGACGGTCTCTCGTTAACGTGTAACGTATGCGCATCGTGTTTTGAGGGATCCCTGTACCATTTACTAAATTTCTCTTTTCCTACATGTTTGAAATATACCAGATTAGCTTATGCATTTTGGGTCTGTCGATCTGCTCTCTGTTCTCTTCCCATACCAGAATTAAAATATGTTTCAGCGTGGGGTAGGGCTGGGCCCCTCCTCCTAACCCTCTTAGCATTTTTATGGCTCTCCTCACCCAAAACGAATGCATGTGTGTTTCTCTTTTTCACATTCTTCTCTGTTGTCTTTCGCGCACATCCCAAAGTCTTCTGGCCGAAGTCCTTATTGCTGCTACCTGGTGCTTTCTGTGACGGCAGAGGTTTGTACAGGAGCACAGGGGCTTGCTGATGCGTGACCACAGACCGGCCCTATCAGCTTGTGTTTTGGGGCCTCGCCCTACCCCGGATGTGGAGCTGGGTCCTTCCATTCTGCAAGGGTGCATTCCAGGGTGGCGGGCCCTGTGAAACCGTGCCTTGAGACCACAAGGGTTCCTCTGTAGTGAATTAGAAGAGCAGAGCACCCCGCCCGTGAGGGAGGTGATCTCCCGGAGCCGACAGCTTGCTTCCCATCGGTGCTGTTTATCCAGCGGTAGTCAGTTGAGGTCTGTGCTGCGAGGGGCCCCGGTTTCTCCTCCCTGGAGTTGTTTAATCAGGCATCCTAGGAACAGATTCGGGCAGGCATGATCTAGTTTGACGACTCATTAGCCGCCGGTTGGTCCAAAATACTGTTCAGAGGGGGAGAGTAAGGCCTGCGTGTGGGATACATGATTCAGGGAATTTGAGAGGCGTCCGATGAGGATGCCAACCCGTCGGTCGAAAAGCCGGCCAGGGGTGTGCCAGGGGCTCCTTTCATTCCGGGTTGGAGCACAGGGAACTCATTCGACCGGGCGGTGTCCGTCACTGGGCGCCTCACCCAAGCGTGCTGGGCCTCCTGCCGTCTTCCCTCCCTGGCAGAGACCCCTCCCTTCAGCTGTCCGAGCACCTGGAGACGGCTCGGCCCCCGGGGTTATCGGGCCGGCCATCTGCGGAGGCGCCTCTCTGTGAGGCCTGCACTTGAGGGGCTGTGTGGGGTGGGATCATGTTCCTGGAATGAGGGGAACAGCGTCAGAGGTAGTGGGGGCGGTATCACAGCCACGCATGAGACCGTGTGGCTCGGCCCTGAAAAAAAAAAAAAACTCACATAGCAGAGCCTTGATGCAATCCTTTTTGGATTTCTGAGGGGAAAATTTAAGGTCGGTAGGAGGGACGGGCTGGGGTTGCATAAGTTTAATTCTTATTTTCAAACAGCTAATCTTCACACAGCGGCTGAATATGGCAGACTCTTCTCCAAGGCCCCAAAAGATTTCTTTGGTGCCTCCGCCCTCTTGGCTCTGGACCGCTGCTGTTGTCATGTTCCTAAGCCTCGACAGCAGTTGTGGCCGGCCAGTCGGCCCCCGGGGCTCGGGGAGCTTCGAGCTGGAGTCTTGCACGGGCCGCACCAAACTGAGCCATCGCCGCTCCTAGGACTCTTGACGGTCTGGAGACCCCCACGTACCCCGGGGTCAGAGTGTCGCGCTCTGTGCTTTCTCCAAGCTCCCTGCCAGCTCAGTGGAGTCAAAGGCGCATTCCTCTCCACCAGCTCCCCGCCTGGATCATTTTTAGTTCTGGCTATTTGTGTCTGCACTTTATTTACTTCTGTGGGATGCCACTGTCAGGTTCCACAATTCCTTGTAGCCCTTGAAGCCCTTGTCCTTTTCTTCAAAGAAGTTCCCAGGTGACGCTTATTGTCACGGTCTGCCGAAGTGACAGGTTCAGGTTGACAGGAATGGAATCTGGGCTTAAGCTTTAGCAGAGGTGGCAGGACGGGCCAACCGCACAACCTCTTGAGTTTTTCAGATTTACCCACCCTGACGGTGGCTTGGCAGGTGCAGGCATTCCGGGGAAAAGCCTGCTAACACGTGGCTGACTTTCCCCTTGTCCGGGAGACTCGGAGCATTATTAAGTCCTGCTTAATTAGTAAGTCCTGCCTTCCTGCTGGACTCTGGAAGCTCTCAGGCCAGGCTGCCTGTAACCTGTAACCAGTACCTCCCGGGTGGGACTCCGGGGTCTGAGGCCCCTAAAGGGGGCACAGGACTAAGCGCTGATAAGCCTGGCCGTGTGGCTCTCAGGAGGAAAAGCTGTTTCTGGCGAGCTGCTTTGACGGGTCCTGTCTTTGGGGTTCCTGTGCGATCAGGAAGAGGCCCAGTCCCGGCTGAGCAGCCAGAGTGTTTATGTGATCAGGTGCGCAGGATAATGACATGCCATTCATGATGCTAATTTCACTTTCTTCTCTGAACGTCTTGATGCTGATTTCACTTTCTTTGATCGGGCCATGAATTCCTGATGCAGACCACCCAGCTCACTAGCAGAATGCGCAGAGCTCAGAACTAACCGGAAGGAAGCCTCCAGACTTGACTGTTAGAAGATGGTCGTGCACTGCGCTGGAAAGGGAGAGTAGCTTTAATATTTAATAAGCGTCGGTATGTAAATTTTATGCTGACAGAAAGTCACAGGGTCTGTACATTTAATTACAGAAAAGGATAAAGTGGGTGTGAGCAGCGAAACCTCCCGTAACTCTGAAATCTCTAGCAGGAAGAGCCTGTGAGGGAATCAAAGGGGACCCAGCACGAATTCTGCATAAACGAGGGCTTGGGGAGCCATTAGCATTCTGGGTGGTTGAGGGAACTCGATCCTCCATCCGATCCTCGATTCTCGATTCTCGGGTTGGAGAGCATTCCTTGCAAGTTCCCCGGGGAGAAGGGGAGAAGTAGGTAATGAGCCTTGCTCCCAGGTGACCTGCACCGCCCCCCCCCCCCCCCCCCCCCCGCCCTGGGGAGCCCAGCAGGTGGACAGGCTCTTACTGTGCCAGTGTTGGGGGGGGGGGGGGGCTTGGATTCCAGGGAGCACTTCTTCCCTCTTGTCTACACTCCACGGTAGCGAAAACAGCTGCCCTGAAACAGGACGGCTTGGAACACTTGGCACCTGCAGTGAGGTAGTTGGACAACTGACAGAGTTTTCCAGAGAGGGGTGGGATGTGGGGCTGTCCCCACATCCCACCCGGCCCTGCCCACTGACAAGTGTGCCAAGGACGTCACCGTGTGGACGTTCGGCTCGGGGCAAGCTCCCAGGCTGGCGGTGCCTGTGCTCCCTGCCTCCTCCCAACACCTTCGTGCACCCTGAGCACACTCAGAGTCAGGTTCTCGGTGGGGCCTCCTGGTGGGCCTTCTCCTCACCCTGAAAGGTCCTGCCATTGAGGGGCACCGTCTTGCAGAGGGACGAGTCCCCCAGAGCTAGAGGCTCTTTCTCGACAGTTCTTGGGTTGCTCAAGAATTTTGTTTCGCTAGGATTGCAACCAAAAGATTGTAAATTACAAACCCCTAAGTCAGAGTTGGCCACTGGCTCGCCTGAGTTTTAAAACTCTGTCATCTCCCCAAGCGAGAAAGAATCCTATTTACCCTCTCGAGGGTTGCAAATGGCATCGACTCATGCATTCGTTAATATTTTCTTCTTTGAAAATACTTTAATTCTTTCCTATTACAAACTTACAGAAAGCGGTGGGGAGCCTCCCATAACCGACAGCCAAGGCCTTGGGCTGCTGTGTGCTTCAGGCTGTTTCTTCCTTTTTCTGTTTCCACCCCACCCCCCTCTTCTGTTTTTAGGTAATCAAGATACTACAGCTATAGGTGACTCCTGTTCCCTTTTTGTCTTCCTGCCCCAGGCATCACCGCTCTTTCAAACCCGCGTTCCTCCTCTGTCTCTGTAGTCAGGGCAAGTCTTACGAACGCCTAGTCATGATTTTTAGTGTCCTTTCCCCCTTCCCACACTCGCTGGCTGCCCTTCATGAGCTGGTAGGTTCACTGATCCCTTGTCTGCCTGGAGCCCAGATGTCCTGTGTGGATTACAACGTGGAATTGTTTAATGTGGAAGCACTCCCTCACCGCCTCCCTGAAACGAACAAAAAAAAAGAAGAAGAAAGATAGCTGTCACCATCCACTGCTTGCTGTCTGTCGGCTGCTCTTTTCCTTTCCTTTCCTGTGTGTTCAGACGAGAACCACACGTGGACGGGTTGTGTGCACTCGTGTCTATAATCCTCTGTCCTCCCTTCCCCACGGCGGAGGAGGCTGTGTGGCCCTTGTGCACCCCCGATCCATTCCTGGCTTGAGCTGACCAGGGGCACCCATGGTGGCATCCAGCTGGGGTTTGCAAGCCTTGGCCTCTGGTGCTCCTTAGCCCAGATCGAGGGAGTAAGAATGAGAAAGAGATTTTTGTTTTGTTTAGTGATTTCCATCTCGGGTCACCGTTTAGATCTGGATAATTATATAACTATAAGTAATCATTCTAGGTTTCAGGTAATAAGCGTAATTTTAAACAATTACTTTGTTGGGGTACCTGGGTGGCTCAGTCGGTTAAGCGTCCAACTTCAGCCTAGGTCATGATCTCACAGTTCATGGGTTCGAGCCCCACATCTGGCTCTGTGCTGACAGCTCAGAGCCTGGACCCTGCTTTGGATTCTGTGTCTGCCTCTCTCTGTCTCTCTCTCTGCCCGTCTCCCGCTCAGGTTTTGTCTGTCAAAAATAAATAAACGTTAAAAAAAAACTAAAAACAAAAAAAAAACCTTTCTTTTTTAGTCTGCAAATACTAAGTTCTGCTCTTCGTTAATGTAATCAACAGGCATTTATTTAGTGCCTATTATGTGCTCATTTCTTGTTCTCCACACTGGGGATCCAGGATAAAAACAGACCACTTAGGGCTTTGCTCTCAAGAAGCTGACATTCTAGAAGGTGTTGACAGACAGGAAGTAATCCAGCAGATAAACAGGGACCGATCAGCCAGCGGTAAGTACAATGCAGAGAAGGAAGGAAGGTGATTCGATGACTAGTGCTGGGTGATGACTAGGTCCAGTGGCACAGTGACAATGACATTTACCCTGGGCTCGGAATGGTAAGGGAGACCCAGGCGTATGATGATTAAGTGGCCGAAGGATTTCAGGCAGAGGGAGCAGCAGGTGCAAAGGCCCTGAGGCATTTTATTGTATCTTTCTGCTTCGGCAAGTAAATTCCGGCAAGTGTCGAGGAGCACAGTCTAAGTGATTTTCTGCACACTCACTTAGGCTCAGCAGAGTTGTCTAGATGTGTGTGTGCCCGTGGGCTGAAGGCTGTGCTGTCTCTGTTTCCCTCAGCTCTACGTCTCCTCAGAGAGCCGCTTCAACACTTTGGCGGAGTTGGTTCATCATCACTCGACTGTGGCGGACGGGCTCATCACCACTCTCCATTACCCGGCCCCCAAGCGCAACAAGCCCACCGTCTACGGCGTGTCCCCCAACTACGACAAGTGGGAGATGGAACGCACGGACATCACCATGAAGCACAAGCTGGGAGGCGGCCAGTACGGAGAGGTGTACGAGGGCGTGTGGAAGAAATACAGCCTGACGGTGGCCGTGAAGACCTTGAAGGTAGGTCTGGGGCTGCCGCCGCGGCTCGCGGCTGAACACGGTTCGTTGCTGCCGGTGGGCAGCCCAGGAAGGGCCTCTGCAGGCCTCGGCCGACCTCTTCCGACGGGTTCAGTCCCCCTCCCGGACTCCGTGCCTCCACGGAGGGTGAGTGCTGAGGCACGCTGTGGTTTTTGGTGTAAAAAGATTAGTCATTCGGAGAAGTTTTTTCATTCCGTGGCAAGAATCTTTTAAAGCCGTGGGTTTCCGTTCTGTCCGTGTGGCCTTTGAATCACTTCCTATTGAGACGCAGGAGAAGGAGGGGAAGAGCTGTGAGTTTTGAAAGAAGGGGATTTAACCAAAATGCGTTGGACTCTCCAGTGGATGTTTGTTGGCAGATCTGAAAGGCAGGCGCGTTGGGCGTTCCTGGCAGGTTCCATCCAGTTCTGTGTAGTGTGAGCCCCGACTGCTGGAAACGGGAGCGGACGAAGGCATGAAGGGGACGTCAGGGCTTCTCACTCGGGTTCCGCGCCATCGTTCTCTCGTCTGCACTAACGCGTGGTGTTCGCAGTTTCTGGGCGGGGTTTGAAGTTCTTTGAAACCTTGAGGCCAAGCAGCGGGTTTCATCTGGGGCCCTCGGCCTTCAGGATGTGATCTGAGCTTTTTACCTGTGGCCAGAGCGCCCCCTAGCGTTGACCTGTGCCATTTGCACTTGCTGTAAGCGAACCGATTACCCTGACAACCACGCGGAGGCTGAGGGGAGGCCCTCCTGTAGCCGTTGGACAAGAGGAAGGGAAACCTCCACCCGGCTGGAGGAAGGGACCCCGGCGCGCGCACGCTTCTCAGGAGGCCCGTGGGGCACGTGCTTGGAGACCCGGGCAGCCAGATCGCTTGCCTTTCAGGGACTCTGTTACTTACCTGCCGCCTGTACTCAGAGGTGCAGCAAAGTGGAAATCACAGTTTCTGGCTCGTGTAAAGTGATGCTTCAGAGAAAGACTCGCAGTCTGCAGTTCTAGAAAACAAGGGTGGCTCGTGGCGCTCATATTGAACGTACCCCGTTAGGTCAGCCCTTGGAGCAGGACTGACGCTTGTGTGTTGGGGGGGGGGTGGGTAGCATGGTTTGGGGTCACTTGAGGACTCCCGGATACTTTCCAGACGTGATTTTTTAAAAACTCAATAAACACTTAGCGAGACCCTCGCTTCTGCTTGCCAGACCCTGGGCTTAGCCCTAGGGTTTTAAGAGTAGAGTTCTTCACCTCAGGCCAGCCTAGGTAGGTAGAACAGCGCAGTTGGGAGGAGAGACGGGCAATGACAGAACCTGCAGCGTGGGGTGACCGGGGCCCGAGGCAGGAGCGAGGCGCCCTCACACCGCACAGGGACGAGGTGGGGGGGGGGGGGGACTGGTGAGCTCCCCGTGGTGGGGAGAAAGTACAGGGTGGGTTGGTGCCGGAGTGGAGGAGCGGAGGCCTGGACAGAGGCGGAGGGCATAGAGCCCACGGTAAGTCACGGAGGCTACGGAGCCGGGGACATTCTCCTGGCGGCAGTGGGGCGCAGTGAAGGGTCTGATCCGCAGGAATAAGGTGATTGGATATGCGCTGCCCCGGCCGCTGCCCCGTCCCCCCACCCCCAGACCAGGCAAGTCCAGGGAGAGGCGTGCGCTTGTGCTCAGTGTCCCGATCTGGCACAGGGCTGAACACCAGGCCGGCCTCCGGGCCTCGACCAGCTTGAGAAACCGTTAAAGGCCCGGGCATCACCCACACGCTCGCCAGTATTTGCACACGTGAAACAAAGAGGAACAAAAGCACAAAATTCCTGGTTTCCACCCAGCAAGGCTTGTTTGAAAACGTTAGAAAGAGGGAGAGTTTGCACTACTCGAAGCGTGGGGAGGACACAGTCCAGCAGCTGACGCTGTGACATTGGTTCCTGAGCCGCCACCAGGGAGTCAGGGCAGGGCGCCTCCCGGAGGGACTTGTCTGGCAGTGGTGGCTTTCTTGTACCCGCAAATCAGACTTATCGGGAAGTTGGGTGCCTTTTGGAGTCTATTTCTCTAATGATACGCTACTAAACTTTTTTTTTTTTTTATACTTTTAACGGTTTTCCCCAAGAGCCTTATTAACTTACAGTCCCACAGCCGGTAAAAAGGTACAGAATCTAGTTGTGTGGATTTCTCGGAGTCGTCACCCCAGGTGATAGCTAATTAGGGAAAAGTGAAGGCGTCAGATTCTAGAGATGTATGTCAACCCGAAATACAGTACTGGGCAAGTGCTGAGTAAATTATCCCTTCTTCCTCCTCCTCCGCATAAGGCACATCTCCACAATAGGGTTCCCGCTTGTCCAGTAAGATTGATAGCACCCTTTGGGGCATTTATCGCCCCTGGAGAGGTTGAGAACCTTGAGTGGGTTCTAAATGACAGTTACGGTTACTGTTCATTGAGCTCTTACTACGGGCCTGCAGTCTGAGCGCCCCGCTCCGTGTGTAGCATCTCACTTAATCCTCACAGGCACCTTGTAAGGGAAGGGCCCGCCTGTCGCTGCCATCTCAGGCTTGAGGAACGCGCAGTGCGGGCGGGCCAGGCAACTGGCCTGGTGTTACCCGCCGGGGAGCCGCAGACCCGGGGTTCCGGCCCAGACATCCTGCCCCAAAGCCCGGCTTCTTTCTTCTCCTCCTTTCCTTAATTGTCATTCCAGTCCTCACCCCTCGCACACCATGCAAAATACGTCAACCACAGTCATGCGTCTTAGACGTCTCCCATCCCCATCCCCTCCCCCCATCCACTTCCCCTCGGGTGGCAGCTAGATCTCCCTCGCTCCTCAGGACGCCTTGGAAAGCCCTGGCAGCTCTTTGCACCAGACCCCAGCCGGGCACCTGAGTCTCAGTCTGCTCCCCACCATCCCCTGGTCCGTCCCATCCTGCCTGTTTTGTGTCGCTGGCCCCTCAGAGGGCAGAGGCAGACCCTCTTGAAGCAGCAGGGGGTGGCAAGACCCTGCTTTAACCCGGACTCTGTGTTGATCCACCAGGGAACGTTGGGTCCTGTACCTTCAGGGCCGGAGACCAAAAAACGGGAGACAGGAGGGTGCTAGGCTGACCCCTGTGGGCGGGAAACTGGAATTACAGCAAAGGCCACCGACCGGACTTGCTGGTTTGAATTTTGACATTATTCACCAGGTCCTAGGCTTAACTTTACCTGCGTGTGATCAATGCTAAAGGTGGGATGTGCCTGAGAGAAACAACCGTCCAGTACAGGGAAGTCCCACGTTTCAAATGAGCTGTATTCCAGAAGTTTGTTTATGAGCCCTCCTTTTTTTCCTATGAAGCCGTTCTGGAAGTCCTAGAATCGGGGAAAGGCTGCTCTCGATCTCATGTGGCATTAGGATTGGCTCCTAAGCTCCTGACAGACTTACCGTTAAAAAAGTGGAAGATAACGTTGATGAAAAATGTTAAGGCTTAAATTCTTTACCTGTTTTTCGAATAGGTAACCTATGCACACAGTATCCTCCCCCCTGGATTTTTGTGCCCTTCCGGAAGTAGTCCACGTGCGGGTGTCCCTTCTAACCCACAGCATGCTGTGGACACTGCCCTGCACCTCCTAGTGTCCACCCCACGTAGCTCGGCACCCGTTCCACATCCGTATACGTACGGGGGTCTTGCTTTCGCGTGGATGTCTTCCAGCGTCTAGCAGCCTTCAGCGGGCATTTGTGTCCTTTCCAGTACTTTGCTGTTACAGACGGTGCCCCAGGGGTTCTCCCCGTTGGCCGTGAGGAGACTGTCCCGGTGCCAGTTTGCACGCGGCCAGCCGTGCTGAGAGGGTGCCTCCGTTGCCCTGCTCCGCCAGCCTGTTTTGGTTGGGGTTTTGTTTGTGGTGTTTTCCCCCAGGCAGTTGGTTCTACTAGAGAGCTGCAGAAGTGAGCAGAGAAGCCAGGGCTCCAGGATGGCCCTGGACAGTCGCACGCGCTGGCTCTCTGACTTCCGAGGGGGCTGGGCCTCAGGGAGAGAGGCCGCGCGACCTGGAACCCACCGTTGCGCGCTCTCGCGGCGGGTTCTGTTCTGGCCGTGGGCTGGATACGCCTGCGAACCCGAGGACCCGAGTTCTGGGGGCTCGGTGTGTGGTTGTTTCCGCGGATCTGGCGGGTGAACCGCCTTCCTCGGTCCGGCTCCGAAGCCCGGCCCCATCTCTGCAGCCCCGTCTCTGGCGGGTGCGGGATGCTGCTTCCCTGGGGTCGTAACCTTGCTCCCCTGACACTTGGTTGAGAACCAGGAAGCGAGGTTCTTAGACGTCTCCCATCTTAGCCCCTCCCCCCGGGGACTTGGTCCCTGCTGAGACTCAGGGAGGCACCCGTGGGACACTGAGCCGCCGATGTCTCCGTTATGCCGGAGAATACCTTCACTTGGGGGCGAGGCCAGGGAGCAAAAAGGGTGAATGAAGCTGGTTAGAAAACCAGAAAAACAGATGTTGGGTCCGGAGAGTGCCTATCTGAGAAAGACAAAAACGAAAACATGGGGCGATATTAACTAAAGACCCAGCCCGTCTTTCCTACAAGCACTGTGTTTAGCCGGCTTCTCAGCCGTGTTCGTTACAGTAAAAGTGGGTCCAGCCGGCTGAGTGCTGCCCGCGTCTGGGTGCGGTGCTCGGGACTCTGCGCACGAGGCAGATGCTGCTGTTTTCCCGGTGTGTAGACGGGACCTTGTTCAGAGACCTCTCTTCTCTGGCGTGTGAATAACTGAGCTCTGTACGTGGTCACACAGCGGCAGGGCTTGGTGCACGTAGCTCTGAAGCCATCCTTTTAACCAGGCCTTCATGTGCATCTGGGCCAGGCCAGTCAGTCCCCATGAGGAGAGCCGGCCGACCCACCTGACTTCCAACGGACAAGGCCGAAACTCCGCGTTCACTCAGTGGTGCTTTCACCCTAATTATCTGTGTTAATTTTACTCCGTACATGGGAGATGTCTCTTTGAAAAGATGACAGAGGGGCGCGTGGGTGGCTCGGTCGGTTGAGCGTCTGGCTTCGGCTCAGGTCATGATCTCGCCGTCCGTGAGTTCGAGCCCCGCGTCGGGCTCTGTGCTGACAGCTCAGAGCCTGGAGCCTGTTTCGGATTCTGTGTCTCCCTCTCTCTCTGCCCCTCCCCTGTTCATGCTCTGTCTCTCTCTCTCAAAAATGAATAAATGTTAAAAAAAAAAAAAAAGAAAGAAAGTGTTTAAAGGAAAGGGAAGGAGCATAACAGGATAGTTTCCCCGTTAACACAGCTACTAGAAGAGAGTGCTGCTGGTAGTGGCAGCTGTGGGTTGAACCCGGCCGGATTCCACCAGGGGGAGACAAATCCATGCCGATTGCCCTGAAAGAAAAAAACAGGGAATTATCTATACCATCCACACGTGTGTGTTTGTGTGTGTGTGTGTGTGTGTGTGTGTGAGTGTGTAGGAATGAGGGGGAAGACAAAAAGACGGGCAAGAAGAGGAGAGGGATGGCTCCGAAAGCCGTATCGTTGTTCTCGCATGTCCACGCCTCTCAGGATCTAGAACGTGGTTCTTCTAGAGAAGCGGCGGGAGCTGTCGGAGCCCACGATCTCTGTGAAATGGTTTCCCTGTGCGGAGTTGGTTATTGTGGTGCTTGAGAAGAAGGAAAGCTCCACTTGCCCAGAGAGCTGTATTTGAGAGCTGCGTCGTGAACCTCCTGTGGGCCAGGTGAGGCTCTTGAGGCCCCCGGTCCTTGCGTGAGCAGCGTCGTCTCGGCGGATTCCAGCAGGCTTCCCGGCCTTCGACGGCAGCGCGTCACCCGGTGGACCAGACGCGCCAACGGCTATGCTCTGCGGAGCGTGTTGAGGAGCAGAGAGGACTCCCAAGAATCGAACGGCCAGCGGAGCGGTGGCAGGGATGAGTTCTTGCCCTCCCCCCGCCCCCCGTACGGCTTGACACGGAGACTACCAACGATGTCTCATTGACATCAGAGCAGCCCACGATTTTTAAAGAGCGGCAAATTGCAGCTGAGTTTCAGCCTCAGAGAGCCCTAGACTAAGTGATAATGGGCTGACACGTATCCTCAGCGGTCACGCTCCGCTTGTAGACATGATTGGCCGCAGCGGGAACGTGCTGAGTAGAGGTTGACCTGTCCTCTGGAAATCTCCACGTGCAGGGGCAAGAATGGCGCGGCCACCGGGAGGCTGCAGTCAGGACCCTTTGAGTGCTTTGCCTCCTGAAGGGGCAGCAGGCACGACCTGGAAGCTTCCACCTTGAAAATAAGCCCGAGGAAGCTTTCCTCTTGGGCGAGTCTAGTTTTCCAGGCGTTCACTCCCCATCTGCCACGCAGTCTTTCTCTCCGGGCAGACGTGGACTCCGTGTTGAAACTTGGAGGGTGGTGTTGGCCTTCGTGGCCAGGCTCTCGCACACACACGGGCCACGCCATTTGCCACCCGCTGGCTTCTGGTCGTGGCAGTCAGAGGACAGTGGGTTCTTTAAGTCATGAAGAGGTTTGCCTGAGGCAGGCCACAGCAAGCCTCCCGTGTAACGGGGCCAACTGTGGTGTGCGGGGCCAGGGGCAAGGCCCCCTCGAGTTGAGCCCCCACCCAGAGCGCGTGAGGAGATGGGGAGATGGCACCACGTTTGCTCTGGGCGTTTGCTAATATTCTTTGTTTCCGCGTGGCATTTAGATACGGTGAACTTGCTAGAATATGACATCTCTGACGATACTCGTGAATCCGTCGTTAGGGGGGCTGCTAGGGAGGATTATCGTAGAACCCGTAAATCGACCCGGTGGATAGCGGTGGTTGCTTCGTTGAGACCCCCATAGCGCTGCATTTCGGGCATCCTCTGTGGTACGGAGTGTTTTGAGGTGGTGTTCTTCTTTAGGATAGTATCGTTTTGTGTCAGCGTCTCTTCCATTAAAGTGGGTACATTTCTGATTCTTCAGGTGATATACATATATATTTTTGTAATGTTAAGTGTTTTAGGACTCCTTGGAAACCAGCTCTTCTTTAGGGAAATAGAACTATCCTCTGCATAGCAGCCCCCAGAAGCAAGTTGCCAACATATATTTACTGTTGGGGAAAATTCTTCTTTTTTTTTTTTTTCAATGTTTATTTATTTTTGAGAGACAGAGTGTGAGCAGGGGAGGGGCAGAGAGAGAGGGAGACCCAGAATCCGAAGCAGGCTCCAGGCCCCGAGCCGTCAGCACGGAGCCTGACGCGGGGCTCGAACCCACGAACCGTGAGATCATGACCCGAGCCGAAGTCGGACGCTCGCCCGACGGAGCCACCCCGGCGCCCCATCAAAGGGGAAAATTCTTTACGCCACGGGGGGCAGTAATCGATCCACTGCAGGCATCTTGCAGGTCGGCCCTGGCGAACCGGGGTGGTTGTCGGTCGAGGCTCCAGTTGGTACTAACCGTTCAAGCCATACTTTCCTGTTCGAACACTTTCTTTGCTGAGACAACTTCCTCCCCTTTTCTCCCCCAGGAGGACACCATGGAGGTGGAAGAGTTCTTGAAAGAAGCCGCAGTGATGAAGGAGATCAAGCACCCCAACCTCGTGCAGTTGCTGGGTGAGTGAGTTCTGAAGAGACGGCCTCTCTCTTACGCCCCCTGGGGTGATGCGGGCGCTATGACAGAGGAGGTGAACGTGTCTGATGTGGACGTCTGTCCTCTGGCGACACTCAGCCCGTGGTGGCAAGGAGGCCGATGCGGGATGGTGTGTGCATGGACGGAATAGGCTGTTGCTTTAAGTGGAGACCCTAGAGTAGTCCGGTGCAAATCTCAGCCGGCCTCTGAGACCAGAGGTTTCGAGAGTCCCTTCGCTGCAGTTCTGCCGTGAGCAGACATCGCCGTGTAGGGGTGACGTGGGCTGTGGGGTGTGCACCTGACCTTTGCTTCTGAACTCGGTGGCGTCTTCTTCTGTTCGAGTTCAGGGGCTCGAGAGGAAGAAAAGAGTGTGGCCACCTCCCTCCCACAGGAACACATCACAAGCCACGAGTGCTTGGGACCGTATTAGACGTTGGGCCCCAGACTTTGGGGCAGACACAGAACGTGTTTCGGGGGCTCTTTTCTTTCATTTTCTTTTCTGTTTTTTAATTTTTTTTTTTTTTACGTTTATTTTTGAGCGAGGGGCATGGAGTGTGAGCGGGGGAGGGGCAGAGCGAGAAGGAGACACACAGCATCCGAAGCAGAGGCTCCGGGCTCCCGAGCCGTCAGCACGGAGCCCGACGCGGGGCTCGAACTCGTGAATGACGAGGTCGTGACCTGAGCCGAAATCGGACGCTTAACCGACTGAACCCCCCCAGGCGCCCCCCGGGGGTCCTTTTCTGGTGCTTGTGCAGTCGGGAGCAGAGCGGCCCCCCGAAGCCCTCAATGTCTGTCTTGTTGGCAGGGGTCTGCACCCGGGAGCCCCCGTTCTATATAATCACTGAGTTCATGACCTATGGGAACCTGCTGGATTACCTGCGGGAGTGTAACCGGCAGGAGGTGAATGCTGTGGTGCTGCTGTACATGGCCACGCAGATCTCGTCAGCCATGGAGTACCTGGAGAAGAAGAACTTCATCCACAGGTAGGGGCCTGGCGGAGCAGCCCTCCTCGCAGCGCCGCGGAGCGAGCGTGGGGCCCGGGCAGCCTCCTCCACGAAGCTCCAGCCCACAGGGCGTGAGGGCTCAGCCTCCCGCCTCGGCGCTGGCGGCACGTTGGACGCTGGAACAGAGGCAGACGCCGGGCTCCTGACTTTGCCAGCTCCAGGTGCGCGTCTGGGCCCACGGGGCAGTGGATCCCCGCGGTAAGAAACACTTCCCTCGGAAGCATCTTGGACTAAGTGGAATATCCAGCGACGCCCCTCAGAGGCGTCCGTGCTCCCCGGGGAGGCAGAGCGCTCGGTGTCACCAGGAGTGACCTCCCCCGCGGGGAGGCTGGCGTCGCGCCCACACCGCCCCGCGGGTACAGCCGGCGCGTGGCTTTTGTTTCCGAGCGGCGCGTTTTCTGCGCCCGCCCCCCCTTCCCTTTATTTCATTCTCCACTTAGCTTGCCGTCCTCCGGTCCGGGGACGCGTCCACGATTGTCAGGACGGCGTCAGTGCGGTCCTGAATTAAGCGCCTTTGCTGTTCTAAAGCCCGGAGGGCTTTGACCTTCAAGCGGGCCGCAATTATCTTGCTGTTCGCATTCTTTGCTGGTGGAAATGGCTTCCTGGCAAAGTGGTGGCCCAGGCAGGACAGAACCCGATGGGCTCTGCCGGTGACTTTTGTACAAGATGTTCTCCACGCCACCGCCCTGAACTTTCCTCCCCAATTAGCTCAAGTATGAGACCCGTACATGAGATTTCACAGCGAGGGACGAGAGTAGAATGTGTGAGACGTTGGCGCTTCCTTGTAAGACAGATTTCCTGTGCTGCACGAGAGCCTGATTCCGATGCGCCTGTCACTCAAAGGGCGAACCCTCTGAGGCTGCAAATTGAGATTTCTTGACTTGTGGTTCGCTTTGCATGGCTACGTCTGTCCCCCCTTCATTTCACAGACTTAAAACGCTTTACCAAAATCCTATTAGGCACAAGTCTTCTGTATTTAATTGCTCTCTGATTGCTGACGATCAGGCGATCTTACCTTCAGCCATCGCCTAAAGGTGCTGCCTCGTCGCATCCCCCTGTTCTGTTTTGCCTTGTGATTTCATGGTTAACATCCGTGAACCAGAGATTAGACTCCCACCTCCCTGGGAGAATCCGGAGGCGAGGGGAAGCCGATTATACGGGAGAGAATTTTTAGGATACGTTCGGATACGCATCAGGAGGAAGTAGGAAAGTAGGAAACACAGTTTGGGGAGGAGGGGGGGGCGGAGTGCCATGGGCTTTATTTTATTTTGTCCTCTGTCAAGTCTGGATAGGCCACATGGAGACTCCCTCCGATGGAAGTTTCTCCCAGTTGAGGACTGGCTGGTGCCTTCGTTCCCCGTGCCTGCCGTAGAGCCGTCCTAACCCAGCAGACCCTTAGGTGATCGCAGATAGGCAGGTGTGAGTTAAAGCGCTTCACGTATTAAGCCACGACCACTCACGACAAGCCTACGAAGTAGGCACTGCCATCATCTTCGTGTTACGGGTGCGGTAACTGAGGCCCAGGGTAATGAGCTTGCTCCCGCCCACCCTCTGCTACCTCTCCCCGCGGTGGGAGCCCGGGCGGATGCTGAGGCACGGGCACAGGTTCCCGGGGGACTGGACGCGGTCGTCGGGAGGGCGCCTTCCCTCAGTGGCGGTGGATTTGCGGAGCCGGGAACGCGATAGCCACAACTCTCACGGCTGAACTCTCTCTCTTTCCCCAGAGATCTTGCTGCCCGAAACTGCCTGGTAGGGGAGAACCACTTGGTGAAGGTGGCTGATTTCGGCCTGAGCAGGTTAATGACAGGGGATACGTACACAGCCCACGCCGGGGCCAAGTTCCCCATCAAGTGGACAGCGCCAGAAAGCCTGGCCTACAACAAGTTCTCCATCAAGTCCGACGTCTGGGGTAAGGGCTGCCGCTGCGGCTCCCGGTCGGCCCTCACCTGCAAGCGTGGGCTCCTTGTCCCGGTTTTCTTTGTCTCCTTGCCTTTCGCTGCCTCCCTCTCACTCCTTCATTTGTTTTCCTTCATTCCTTAATTCTCTTTCTTACCGTTTTTTCCCTTTCTCACCTTACGATCTCTGCTCCCCTGTTTTCTCCAAAATGAAGTAAAAGCGGGGTTTTCTTCCAGAATAATTCAGGTTACCTTCCCCCCGCCCCCTAACTTCCCATCTCCAGCCCGAGCTTACTGCTTGGGTTTGTGGGGGCACTTAGCCAAGCCTGCAGGCACCCACGATTTTCTGTAGTTTGGTTTGGGCTTTACATAGGCTGTTGCCCCCTGAAGCTTCATGTGCCAGTATTCTATTTGTGTCTTTTGTTAAAGAACTTGTTAACAGCAGGTAGTAAGCATAGGAAGAACCATATGCTCACTGCACGGTGAGCCCGAGGTACGCGTCACCCAGCTTTACCGGCCGTCGCCTCATGGCGCTCCCGAACCCTGTACCCCGCCCCCTGCCCCAACCCTTACTATCTTGAAGCAGACCCCCGATAGCATTTGATTTTGTCCATAAATACTTCAGTATGAGTCTCTTAAAGGTGTCTCTTTTTTACCCTTGTAACCACATCGCCCTTCCTCCCCGAATTGATCGTCATTTTGAATATTAACGATCCAGTCAGTGTTCACATTTCCAGTTGGGTGTTCGTAGTCCCCCGCTGTTGTGGTCTGTTTGAGTTGAGATCCGGATACTGTCCACACAAGGTGGAAGGTGGATGCCCCCTCAGTGCCCTCTGGTCCGCAGGCTCCCTCTCCGTATTTTCCTTTCGCTCGCTCGCTATTTGTGGAAGAAACCTCCCGTGTCCTTGCAAGTCTCCCACGCTGTATGTACCCCGTGCTGTGATTTAATGTGTTCCTCTGTCTTCGGTACCCCTACTATAAATGGGCAGTGGGATCTGGACAGTTTGGTCACATTCGGGTTTGACTGTTTTCTTTTAGCAGGAGCACTGGGTGCGCCGTGCCGTGCTTTGTCGTCAGTAGCTGCACAGTGCTCGATTTGCTCTCTTTTTTGTGATTTTAGCAGTTTCTAATCCCCAGTGCCGAGATCCACCGATTTATTAGGGGTTGCCAGACGGTAATTCTCGAATGCCGTCACTCCTCGTTCCCGGCTTAGCTCAGTACGTCTGTCAGACGAAACCCTCATCTGCTGTGGGGTTACTTCGGGGTACGGTTCACACAGGAGAGGCCGCATAGTTGTTTGTCTCCTTGCCCGGGCTTACCAGGGGTCACGCAAACGAGCTAGTTTTTTAATACCCTCAAATGGTGACCAAGGACATTTTTGGGTTTTTTTGGGTTTTTTCCTTTTGTGATGATATATACGTATATATGTGTATGACGTGTTTAGATGTATCTGATGTGTTTTAATCCACGGTAGTTCTTCTCCTTATTGATAAGCAGAGTGTCTCTTGTTTGGCCAGATTGCTCCCTTTTGACAAGACCCCTTGTAGTCTTTGATGGCGTCTGTGCCGTCTAGAGCGATTAAGATATTCCAGGTTCGTTCCGGCCCTGAACCTGAATCATCCATTCTCCAAGGGGTCCTTGGATCTCTTCAGTGGGATCTGGGATTTCAAGGCTACAATCTGGGCTTTCAAAGATTTTGTAAGATTTTTATGAAATGTTTAGAGTTGGTAGGGGCCCTGGAGATAATCTCATATGCCCCGAAAGGAGACGTGGCCCGTCTGAGACACTTAGCCAGGTGATCTCAAAACTAGGAGTAGAAATGGCGTCCTGATCTCCAGCCCTAGGTTCCCTGCATCACAAATCCCAGTAAAGATGGTCACCTTACCTCAAAGACCCTGGAGAGGCCGATCAGTACAGTCTCTTCTCCCCTGCGGTGCGTTTTAGTCTGGTTCTGTCCTGGGCTGTTGGTCGTTAAGGGCCTGGTAAAATGTTGGTGTCTGGCCTGCTTCTGAGGATGTGGTGGCTGCTGCTTTTTTTTTTTTTTTTTTTTTTATGTTTATTTTTGAGAGAGACAGAGCCCAAGTGGGGGAGGGGCAGAGAGAAGAGGGGAGACACAGAATCCGAAGCTGGCTCCAGGCTCTGAGCTGTCATCACAGAGCCCGACGCAGGGCTCGAACCCACGAACCGTGAGATCATGGCCTGAGCCGAAGTCGGATCCTTAACCGACTGAGCCACCCAGGCGCCCCCTGAGGGCGTAGGTGCTTATAATGTCCACTACACGGGTAACCAATTTCAAATGCAAGATAGTTAAATTTGCCATATCTTGAACAACCTTCCTCTTTCTTTTTCCTTGCAGCGTTTGGAGTACTGCTTTGGGAAATTGCTACCTACGGTATGTCACCTTACCCAGGAATTGACCTGTCCCAGGTATATGAGCTGCTAGAGAAAGACTATCGCATGGAACGCCCGGAAGGCTGCCCAGAGAAGGTCTACGAACTCATGCGAGCATGTGAGTCTACCCCAGCTGGTTGTAAAACTTCTGTGTGGGCTTTGTAAGAAATTCTGGTACAGGAGTGTTTTCCTAAAGTAAAAAAGTATTTCCCTTCCTGTCTCTATTCACATTCTTCAGAAGCAACTAATATAACAGATGCATACTTACTCAGATTCCGTGTCTCTATACACGTTATGTATACATAGTATTTATGTGTGAGGCTCTTTCTGTTTTTCATGCAAAAATGGGACGGATGGATACCAAACTTAGATTTCTTATTTAAAAATGCAAATTCCTGGGCCCTGCCTCCAAACATTCTGCTGTAATAGGTAAATACTCCCGGTGACATTTACCTGGGTTGGTTTTATTTCGTGTGTGTGTGTGTGTGTGTGTGTGTGTGTGTGTGTGTGTGTGTGTAAAACAACTCCCTCAACTTCTTTTGCACACAGCCGTAAGGCTCACGTCAGTTTCATGTCCATATTTCAAAGATCCCGTCCTCTCTCCATCCCCTTACTTTTATACAGCTGTTTAACTTGCCGTTAAATGATGTATTCATCCATCTCTTCCCCTTTCGGTGGACATTTGCTTGTTTTACACCTGTGTTTGGCTTTTGCCATCGTGAGCAAAGCCAGGATGAACACCCTCCTACGTAGACGTCCGTACATCGTGCCGGTAGTTGTGGAAGTTGACGTGTTGGTCCGAAGAGCTATTTGCCTTTTAAATTCTGAAAGATTTTACCGAATTGTTTTCCAGGAAAGGTCTACCAATTTATATTCCCACCAGAAGCGTAGGAGAGTTAGTTCTGTATCCTTACCCACACGAGCCTCCGTCAGTCCGTAATCCTCATGTTAACCTTGTTTTAATTAGCCTTTCTGTGCTGGTGAGGACTTTAGACTTTGATAACCCAGAAGTGAGGGTCAAATGGAAGCCATGTGACTCCGTGATTCTCTGCACTTGATTGAGTGGGGCCGGGGAAAAGATTTATAAATGCACTTCTTGCTGTCACAACTCTCTGGGGCTCTACAGTCCATATTCCTGCCGGTATCTAAGGTCTTTTCTCATTCTTAATGTCTGTGGCAGGACACGGTGACATTTGTCACTTGTCCCAGCACAAGATGGTTAGCAAGATTTGGGGTGCTTCTTTCATCACCAGATCTTCCTTGAGAATTACTAGCCCCACCCTTGTTAGCAGGGCCTCATGCGTGGTCTGCCTGGGTCTCGTCCGTCCAGGTTGGCAGTGGAATCCCTCCGACCGGCCCTCCTTTGCTGAAATCCACCAAGCCTTCGAGACCATGTTCCAAGAGTCCAGCATATCAGATGGTAAAGTGCCCATTCCTGGGGGTGCCTGCAGTGGGGCGAGAGGTTGGGATGGAAGGGACGGCAGGGCGGGGCTCCAGCCCGGTGGAGCTCTTCACTTCCGGCTAGAAGAGCCCCCGGCCAGCAAGTTATCTGAGACCAGAAGGCCGGGCAGAGGCGTGGAGCGTGGAGATCTCTGTCTTGTGGCCACGCACCTGTCTGGAAAGTGCCGAGTGTGGTTTTCTCAGCATCTGCGTCTCTTTTTCTGTAACTGCGCGTGGATGACCACTCCTCGTGCCTGCCTGAGAAACAGAAAGAACGCCAGACCGACGCCATTACTAACGGCCGCTGATTTTTGTTTTTGTTCTCGGTGGTTCTTAGAAGTGGAAAAGGAACTGGGGAAAAAAGGTGTGCGAGGGGTTGCGAGTACTTTGCTGCAGGCCCCAGAGCTGCCCACCAAGACGAGAACGTCCAGGAGAGCCGCGGAGCACAAAGACCCCACTGAGGTGCCCGAGACGCCCCACTCCAAGGGCCCAGGAGAGACCGGTACGTCCCCCCACCCCCACCAGGCCCGGAGGGGTCCACGCCGTCAGGGCCAGTGTAGGCGGATGGGAAGCAGTGAGTTCGCCTGCACGGCGGGCGGGCTAACTCTAATTCCTTGTCAGTGGTCCAGCTCGAAAAGAAGAAGGTTCCCCACAGCGGCCCACCCTCCTCCTGGGAATCATCAGGAACCATTGGCTTCGGTAGTTAGCTCAGTCAGGTAGGCACAGGTGCTGATGAAACCGATGGGGAAGACAAACCCGCCTTCTCGTGGATTATTCATGGCATTTGTGGTTGCTCTTGCAGGGCAGACACAGCAATAATAAACATCGAACCAGGTAGAGAGCAGCTTGTGGCAAAAACACTGGTGCGAAAAGCTCCCCGGGATGGACGGAGCCAAGAGACGCCCGTGGCACAGAGCCGGCGTCCGCGCCTGGTCTCTGACTCAAAAACCTGTCGGCCACCGTGCCCTAGACAAGCCAGCGAGGTGGGGGTGGTGCGGGGGTCTCAGGATGCTCGCAGGAATGCTGCTCGCAGATGGGGACCTGGTGGCCCCCGTGCGCCGTGCTCTCCTTTGAGTTAGGACTTGCTTGTGGAGCGCTTGCCCCCCCGTCCCCCCCAAACCCCAGAAATCTGGGTTCGTAGAGGCTCCTAGGGGATGCTCTGATGGACCACAGACCGAGCGAGTGGGAAGGGGCACGGCAAAGCCCGAATCATGGGATGTTTAGCCATAGCAGGATCTGTAGTCCCAGGATTCCCCCCCCCCCTTTTTTTTTTTTATATTGTGTGCCCATGTCAGTTAAAAAAACAAACAAAAAAAGATGGGAAGCCTGGGTGTAGATGTGTACGACTGTGCAAATACGTGTAACTTAAAATATACCAAAAACGTACACTTAGAAGGTTTATATAAGACAAGAAATCCAAATTACGATGTTTTCCCTCCATACCCCCTGGGTCGCCCTGCTCACCCACCCTGGAGGCCGTGGCGTAGAGACCATCCAGAACCTTGGACCTTTGTCCTTCTGTCGGGTATCATGATTTCGGCAGTTCAGTGGTGGGAATGGGGAGAGGCCACCGTGGAAACTTCAGGCTTATTAGAAGCCCAGTGATACGTAGCCCTGTTCATTTACGGCCGTCGGGATTCGCGTGTCGTCTCCTGGTGAGCCGAGAGTGTCGGCTTTTGGGTCCTGCCATGGGGCTGCGCACGGGTCGTTAGAATCTCACTTTCTCTGCCTCCTCCTGCTGGATTGAGGTTTGGGGAGGTCCTCAGCTTTCCCCGAGCCGGGTGTCCTGTGTGCCACCCGGTGTCCTGAGGGACGCCCCCTTGTACCTCTGCTGCGGTTAAGGACGCCCCTCTGTGCTGCTCGGGTGCTGACAGAAAACCGCTGTCCTCACAGCCGCCCCCTGAGGGCGACTTCTGTCATTCACTGGCCCCGAGCTTGGCAACACCAGAAAGATTTCTTAGGAGCTATTATTCGTGTGTAAAGAATGCCCATTTAAACATCTGTAAAGGTCAGTCCTTGTTTGCCAAGCATAATAGCCCATTGTCGCTGTGGTGAGCGTCCCCTTCCCTTCAGGCCCCACCTCCGAGGAACCATGATTGGCAGGTCCGTGGGGCGCGGGGCCTGACCCTTTGCTCGGCCTCGTCGTGGGTTTCACGCACCAGACAGTGGCACGGAGGGGGCTCTGTGCTGTAAAGGAAGCCCCAGTGCAGGGGTGAGGACGAGTGCCGTGGTTTCTGTGCTGCCGTCCTCAAGGAGAGAGACCCGTGCTCTTCCGAATAACACCAGTAGCGACAGGGGCAGCGGTGAGCCACTACGTGCCAGAAGCTGGGACAGATCCTCCTTATATTGACACTGTATTCACACAGCCACGCTGCGGGTGGGTCTTTCTTCTTGCTTTTAGTGTTCCCTTATTTATTTTGAGAGAGCGTGAGCAGGGGGAACAGGCAGAGAGGGAGAGGGAGAGAGAGAGGGAGAGGGGAGAGAGAGAGAGAGAGAGAGAGAGAGAGAGAGAGAGAGAGAATCCCGAGCAGGCTTCGTGCCGTCCGCACAGAGCCCGACACGGGGCTTGATCTCACAAACCACGAGACCGTGACCTGAGCCCAGGTCAAGCGTCGGACGCTTACCCGACCGAGCCACCCAGGCGCCCCGTCTCCGCTGAGGGGGGCGGAGCTGGTGCTCACGCGCAGGCCTGTCCGGGCCCAGACCCGTGGCTGGTCCTCTGGGGAGCCGGTGGCCAGCCCCAGGTTCCCCCTCACAAAGGAGCCTCTAGTCTGAAGCTGGTAAACTCTTCCCACTGTGTTTCAGATCCTCTGGACCACGAGCCCCCTGTGTCTCCACTGCTCCCTCGAAAAGAACGAGGTCCCCAGGATGGCGGCCTGAATGAGGATGAGCGCCTTCTTCCCAAAGACAAAAAGACCAACTTGTTCAGTGCCTTGATCAAGAAGAAGAAGAAAACGGCCCCAACGCCCCCGAAACGCAGCAGCTCCTTCCGGGAGATGGACGGCCAGCCCGAGCGCAAGGGGGCCGGCGAGGAAGAGGGCCGAGAAACCAGCAACGGGGCACCGGCTCTCACCCCCTCGGACGCAGCCGAGCCAGCCAAGTCCCCAAAGCCCGGCAGCGGGGCTGGCGTCCCCAATGGAGCCTTCCGGGAGTCCGGGGGCGCAGGCTTCCGGTCTCCCCACCTGTGGAAAAAGTCCAGTACGCTGACCAGCAGCCGCCTAGCAGCCAGCGAGGAGGAGAGTGGCGGCAGCTCCAGCAAGCGCTTCCTGCGGTCCTGCTCGGCCTCCTGCGTGCCCCACGGAGCCCGGGACACCGAGTGGAGGTCCGTCACACTGCCTCGGGACCTGCAGTCCACGGGCAGGCAGTTCGACTCGTCCACGTTTGGAGGGCACAAAAGTGAGAAGCCGGCTCTGCCTCGGAAGCGGGCGAGTGAGAACAGGTCCGACCAGGCGACCAGAGGCACGGTGACTCCCCCACCCAGGCTGGTGAAAAAGACCGAGGAAGCAGCCGATGAGGTCTTTCGAGACGCGGGGGAGTCCAGCCCGGGCTCCAGCCCCCCAAGTCTGACTCCAAAACTCCTCCGCAGGCAGGTCACGGGGGCTCCTTCCTCTGGCCTTCCCCACAAGGACGAGACCGCCAAGTCCGGTGCCTTGGGGACACCTGTCGCAGCTGAGCCGGTGCCCCCCGCCAGCAGAGCAGGGCCAGGTGCGTCCGGAGGGACCGGCAAGGCCCCCGCCGAGGAGCCCAGAGCGAGGAGGCACAAGCCTTCCTCCGAGTCCCCAGGGAGAGACAAGGGGAAACTGTCCAAGCTCAAACCTGCCCCACCGCCCCCGCCGCCGGCCTCCGTGGGGAAAGCCGGGAAGCCCGCTCAGAACCCGACCCAGGAAGCGGCCGGGGAGGCCAGCACTGGCGGGAAAACGAAAGCCGCGGCTGTGGTCGCGGATGCTGTGAACAGTGACGCCATCAAGCCCAGTCCGCTGGGAGAGGGCGTCAAAAAGCCCACACTCCCATCCGTGCCAAAGCCGCAGGCGTCCAGCAAGCCAGCGGGGGCCCCGGCCGGGGCGGCGCCCGCCCCCTCCACGTTGCCATCAGCAGCCTCTGCCCTGGCCGGGGACCAGCCCGCGTCTACTGCCTTCATCCCTCTCATATCGACCCGCGTGTCTCTTCGGAAAACCCGCCAGCCTCCGGAGCGGATCGCCAGCGGCACCATCACCAAGAGCGTGGTCCTGGACGGCACCGAGGCCCTGTGCCTGGCCATCTCCAAGAACTCCGAGCAGATGGCCAGCCATAGCGCCGTGCTGGAAGCCGGCAAAAACCTGTACACGTTCTGCGTGAGCTATGTGGATTCCATCCAGCAGATGAGGAACAAATTCGCCTTCCGCGAGGCCATCAACAAACTGGAGAACAATCTCCGGGAGCTTCAGATCTGCCCGGCGACAGCAGGGAGTGGCCCGGCGGCCACTCAGGACTTCAGCAAACTCCTCAGCTCCGTGAAGGAGATCAGCGACATCGTACAGAGGTAGCAGAAGCCGGGCGTGAGGCCGGCCGGAGCCGCCTGCAGTGCGTGAAGGCTTCCCCATGCCTGCGACAGTGGCCCACACCAGACCAGTGAGTTGGGACCTTGGCCCGGGAGCGCTGCGCCACACGGAGCCGAGGGCCACTGTGGAACACAGCCCGACGACCTGTGTTTTGTGCCAACTGTCCCGCACTTCCCCCTCCCCCAGCCCGGGCTCCCTGAGTCGCCTCTGTCCCGAGTTCTATCTGTGGAGTTCCTGCTCTGTGGACTCCGGTCGGCCCGCCGGCCTCCTCCCCACGTAGTGCTCCAGAACTGAGCTCTTCCGGCCAGGGGTGAAAGCAGATGAGCATATTTCCTTTCCGCTGGTCTTTCTGGAGGCCCTCCTCTGGGGATGCCTTCTCCTCCGCTTCCCGCAGGAAACGAGCACCCTGAACAGGAGCCTTGTCACTGAGGCCCGAGGAACCGCCCTCCCCACCTACCCCATGGAGGGAGCCGGCGCAGAAGACCCGTCTCCAGAACTACATCCTGGGAAGCGCTTGCCAGCTGGTCACTCTGCCCTCCGTTGCTGCCGGGGGCTGGTGCCCTCACATTGCCTCGTGTGAAGGACAGCTCTTGATTTGGGGGGTGAAACGGGGTGCTAAAACCAGCCGGCCCTTGGGTCCTTGCTGTCTTGTGGCACTGCTCGGCCTGGACGGAAAGCCGGAGTCTGAAGGGTAGGAGGGTCGCAGTCCGGCGTGCAGGGTCAGGGGAGGCAGGCAGGGTGGCTGGCTGGGGGAACAGCTGGTGCCCAGATGGCCCGGGGCCGGGCCCAGCCTCCCTTCTTTTCAGGCTTCCAGGTGCCCAGAAAAGGCACTTGGTCTTGATTTCTGACCGATCTCCTTCTCCTCCCTTGTACTCCTCTGAGACCAAGTAGATTCATGCAGAGCTCTTTCCTGTGTGACAAGCCAACCTTTAGTTTTCCGGAGCATTTCATGGCTCTGAGCTCAGCCCAGTCGCCTCCGGCACAGAAGGACCGGCCGCCGGCGCACGGGAGAAGGACTGTGGCACCAAAGCCCCAGCCGTTGCTGGCTGTGCGCTAAGAGGCCAGTGTCCTGTTGAATCGCCACGAGCAACAACACGCAGCCCACTGTTTCTGCTGGGGTTTTCAGGGATGGAGAAAACCACAAACAGATGAAGCCCAGAAAGTGTCTCCAAGAGCAGGCCTCGGTCTCCTCTCCCCAGGCTGCCCAGGACCAGGCTCTCCAGCCAGGGGCCCAGGCCGCCTTGACCTTGACCTAGAGCAGCTGCTGAAGGAGGGGGGCAGGCACCTGCCTGGGCCTCCTGCCGGGCCCAGGCGCGACCACCTTCCACCCCCATACCCCCGTGACCTCACACCGGCCTCATCACCTGAACTTGTTCTTTATTTCTCTGGTAGAGATGGTTCCCTCTGCATCGATTTGTGCTGTCCTCACAGCTCATCACCTCTTTGCCCCCTACCCCCCCCCCCAGACTTCTGTGTCACACAGACTGAGGGAGGTGCTAGAACACCACCAGCGGCCTTGCAGACAAAGCAAAACCGACCCCACCCAGGTCCCCTCGACCGCCTCTTTCTATAAGGTACTGATTTTTTTTTGTTGTTCACATGACGTGCCACTATATTTTGCATTTATATCTTGGTATTACACTCTTTTATAGACTTGGTCTTTTATAAATGACATGTAAATAGTTTTCCACTATTTTCCCTTCTCAAATGCCTATGGTGTCTTTCTTTTTTTTTTTTTTTTTTTTTTGGTCCAGTACATTTTGTTTCTGTATATGACTCTGTTTTTTGAATCCACATCTCTCCGTAGTCTTTTTTAAATAAATGTTTACAACGTTAGAACTCGGGCAGATGGGTCTGGTCTGTCATTTTCCCTGTCCCTCCGGGCTGTGGTGTGCAGACGGGAGGGAGGGGGTCCTCGTTGCCCTTAAGGGGCTGGAGGCTCCGGGGTGGGTTTTACGGGAGTGCTGTGGGAATCCTGCATCCGGGCATCTTCCTCGGCCTGCCAAATGCGGTTTCCCTCCCTGCCCTGGCCTCCGGCCCTTCTTGCGCCCTTGACACGGATCTGCCAGCAGCACTGGGCGTGGGCCCTGCCTCCGAATCGGGAGGAAGAGGAGTCCAAGGGCTGTTCCAGCTGTCAGGCCGTCACAGCGTCACTGAATCGGGAGGAAGTACGTCCTGGGCTCCACTGGCCTGGAAGCGATAGTCCCTCCACGGGTGCGCCTTTTTCCTCTGCCTGTGACCCCGCCTCGGCTCCCCGCCGGCCCCCGAAGCGCCCCGAAGCGCGCTGTGGCCCACCCGCCCCGTGTCTCCTTTCTCTGTGCGCACGAGGAGGGGCAGGGGGCCTGGAAATGCCACCTGCAGCGCCGTGGCCTCTCCCAGCCCCCCACCGAGGGGACCGAGGGGACTGAGGGGGCGTGTGCGGCCGTTTCCTCGTCTGGGCCTGCATTTAACGCCAGCTGACAGCTTGGAAAGTGGCAGTCGGGGAAGTGAGTGGTGCTGTCTGATAATGATACTTATTAAGCCAGCAGCCTTGTCAGGGGACACGGGTCCTGCTCACCAGAGCGTGTGCAGGACCAGGGTTGAGTGGACCCTCCGCGGCCGCCGTGCTGCCTGTCTCGGGCCGGAGGTGAGGCCGCCGGCCTGCGGCGAGGGCTGGTGGGACCGGGGGGTGTGTGTGCCCGCACCCGGGGGCTGCAGGAGCCCCTCTCTCGTTTCACGGAGGCCCGGGCCACGCCCTGTCCAGGCCCCAGCTCTCCCAAGTCAGGGGGCCTTCCTCGAGGGACAGCTCTGGCGTCGGAAAGAAGACGCACAGTGACTTGGAGTGACGGCCGCAACCGACGGGCTGCTTCCTCCGTGCCAGACGTGGGCCCGGCCCAGAGTCTTCACGGAGCCCTCTTAGAGCACATTGTCCCATTTTCTTGACACCCAGCAGTGAGGCTGCAGCCGGGCACGGCCCTCGCCTGGTGTCCCGTGCCTGTCACCGCGGTGGCTGTGCCAGGGGGAAATACAGGTCTTCTCTCAAATAAGAACGTTCCGTGTGTCACCCGAGCTTCAGAAACTCACTCGGGTCTAGCCGTTCCAGGACCATGGCTCCTGCCCTTGGTCAGGTCACAGAGCCCCTTGAGGACTTCGCGCACCTGGATCGAGCCCCCGAAAACCCACGTACGTGCACACACGGTTTTCGGGTAATTTCGAGGCCTGCCCTCCAGGTCCGGAACCAAGGAGTGCCCGAGGGTCAAGCCTGCCAGAAGGGCCAGCAGCTGCCGTTGATGCTGTTTTCACAAAATCCAAGCCCAAACGTCAGAGTGAGGATCGCAGGGAAAAACCCTCAGACTGAAAACCGTCCAGATGCCGTGAGCACAGAGGAGCAGAACGTTGCGATGTGTTCACATAGTGGGATGTTACGGAGCAGCGGAGACGAACACACTTGGCCGCAACCCCGCGTGGACACGAGTCATGCGAACGTAACGTTGAACAGAAGCAGCCAGACACGCAGTAGCGATGCCAGAAACTTCTGTTTATTTAACGGCAACACGGCTAGCCTGTGGCGTCGTGTTAGAAGTCAGGACGGAAGGCCGCGCCTGGTTGGGGTGCAGGGGAGCTCTTGGGGGGCAGGTGACACCGTGTTTCTCAGTCTGGGTCGTGCCGGCCAGCGGGTCTGTCAATTGGCGAAAATGGAACTGTGCGCAGAGTGGGAGCCCGTTCTCCATGTGTGTCATATTCCAGTGGGAGTTTTCTTAAAATCACAGCCCACACGTGGGCGTTCTCAGCCACTACAGATGCGCCGCGCGTTACCACGTGACAGCCTCTCCCTTTTTTTTTTCTAACGAGGGAGGTTCTGTTGCTGTTCGGCATTTGATGTGTGAGGAAGTTGAGACTCAGAGACGTGGAGCAGCTTGCCCCGGGTCACACAGCATGTGCTGCCATACTGTGCTGGACTAACTCGTTGATGGTGGTAGGTGGCCCCAGCGTGGCCAGCAGAAGAGGTCTGGGCTCCAGTCGGGCTCCTCCCTCTGTCATGGAAGAAAAGAAGTCCAGGATTGCAGCCAACCCAGCTTCTCAGGTGTCAGGATGTTTTACGGGAGGCATTCCCAAATGGAGTGTCCTGGGGAATCAGTTTGTAAATGTTGCCTTGGCACGGAAGGCGTCAGGTGGGACAAGACTGACCGGCCACGGTGTCCCTGTCATGCCTACCCACCTCCCTGATGGCGACCCAACATCGTGGGCAGGGCCCCAGCTCCCTGCTCAGAGGGTAAAACACCTTTCCTGACTTGGGGTCTT
The DNA here is from genome assembly GCF_022837055.1 of Prionailurus viverrinus. Taxonomy (NCBI): domain Eukaryota; kingdom Metazoa; phylum Chordata; class Mammalia; order Carnivora; family Felidae; genus Prionailurus; species Prionailurus viverrinus. The sequence goes on from NC_062573.1 coordinate 89,450,219, forward strand.
CAAGGGACTCTGTCCTGCAGCGTCTCTGGTCCTGGGGCAAAGTTAAGGACAAGGTGGCTCCTTATTTACTTCAGCAGCTGCTGGATGGCCCGCTGCCTGCCCCGTGAGCCTCCTTTTTTCTTAAAATGTGTTTATTAATGTTTGAAACATAGGGGAAAATACAAAAATACTCCCCATCCAGTGTTTAGCTAGACGCCCAAGATGAAGGCTCTTGTGTGTGCGTCTTGCACCAACACGCCGAAAGGATGCAGACAGGTGCCTGGGCTGGAGGAGACCATCCCATCACACCAGCTAGAGCAAACCCAGACAGGGAGCTTAATCTCTGCTTGCAAAGTCAATGTTTTCCACAGAACCTCACCGTCACTAATCTGGAGAGTGATCGTCCCCGCCAAGGAGGGCGCGGGGGGTGGCGTGAAAGGCCCCCAAACCTCGACCAAGCCCCAGGGGGTAGAGCGAGGGGCGGGGAACTGAAGAGGTGATATCGCCAGATACAGCACAGGAGTGGACTGAACACACCAATGCCCTTAACGGTTTGATCGTTTAGATGTTCGGGGTTATTGCGCTCGAATGTACAAGCAACTGGAAAGAATACCTTTGTTGCTGATGGTTGTTGAAGGGTGAAAGTGATGACGGGATATCCACCCCTCTGAAGGCCCTCCCCTTCCCCCTCTTTATCTCCGATTTCTCTGAGGTTAATCTCATCCTACTAAATTAGAAACCAGCCAGTATGTTCCCAAGCTGCGTGGTAAACACATGCGGGAGTAGCTCAGCCTCGGTGACCTCCAGGTTCCCGCAGTTAGTGACCGTGGAGGTGGCTCCTTTCATTCTAAGAGGAGAAATTGGCCAAGCGAGGGTCACCAGGGCACCTGGCTGCAGGGTGGTCCTCTGCCCTTGGCCTTCGATCTGTCCTGTCTCACCTGGTCTTCTCACAAGCATGTCCTCTGGCTTCCCTGCATGTGTCAGTGAGTGAAGGGAGGAGGGATCCAGCTTACTGCCCGCCCCCGCCCCAACGAAGTGGAAGTGAGCCAAGACTGGGGCGAGAGCCTGGGCTGGGATTTCACTTCCTTCACGTGGCCACCCTGCGATGTCTATTCTCAGCTCCGGAACTGTCCTTGTTGGACACGCTGGGACTCATTTTCTTGAGGTTTACCCTCTGTGGCTTGAGGGCTGAGTGTTTGCCTCTCTTTACCAACAGACGAAGACCCCGGGATGTGTTCCATCCCCACCAGTCTGTCACATTAGCAGGACGCATCCCGGATCATCCCTTCCCTGGACAGCGGTAGAAGCCAAAGGGAGTACGATGTGCCTCCCAGACTCCGTGTCGCTATCTGGCGCCTGTCCCGGCGGGGCACGCGGAGGGGAGAAGCCGCGAGGAGCTCCAGGGGAAGGCAGCTCCCTTTAACCCAAGGTGATGTTTGGATTCCTGTGTTCCTGTCCCACCCTGCCACCCAATTTCCGCGCCCCAGTCAGCTTGGCTCCTTTGTGGCTCAGATCTGTCACCCCCTAATGAAGTGGCTTTCTGGCTGCCGAGGATTGAGAGCTGCTGCTGGGGAATCTAAGTCACTAATAGAATGGAAAACACTGTGAAATGCTCCGAGGTGCCAAGCTGGGCCCAACCCAGTGTGGTTCTAAAAGGCTAATAAAAATCCACCAATTAATTGTGACAGCTCAATGGAAAATTATTCAATTGTGAACAGGGCCAAGCTGCAGCTCGAAAGGAGGAGGGGAGATGTTGCCATAGTAACATCAATCCAGGCTCTCATCTCGGCGGTCGAAGCCAGCCTGGGAGGGAGCAGGATCACGCGGCCGTATCTGACAGGGGATGGGGTTGCAGGACACGGCAGAGCAGCGTTTGAAAGAGCTGCTCTGCCTTGCCCCGGGCCTGTGGCCACTCCAGGCTGAGCTCTGGCTTCCCCTGGGGTAGAGAAGTTGTTCTCAGAATGCTCTTTGCTTTGAGAAAGCCTCGGAAGGAGCAGTCGAGTGCAGCAGGAAAATACACCTTGTGCCGCGTTTCCCTCCGCCTTTGACCACTGGTATTACCAGCTGCCAATTAAGGGGATGCTGGGACAGGTGCGGGTGCCGGCAACACGATTTCCATCTCCCCAGAGTTCAGGCACTTGCAGCTCAGGAAAAACCCAGATTCCTGGGGGCACAGAGGACCTGTAGGCAAGAATCGGGTGAGCTAGCTTCCCATTACGGTTTTGCAGTTACAAGTTTTATTTCAAAAGACACACACGGCACATTCATATCCTGAACACTCGAGGGGCAGCCTCGCCAGAGCAAAAATGTATTCTTGCCCTGTTCATCTCCCACCAGACGGGTACACCGCCGAGCACAGGTATCAGAAGGGAACAGGCAGCCGGGTCCGAACGACATCTCGACACCACAAGCAGGGTTTTCTTGCCAGAGGGGCCCGTGTGTTAATGGGACGGAGAGCAAGATTGTTTCTGTTTCTGTTTTTTAACTTCCAGAACCGCACGCTACACCCGATGGAACACGCTGTCACGGCCCACTATGGATGGATGTCAGCTCCAGACGTCCCTGTGGAGACTGTCAAAACTTTGACTACCCCGCTGTCAGCATCAGCCCACCTGCCTTCGGCTTAGCCAGCTTTGCTTATTCATATTCATGGCCCAGCCGCGTCCGCTGCACAGCTGACACCGCCCAGCCTCTGGGCCGCCGGGCCAGGGGACTGCTGAGACCCGACCCCCCGGGAAGGGGGCTGGAACAGACGGTGGTCTGTGAGCTACATCAGGGCGGTGCTTGCTGGGATGCGGCTTGCTTCCTTTTTTGGATCCCGTCCAGGTTTTGGCCTCAGCCAAGTTGGAAATCAAAAGGAAGCACCCACCTAAGCCATCCTACTGCTAAGAACTCATTAGAATATTCCTCATGCCTTCTTAGTATTCTGGTCTTTCGGGCTCGAGGAGAAGACAGGGCAGGGGGGTTGGAAGCAGCAGCGGGGAGGGTCCACGGAGAAGCCCCTTCCAGGATGCCCTGGCCCCTTCACCGCCGGCCAAAGCGGAAGCTGAAGCCGCCTTTCTTCCTGCTGTAACCGCTGAGCTCCTCAGCCAGGGTCCCCAGCGGGCCGCTAGCCTTGTCGCCATCCGCCAGGAGGAAGCCGGTCGCCTCGCTGCCGTCATCCCGCCTCCCAAACCGGACCCTGAAGCCAGCACGCTGCCTGCCGGACGTCTGCAGCTCCTTGGCCGTGACAAGCGGGCCCAGTGGGTGCGGAGCTCTCGGCCGCCGGGGGGAGCCCCGTGGGAGGGAGACTCGGTGTCCCCCGGGCAGGTGGGCCCAGCCCATTTCGCCTCTGACGCCACCCGCGGCGGCCTCTTCTGTGCCCAGCAGAGGAAAGCAGGCGCCCAGCGGCAGGAGGAGCAGGCAGTAAGGGCTTATCATCTGGCCCGGAGGAAAGAGAGGAACGAGTTACAGGCTGCACGCGTGGGCCTTGCATGACAACCTGTCAAGTGCTTCCCAGGGCCCGGGCAGCCATCAAAGGCTGGGAGATCAGCTGAGCCCGACTTGCAGGCAGCTTGAGGAAGTGTCACTATGCTGGGGGAGCAGGTCTTTATTTTCTTAGCAGGCTCAGGAGCTGATTGTACCAATTAGGCTGAGTCTCCTCTCCCGTGGCCCCCTGGATCTGACGGCCTTGGCAGCTTAGCATTCGGATAACCCCCCCCCCCCACTGCTGGGACGGCATACAGCCGGGCGGAGGCGGGGGTGCCCGTAGCCCCCGAGTGCTGCACAGACTTGGGCTCGGTCTCCTTTTATCACAATTTAAAAAAAAAAAATTTTTTTTTTTAACATTTGTTCATTTTTGAGAGACAGAGTGTGAGCGGGGAAGGGGCAGAGAGAGAAAGGGGGACACGGAATCTGAAACAGGCTCCAGGCTCTGAGCTGTCAGCGCTTAGCCCGACACGGGGCTCGAACTCACAAGCTGCAAGATCATGACCTGAGCTGAAGTCGGACGCTCAACCGACTGAGCCACCCAGGAGCCCCGAATAATTGCTGACTCTTGGGCCACATCATCTCAGAGCCACGAGGTAGGGAATGAATAGCATCGATCGGTCTTAGTCTTCAACTCGATGTTAAACGGGCGTAGCTAAGCCGCGTAGCTGGGACACCTAATGTCTCTCTCTTTACCACGGAAACGAATTGCTCCCGGAAGCTGGAATGGATTTGATGTTCCTGGCCTAACGCGCCCACCTGGGGAGAAGCATGTGGACGTGGCCGGGCTGTCAGTGATCCCTACAGAGCACCACCCACGTGCCAGGCCCTGAGCTAAAACCTGTGAGCCCCGTCCGTGTGACCTCGGCAGACTGTCCTCACAGTAAGCATGTTTTCAGCCGAGAAGACTGTCAAGAAGGCTAAGAGACTGGACCACAACTAGAAAGCGGAGGCCCTGAGATTCATGATTCTAATGGCCGGACAGCTTGGCGCACCGGGTGTGCGGGCAGTGCTTTGTGGCCCTGTCCATCCGGTGCCGCCCTCACGTCCCTCCCGCAGGAGGGTCTCACTCCCTTTGACAGAGGGGGCCGTGCCCAAGCAGGTGACGTGCCCAAGACGTCACGGCTTTATGAGTGACAGAGCCGGGATTCAAGCCCAGGTCTAAGTGACTCAGAGCCACTACTCTACCCCATGGATGGCAGTCCATGGGGGGATTTGAAACAGAAATAGAGCTTCCCAAAATGCCCCTGCTTCGACAGCAATTGCTCATTCCCTCCTAAAGGAAGCCTTTCTGGTAATGACCATGGTGAGTCGGAGCTGGCTGGTCCTCTGAGGAGAGCTGAGGCTGGTAAAAAGAGCCGGTTCTGGAGAGGAGGCACGGGCTCCCCAGAGCTCTTTCCAGAAATGGCTCCCTTGAAGACATTTCAAAGGGAACTCAGCCAGAAAGCTTTGAAAAAGTCATAAAAGCAGCCTCCTCTCTACCCAAATCCAGCCCTCCTAACTTCTATCATCTCCTCCCCCAGAGCTGAAGTCAAGTCTCGCCTGCTTCGGGAAAGCCTCTCCATCAGGGCCTGGGCGGAGCGGGGGGCTTTCCACAAGGCAGCCGGCAGCCCTGTGGGCCGGGCAGGATCCCATCTGGGGGACGACTCTGCCGGGAGATGGCCTCTGGGTCTCGAGAAAGGGTGCATCGATGCCTAGAAGGAAGTGGCTTCTCTCCCCTCGTCGGGGCGGGGGGGGGTCATGGACCCCTTCGAGAACAGGAGTGGTGGAAGTTGGGACATCCGCCACCGAAAATGGGCCCCAGCTCGAGCCGGGACTTCAGTCCCCGACGTTGAGGACGAGACAGAAAAAGCACCCGGGGGAGACGGAGGCTGAACCCGGAGGGCAGCCGTGCCAATCTCTGGGCCGCGAGAGTAGGTGTTTGGTCGCCACCTCCCTGACCTGGAGGAGGGGTCCAGCGAGCAGGGTTCCCTCTAGGGATGGCGTGGCTGTACTCACCGTGCTGCGGGCCTGCTCCCCAGGAGGGCTGCTGGGCAGGGCGCCTCCGGGCTCCTGTCTGGGAGGTGCGGCTCCGGGCTTCTCCTGCTTTATATAGGCCCCCGGGTAGATTTGCCGCCCTGTGGTCTGATTGCCGCACATTCCTGACCCTGGGATTCCATTGGGGACGCTGGTGGCGAAGGAGAGGGCAGTGCTGCCGGCCTCCATAAAAGACCCAACACAAACAGGATGTGGTCTGATGACGGGAGCCGAGGGGGCTGCCCTTTGCCCAGGCCTGGTCTCCAGCGGAGCAGCCAGCATCGTTAGCCAGCCATCGCGGGCACAGACTCTCGAGTCCCTCGGGAGAGGTGTGAATGGCACACCCACACTTACCCTTCACGGTCCTGCGTTTGTCGCGTCCGCCTCACTCTTCGGAGAAGCAGGGTCGGGGGAGGCGGTGTCCACCCCTCGCCCACCCACGCCCGACCCGCACAGCCGCTCCCGTGGGCGGTCAGGCGGGCAGCTGTGTTGGGTGGCGTGGCCGTGGGCCTCACGAGGGAGGGCTGCTTCCTACGAGGGGGAATGCGGAAGGGGTTCGGAGCCCCCTGGCCCGTGTCCCCTGTACCACAGTCCATTTGTTCCTGAGAAGGGAAGCTGAGTGGGGCCGCCCGGTTCAGCGTCTGACTCTCGATCTCGGTCCCGTGGGGTCCCATGCTGGTGTGGAGCCCGCTTAAGGGAAAAAAAAAGGAAGCTCGGTGTTTCCCACAACCCCAGCGCCCAGCTCAGTGCCCGACTCCCATTCGGGGAAGGACGGACCCACCGGCAAAGGTTTTCAAAACGCGCTGGCTGTCCGCTGGGTGGCTAGCAGGGCCTCGCTTTCTGAGCCTCAGCGGAGAATGGCCATGGTGACGGGGCTCGGTGATGAGGCCCTTAGCCCAGTGTAGGGCTCGGCAAGGGCTGGGGAGGGTCGTCAAGGTCATGGCAGTGGCTCTCTGCACCACCGGCACCCACAGTGGGGGACACGGCGTCCGTCACTCCCCGGGCGCTGGTTCCCGGGCGGTTCCTCCCCAGGTGGGCTCACAGATCAGTGCGGGGAGCATCCCACGTCGTCACCCGCACGTCCCCACGGCGGAGCGTGGGGTCGGGGGGTGGGGGGGCTGCGTTGCGGGCCACGTGTTTCTGCGGGATCCCTCTGGTCCGGGCATGGCCACTGACTGGACACCTCGCTCACGACTTGGGGTGCTCGCCCCACGGCTGTTCGCTCTGCCTGCGCTGCGTCTGATCACAGAGCGACCCCGGGGTCTGCTTCAGGAGCGAGGGTCGGCTCGGCTAAGCCGAGATGCGGTTCCCGGTCGGGCAGAGAGCGCTACAGTGTTCTCCGGGCATTGGCCAAGGTGGGAGGCAGGCGCCCGCCACAGGGGGAGCACCTGCCTGTGGGCGCCAGCACTCTGGTCCAGCATCCTGCAGCCCCAGGAGCCCACGTCCCCACGCCTGGTGACCCAGCACCGTATCTTCGGAGCACCTGTGGGGAGACCAGCAGGGGGCGTGAAGGGCCCAGCCAGGCCCCCAGCCTCTACTCCTCTCTCGGCCTAGATTTCCCCTTCACTGAGAGTGAGCAGGGCGATGAGGTGCCGGGTGAGGCTAGGCCGCCCTGACGTTGACCCAAGCCGGCTGCTCCGGCGAGGCTGGGGACCAAGCACAGAGGCGTTCCCCCAGTCTCCGGGGCCCTCACCCCCGCTGACCTCCGTCACCTTTGCCTGTGGGTGCTGGGGGGTGTGGAGAACCACCCCGCCATTCACAGGGGGAACAGAGACGGCCTCATGGACACTTCCTGTCCCCCATCAACCTGAGGAAGGGGCTGGAATACTGCCCCTCTGCAGGGGGAGAGGGGAGTCTGAGGCTCAGAGGGTCAGGGCACTTGGCCTTGAGGGAGCAGGCCCAACCCCCATCCTCCGCTGTCTGCAGCCCCATCTGCAGCGGGAAGTCTTGGTTCCCCCCGGTCTTGTCTGGAGAGAACAGGGTCAAGAAAGAGCCGTGTGGATTGACTTTGGGCTTCTCCATGGGCAGGTGCATTCATGCGCCGACGGGAGCAGGTGCAGAGCTGGCTTCCGTCCCCTGAGGGGCTGGTGTGTGCGTGGGAGACCAGAGGAGCGGTGTCATTTGATCTCCCTACTTAGTGCTGGTTGGTTGTGACCTTGGGTGCTGCTTAGTGATGGGGTGCGGCCCGCGGTGGGTCCCTACCATGCTGTGAGGCCTGGGCCAGATGCTTGCCTCCTCTGTGCCTCAGTTCTCGTGGGTGTAAAGAGACAGGATTGGGTTCCCAATCTGCGCTCTGTGAAATTTCTCAGCTGGGGGGTGTAGGGAGGGCAGGGGTGGGGTCAAACCCCAGGGCCACCCCATTCCCGCCCGGAGAAAATCTCCACTTGGCTCTCTGACAGGCCGAACTCCCAAGAAGAGGTTCTGCTGTGAGGCCCGCCATGACCCAGGTCCCTTCAGGGCTGGTGCCCGCAGCTCTGAAAAGAGGCCACAGGAAGTCCCGAGTGTTGGGGCTCGGGGTGGGGGTGAGGTTGGGGGTGAGTAGGAGGAGGTCCCCAGGTGTCCCCCTGAGAACAGCCGGCCCGAAAGATTGCTTTCAAGTACTCTTCCTGGACTCCCTCCAGGGGATGGGCAATGGGAGAGGTGATGACCTCTGGGCCTCCAGAGCAGCAGCTGGACAGGCTCTGGGCTGTGAGAAGGTCAAGGACGGCTCAGGCTGACAGCCAGAGAGCAGTAGGCTCCGTTCAGCTTCCTGGAACAGAGGCTTTTCACGGGGTCAGGGTAAAATGGGAGAGAGGTTTCAGGGGGTCCTGCTTTCTTCCACCAGGACTGAGGTTCCCCGGGAAACCTCCCTAGAACATCAGGGCCAAGTCCCAGGATGGCCAAGCTCACAGCAGCCTCAGTTCCTTAAGACACCCCGGGCCTTGCTTCTCTGCATAGGCCTGTGACCTTGCAAGAGTGGGCTGTATTGGGGTGACAGCCTGGCAGTTGGCCCCGTGAGCCTGTGGGGAGGCAGGTGGCCGTGATCAGCTCAGTGACTTCCTGCGGCCTGGCCCAGGAGCCACATAGCCAGGGGGTCCCTGTGGGTCTGATACTGAGAAGGCGAGACCGCACGCCGTTGGCCGGGGACACGTTATGAAGGGGGATGGCGTTCTGTGAACGTTCTAGAAGCCTCCAGCCACCGGGACAGAGACCTCTGTCCCCCGTGTGGCCCGGTGGGCAAACACCCTCCAGCTGCCCCCACAGGGGGCCTCAGGCAGGGCTCCAGCACATCCCGGCTCTGGCCCCGCACCAGGTCTCTGATACGGGCACTCGATAGATGTTGGACTTCATTAAATCAGCTCAGGGGGTGATTTTGTCCTCAAGCTTCACACTGCTTTTATGAATAGCCACTAGGGACTGTTGTTTTTAATAAAGTCTCAGCTCCTCAGGACTCCAGTCTCGGCCACAAGAGAGACCCTGGGGACCCCCGTGGGATGCACGGGCCTGTCCCCAGACGCCTGGCCCCAGGAGGATCTCCCCCGCCGGGAGGTGGCCCAGCTGCTGGCCGGTGTGCGGCTGGTTCTGCTCAAGGGTCTGGGGCGGCCTCTGGGGACGCAGGGCTACCTGGGAAACACCGTTTCTTCAATAGAAATAAAGACAGTGAGGAAGTCTGGGGAAATCGGGCAGGAGGCGGCCTTGACGTGGGGCACCGAGCAAGGTTAGAGGCAGCCGGGTCAGCACAAGACTTTATTAGAGACAGGGACACACGACGCCAAGTGTTCGCAGCCCAGACCAGCTTCTGTCCCGCACCGCGCTCTGCCCATCGGCAGCCGTGCTGGCCCTCCAGCACCTCCACACACACCCTGCCAGCCGCGTGTGGACAGTCGGGCAGTCCCCCCCGTGTCCAGCCCCAAACCTCTGGGTCTACTGAGTCCTGCCAGCCGCTTGGCCCCCTTGGGGGTCTGGGGATAGCTCTCTCCCTGCAGGCAGGTGAGGACAGAGGCCCTGGGGAGGCCCCCGGCCGCATGGACCAGAGCCTAGCGCCCTTTGTTCTAGGTTTAGCACGTCTCCCGCAGGCACGTTGCTCCTCAGACTGCACGGGACAGAGGTGTGACCACGGGCCTAGCCGAAGCCCCCCCTGTCGCCATGACGTGGGGCAGATCCTGTTGACCGACCTTCCGAATCCTGGGTGATGGGGCTCGGGCCCCAGACCGGCCAGCCAGAGGCCCGTGTGACCGAGGGTGGCTGGTGGGGCGAGCAGGGGGGCAGGAAGAGGCAGGCCTGTGATACCGTTTCTGCCCCCAAGACGAACATTCTCAAGCCGAATTGCACACAGCCACAGGGGGACGATGCAATCTGGGCACTACTCCCGGCGCTGTCCTGATCCCCTGGTGGGTGGTGCTGAGGCCACCGAGGGCGGAAGTGCAGGAACCATCCACCCTCTGGACGCAGCGAGCTCAGGTGGCCCATCAGGCGGCCTCTGGTTGAACTCTCTCAAAGTTTGGGGCGGGGGGTGCAGAATGAGTGAGGCCACTGGCTGATTGCACAGAACCTACCCGTGCTGGGGGAAGGGAACCTTCGGCAGCTTCTGGAGCCACGTGCACTGCCCCCCGAGATCCCCGTGTCGAGACCCCTCCTCTGCTTGACTCGTCGTTCCCCTCATCAGTGGAAGAAGGAAAGGGAGGGAGGGTTGGTCAGGTCACAGACCCCCACTGTCAAACCATCAGCTTAGGCCCCTCGAGACGGAGTTCAGGTGCAATGAGCCTGGGTCCCTGTTGACCTTTTGCACACATCCCTCCGTCCTCAGTGGAGCTGCGTCTTGCGACTTGCTCTCCTGACACCCTCTTCTTCCTGGGATCACTCACTCGATGGCCATCCACGCTGACCTCACACCGTGGGCTCCTGGAGGCCGGGGGCCAGAGCCTGCTTTGCTCAGCACAGCCTCCTGGCCCAGAGGGGATGTTCAGGGACCCTCTGTGCTCCGCACCAGCCTTCGAAGGGTGCCCTTTAGGAAGGGGGGTGCGCTGGCCCACTGTGACGGCTTTAGTGCCCATTCAGCCAGTGCTTGAGCCGGCCACAGCCCTCTGTGCCAGTCCTGGGCCGGGAGCGGGGCTGGCGCTCTCGGGTCGGCAGGAACGGGTGTCTTCAGGTCGGCCGGATGCTCCTGAAGGCCACCCGCACCTGTCCCCACACCAGGCCGGAGCCGCGGCACACGTCTGTTCTGCAGCCAAGCCCTGGCAGGAGTGCCCCTGAGCTTCCTGACACGCACGCACATCTGTGAATCCGTTAACATCACACTCACCAGGAGTTTGTGTGATGACAGATCAGAAAGCGCTCGACACTTTCCAAACGGCGGCTGGCACTGCAAGTCTGGCGGCAGAAGCCGGCTCTCGCCTGGGGCTGGTGGGGGAGAAGGGGGCTCCCTGGGATGAGGACTTGGGGTCCCACCCAGCCAGAGTCTGCACTGTGGCCGCGGGTCCTGGCAGCTCGGGGTGGGGTGGGGGGCTGGCTCTCTTCTAGAGGACGGGAAAGGGGACTGGCAGGGGAGAGCCCTCCTCCCCCCATCTCCCCCACCCCACACGGCTCCCCGGCCCCTCCAGCAGCCGGGCTGCTCCCCAGCACCTGCTCACCCTGGGCTGCAGCCGTCTGTTTCACGGCCATGTTCGCTTCAAGCCGCGGGGCCGACAGGGCAGGGATGCGGTGTTGCCCAGCGCCCAGGCAGGCCCCGGCCCACAGCAGATGTCCTGCGAAACTCTGCTGAAGGCTGCGACCAGGTGGAGCTCCAGGGGACCGGCCAGGTTGCACACGGGTCCGTGGCACGTGATTACTGAACCGTAAACTTGGGTGGGTGGGGAAGGGAGAGCTAAAGCCCACGCTCCCCTATGTGCCTGTCTTCATCTGCCTTCCAGTGAAGGAAGGAAACACCCCCCTCCCTCCCTCCCGCCCACCCTCCGGGCAGCCCCCCAGGGTGACCTTCCAGCCCTCTCGAAGCGTCCCCGCCCCCATCAAATCCCCACAGGTAGGAACATAGAAAAACAGCCTGGTGCTTGGTTCTGAGGGCAAAGGCATTGGGGTCCCAGCGGGTTGATATCAGGTTGAGGGCTGCTCATCTTGGCCAGTTCTTAGGGGGAGGGGGAGGGGTAGAGTGATAGTATGTTGGGCATTGGGAGGATTCAATGAAAGATGGTTTCGAGCGTCTGGTGGTGCCTCAGTCTCCCCCATTTGCCCAGCGAGTCTTGGCAGTGCCCAGAGTCACCAGCAGGGGGCAGCCGCCCCCACTTGAGACAGCGGTCTCGGGGCTGAAGGGCTAACGGCCACCCAACCCCTCCTGGTCCACCCTCCCCCCTGCAGGCCTGATGCCAGGGGGCCCCTAGGATCCCGGAGTCCCTGGGAATGGTGGGACACGCCCCACGGCAGCCCAGAAAAGAGAGATCCTCACCGGCCAGGCCCAGAGGATTCAGGACCTGCCCCAGCCTCCCGCGGGAAAGAGGATAGGGTGGGGTGGGGCTCCGCCGCCCCAGGAAGGCAGGAGGCTGGGCGCAGCAGCCGAAGGGACTGAGGACCTCCCAGGCCTGCAGGAACACAGGGGTGGGGGTGGGGGAGCTCCAGGAAACTGGCCTCGGGGTAGGAGTCCCCACGGGCAGCCGCACCCCGGCCTGGCCTGGGGGAAGGGTTGGCATATGGCTGTCCAGCCTTTGTCTGGTCCTTGGGGGAGAGGCCGGATCCTCAGGCACCAGGGAAGTGAAATTTCGAGGCCAGAGGCGGC